>NC_057716.1:65795008-65843412 GCF_004010195.1 Chiloscyllium plagiosum
ACGACGGTTGGAGGAAGAGCGCCTTATCTTCCACCTAGGAACCGTCCAACCACAAGGGATGAACTCGGATTTCACCAGTTTCCTCATTCTCCCTCCCCCCACCTTGTCTCAGTCAAATCCATCGAACTCAGCACTGCCTTCCTAACCTGCAATCTTCTTCCTGACCTCTCTGCCCCCACCCCAGTCTGACCTATCACCCTCACCTTGACCTCTTTCCACCTATCACATTTCTGATGCCCCTCCCCCAGGTCCCTCCTCCCTACCTTTTATCTTAGCCTGCTGGACAAACTTTCCTCATTCCTGAAGAAGGGCTTATGCCCGAAACGTCGATTCTCCTGTTCCCTGGATGCTGCCTGACCTGCTGCGCTTTTCCAGCAACACATTTTCAGCTCTGATCTCCAGCATCTGCAGACCTCACTTTCTCCTTCAGAAAAGATTTGCCAGGGTTGGAGGATTTGTGCTATAGGGAAAGGCGGAATAGGCTGAGGCTATTTTACTTGGAGCGTTGATGGCTGAGGGGGTGACCTGATAGGGATTTATAAAATCATGAGGGGCATGGATAGGATAAATAGACAAAATCTTTTCCCTAGGTTGGGGGAGTCCAGAATTGGAGGGCATAGGTTTAGGGTGAGGAGGAAAGATATAAAAGAGACCTAAGGGACAGCTTTTTCACGCAGAGGGTGGTACGTGTTTGGAAATGAGCTGCCAGAGGAAGTGGTGGAGGCTATTAAAATTGCAGCACTTAAAAGCATCTGGATAGACATATGAATAAGAAGGCTTTGGAGGGATATGGGCCGGTTGCTGGCAAGTGGGACTAGATTAGGTTGGAATATCTGGTCAGCATGAATGAGTTGGACCAAAGGTTCTGTTTCTATGCTGTACATCTCTATGACTCTATTTGGGCTTCCAGTTATTAGCTGAAAGGATAGTTTCATTTTTTTGTAACCTTTACTCTAACAAATAACTAAATGCTCTATTGACCAAACAATCTTTTATTTTTGCAGCATACTTCAAATGAGGGATGTGAAGTTGTCAGTGTTGGACTGGGATGGACAAAGTCAAAAATCAACTAGGAGAAAATGAGGACTGCAGATGCTGGAGATCAGAGCTAAAAAATGTGTTGCTGGAAAAGCGCAGCAGATCAGGCAGCTCCTTTGATGCTGCCTGACCTGCTGCGCTTTTCTAGCAACATCTTTTCAGCTCCAAGTCAGAAATCACACAACACCAGGTTATAGTCTGTGGGAGGTTAGAAATGTAGTTTCTGCAGGTGGTGGTGGTTAGAGATGTTGTTTTTGCAGATGGGTGAGGGGGTGTTGCGGGGGCGGAACATTATGCAAATGGTCGCAAGATTCTTGCAGCATACTTAAGGTTAAGATTTTAACGAATATAGAGGTTTTTGTTTAAGAAATAGTTTTAAACTAAGAAATAACTTTAAAGTATTGTAGCTGACCACAAAAGAAGCAGTAGGGGCATTTCGCAATAAGCTTATGGTATGATAAGGGGAACTGGATAAAATAACAGGCAGGCTGTAACAAACAAGGACAAGGAAGCAGGATAGTCAGAGAAGGAAAATTAGAGAAAAACAAGTGATGTAATCGGCTTATGATAGGATAAGACTAGACTAATGGGAAAAGGGAGGCGTGATTCCGCAACTTGCAAACTGAATAAAGAATGCTTACACGCTTTGTAGCGCGTGTGCGCACGCTTTTGCTAGCCTGATTGCTTGAGCAAGCGCCCGTTCTTGCAAGGCCGTAAAGAATAAAATGTTCTTGTTTCCAAGGCTTTGTCTCAGGCTGAATTGTGAGTGAGTTTTGTTTCTCACATAGTCCAACAGAAATCACAAGCTTTCACAACACTGCTCCTTCATCAGGTTACCTACAACCTGGAGTTGTGTGACCTTTGACTTTGTTAAACAAGGAAGGAGGACATTCACATTTTAGACTCATTGCCTAGTACACTCTCCATGGAGGCATGTTCCTCGTAGCAAAATATTCATAGTGCCCCAATTTCCAATAGGTTCCTGAACCCTATTTTGTCAAGTAGTAACCATTTCCTGGTGTTTTCTTCAAATGATTATTTCTTCAATCCACTGTCAACAGAAAAGCCCATTTCAATGGTTTTTTCTACTAACCATTCCAGCATAAATTCCCTCCTCCTCAAGAACAATCTCTTTTCTGCACCTGGCTGTAGTGGCTTGAAAAGGTAAGCAATGTTTCTCTTGGCAAACCACAGAGAAACCCTGCTGCCTGTGACATGCATTGATTTGTCTCCAACCCACCCTCAAAAATGACATTCTCTGCCATCTTTCCAATGGTAGAGTGAAACACATAGCCATGCAAAAGGTAATAATGCCAATTAATTAGTTAGCTTTTACCATAACTCATTTTCACTTCAAAAGGAAATGGATAGTTTACAGCATTACTGCTTCAACCCAATACTTATGGCACCTTTCTGAGACTATCGGAGTCTCAGTCTATTCATCACAGAGTTAGCAGTTGCTGCCCTAGTCTCCTTGTTTGAACATTCTTCTCAGTAAACCATTTAATCCTTCAATTCAACTCTAACAGTAAACACACACACTCTCAAAAGGCTGCTGCATAAGATAAAGATACACAGTGTTACGGGCATTGTATTAGAACACGGTACATAGAACATTAGAACATAGAATATTACAGCACAGTACAGCCCCTGCAGCCGTCAATATTGCACCTACCTGTGAAACCAATCTGAAGCCCATCTAACCTACACTATGCTACTTTCGTCCATGTGTCTATCCAATGACCATTTAAATACGCTTAAATTTGGCAAGTCTACTATTGTTGCAGGCAGGCCATTCCATGCCCCTACTACTGTGGGCGGCACGGTGGTTAGCACTGCTGCCTCACAGCGCCAGAGACCCGGGTTCAATTCCCGACTCAGGCGACTGACTGTGTGGAGTTTGCACGTTCTCCCTGTGTCTGTGTGGGTTTCCTCCGGGTGCTCCGGTTTCCTCCCACAGTCCAAAGATGTGCAGGTCAGGTGAATTGGCCATGCTAAATTGCCCGTAGTGTTAGGTAAAAGGGGTAAATGTAGGGGAATGGGTGGGTTGTGCTTCGGCGGGTCGGTGTGGACTTGTGGAAACAGTGTTTCCACACTGTAAGTAATTTAATCTACTGTCTAAGTAAAGAAACTACCTCTGGCATTTGTCCTATATCTATCACCCCTCAATTTAAAGCTATATCCCCTCATGCTAGCCATCACCATCCGAGGAAAAAGGCTCTTACTGTCCACCCTATCTAACCCTCTGATTACCTTATATGTCTAAATTAAGTCACCTCTCAACCTTCTTCTCTCTAACGAAAACAACCTCAAGTCCCTCAGCCTTTCCTTGTAAGACCTTTCTCCTTACTAGGCAACATCCTCGTAAATCTCCTCAGAGCCCTTTCCAAAACTTCCACATCCTTCCTAATAATGCAGTGACCAGAACTGTACTCAATATTCTAAGTGTGGCCGCACCAGAGTTTTGTACAGCTGCAGCATGACCACATGGCTGGAATGAGAACAGAACTATCGCTGACAGAAACAACATCAAGAGGAGAAGTAGCTGCCTTCTCCTCAGCCATCTGGCATGTCAATGAGTTCAGAGTTGCATTTCACAAGAGTCGATATGTTGAATAACAATGTTTCAGAAGGCTCAGACTTTTATAAAAGCTTGCTGCTGATATTTGCAGCCTCCTTGAACAATGCCCTTTCAATATGTTTTCTAGCTGGATTCCCATAGCTACAGGCAGTCATAGAATGCACCCATGTGGCAACTGAGACAGACTCAGATCAGAACAGAATCAAAGGAGTTTTCATTTCCAACTAAGCTAAAACAAGCAACTGCCACATTACATACGGCATCGGCCAAGTCCCTTACGGATCTTTGCATCTTCAGAGTCGGGGGGAGCAGCTTGAAGACAAGGACTGCCAATCCGATGTCACCTATGAGAAACTGTACCACTGATAGACAGGAAATGGAGAACCAAAGCCATACGAACAGAAGAGTTTTCCCTAAGTAAATCATAGCACTTGGCCCATATCCCTCCAAACTTTCCTCATTCATTTTCTAATATTAATATCTTCTGAATGAAGTCATTGGAATGAAGATGCAATTTCAGAGCCTGTACAAATCTGGAGGCATCGCTCAGTATGCATCAGCCCAGTGTCCAAAATGACAGTGGTTTGCAGTGACTTGCATAACAGACAGGACAAGAACTGCAGGAAGAGGAAGGTGATGACCACTTTGCAACTTTATATAAGGAAAAGGAAATTAATGTGGCCTGGAAAGAAACAACTGTAAACTTAACTGACAAGAAAGCCCAGTATAGATTCATTTATGTCCGTCTAAACCGATCCAAAGCAATGCAGCTGTCTAGAAAACTAGTCCTGAAGTCCTGATTTATTCCCAACTCCCATCAAGGGGAGGTCATGCCTGAGAAACCTATTAGAATTCTTTGAGAAAGTAATGATCAAGTGAGACAAAGGAGAACCAGTGGATGGGATCTATTTGGATTTCCAGAAGGTGCCAAACAGGAGGCTACTAAATAAGATAAGTGCCTGTGGTGTTAAGGCAAGGCACTGGCATGGATAGATGATTGGTTGACTGGCAGAATACAGAGAGTGGGGATAAAGGGGTCTTTTTCAGGAAGGCAGCTGGGTGACTTGTGGAGTTCCACGGTGGTCATTGTTGAGAATACAACTATTCACACTATACATTAATGATCTGGATGATGGAACTGAAGGCATTGTTGCTAGGTTTGCAGATGACAGAAAGGTAGGTGGAGGGACAGGTAATGACGAAGAGGCAGGGAGATTGCATAAGGATTTGGACATGCTCGGAGAATGGGCAAAGAAATGGCAGACGGTATACAATGTGGAAAGTGTGAGGTTATACGCTTGAATAGGAAGAATAGAGGTGTAGACTATTTTATAAATGGGACAAGGCTTCAAACATCTGAAGCAGAGAGGGACTTAGGAGTCTTAGTTCAGGATTCTCATCAGGTTGACATGCAGTTGGCTATTAGACTGGCAAATGCAATATTAGTATTCATTTCAAGAGGACTAGAATACAAGAACAGAGATAGACTATTAAGGCTGTATGAGGCTCTGCTCAGACTGTATTTGGAATATTGACAGTTTTTTGGGCTCTGTATCTAAGGTAGGATGTGCTAGCATTGGAGGGGATCCAGAGGCGGTTAACAAAAATGATCCCAGGAATGAAGGATTTGTCATATGAGCAGCAGTTGAGGTCTCTGTGCTCAGTGGAGTTTAGAAGGATGAGGAGAGGATCCTGAATAGAATAGGTGTAGAGAAGTGAGGCTAGAGGCTGAGGGCACAGCCTCAGAGTGAATGGACAATCCCATAAAACTGAGATGAGGAGGATTTTCTTCAGTCAGAGGATGGTGAATCTGGGAACGCACTACCACAGAAGGCTGTGGAGGCCAAGTCATTCCAAGTTTTTAAGACAGAGACAGATACATTCTTGATTAGTAAGTAGATCAAGGGATACGAGAGAAGACAGGTGAATGAGCCTGAGAAACATATCAGCCATGATGGGGTGGCAGAGCAGAATTAATGCATAAAATGGACTCATTCTGTTCTACATCTCATAGTCTTATGAAATAACACAAATTAACCTCATAGTGATTGAACCATCCTGCTCAGTAACAATCCTCAAATTGTACATGGGGTGGCATGGTGGCACAGTGGTTAGCACTGCTGCCTCACAGCACCAGGTTCAATTCCAGCCTCAGGTGACTGTTTGTGGAGTTTGCACATTCTCCCCAGGTCTGCGTGGGCTTCCTCTGGGTGCTCTGGTTTCCTCCCACAGTCCAAAGGTTAGGTGAATTGGTCATGCTAAATTGCCCATAGTGTTCAGGGATGTGTAAGTTAGGTGTGTGAGTCAGGGGTAAATGTAGTGGAATGGGTTTGAGTGGGATACTCTTTGGGGAGTTGGTGTGGATCTGTTTCCACACTATAGGGATTCTAATTAAAAAATACTCTTATCACATCATTTTCCTCAATGGAAAAGCCCATTTGGCATTGACAAGCAATGATAGATGTGATTGGACTATGACAATTTGAAATAGGTTTATGGTGCACAAGTATTGCCAATAAAAGTGACAATTTAACAAAGTGTTAATGCCCGATTTCCTTTTTTGCCTTATTCCTTGTGCCTTTCTTATTCTCTTCCAATTATTCCTACTTAGTGTTACCCTTCTGGCTTCAGCAGAGTTACAAGCATGCTGTACATTTGCGTTCTGACTGCAAAGATCCTCATTGTTGATGTCCTTTGTGATTTGTAGCCAATTAGGGCCCTGTTAAGTATTGTTACACCTGCAGCCATTAGGATGGAAGAACACATGAGGGCTCTGACTGAAGAGGAACGGAGAATGGAAGAATGTAGCTTGAGAGATAAATGTGTGAAGCTGCAGGGAGGTTGATCTGAGCTGTACAAAAAGAGGCTGGAGAAATGGGATTGAGGGCATTGATATTTGAATATGGCATGTTATTGACCTTTCCTGCACTAATGAGGTAAGGGAAACTCTTGCACCATGAGTTGTACCTATGAATTAGAACTACACTCCGTTGCTCACCACCTCATCAACTTACAGCCTCATTTGCATGTTTTCAGAGGCTGGCTTCTCATTTTTATCTGCAGACCACAAATTCTCTGCAGGTTCACATCACCAGCATGATTTCTAGGGAAGAAGTGAAACTTCTTTAAGCTTAGTTTCATCTTACATATTCCTTTCCTTCATCATATCTTGCATGGTCTACCAACACTTCCCAGCTGGTTAAGAGCTGAGGAGCAATTTGCTGCATATCAGTGAAGTGCTAGACAGCCTGGGCAAGGCTTTCCTTCATCCTAATTAAGCTGACTGATTGGAAATGCAGGTCATTTATCAAGACAAGTACAGACTTGGTTGTCTGATTATCTATGAATGTGGACACTGTCGCAAAGACCCAAGAGAATACAGTATTTGTGGTAGAGCTGGACTCCTTCAATATCACTCCAAAAGGTGTTGTGACAGAAGTTCCTACCTTCTATTGCTGCTCTCTGATACTCCTCTTCACCTGTGATCACCATGACACAGCATTTGTTTCCATCGAACAGAACTTGGTAAGTTGGAAGAGGGTGCTTATACCTTCTGTTAAACTCTTTCTTTTGCAGTCCTGGTCTCCAATATCTGAGGTAGTTCAGTTGTGACATGTGGCTCACTGTGTGATAGTTCAACTGCCTCACACATGTACGCGTATCTGAGATGTTGAAGGATGTAAATGAGTTGTACAACTGCTTTCTCATGGTGTATGGCCTCCACTGAGGAGTTTTCCTTGTCCTTCTCTACCTCATGCATTAGAACTGACAAGACTGAAGGGTTCAAATTCAACATTGTACAGATTATCAAATCAACATGAGTGAGTATTTTGAACTTGCAGCTGTGAGATATCTTATTCTGTCGTCAGGTAGTCAAGGAATCACCCTCTCCACTGCTAACAGCAATACATTCAAAGACTCTGCTCATCTCCACTGGACCAGTATTAAGGATGGCTATAACTTCTGAGATGAGTTTCCTGCCTCCTCCACCCTATCCCCATGGTGCAAGAGGAAGAAAACCAGAGAGTTATGAATGCAAGAAACAGAATGTGTCACAAGGGGAAAATTACACCATTTATGGAGATGACTGAGGGATGGATAGGTGCATGATGAGTTTGAGTGTCAGTATTGGCTGCTAAGCCAGGGATATGAAGAGGAGTGGATGGACCTCCATAGTGAGATGGTCTGAAGAATGCTGTGGAGGAGGAGGCTAACAAAGTCGGACAAAAATAATTGACACTTAAATATGGCATGCTGTTCTTTCCTGCATCTGAAATTCAACCTGTTAGGGCACTATCACCATGAGCAGAGACCAGACTCATCCTGCTTTTCTTCTCAAACATCTACACCCCGCCTGCTTGGTTTCAGAGTCTGGTATTTGCCTCATGTCATCTGGGACAAAACATTACACTCTGGCTCCTTAAAGTCCAGAATATGATATCCATGGAAGTCTCAAGAAATTGGAGAAAAGACAATAGACAATAGGTACAGGAGTAGGCCATTCTGCCCTTCGAGTCTGCACCACCATTCAATATGATCATGGCTGATCATCCTTAACCAGTATCCTGTTCCTGCCTTATCTCTGTAACCCTTGATTCCACTATCCTTGAGAGCTCTATCCAACACTTTCTTAAATGGATCCAGAGACAGGGCCTCCACTGCCCTCTGGTGCAGAGCATTCCACACAGCCACCACTCTCTGGGTAAAGAAGTTTCTCTTCATCTCTGTCCTAAATGGTCTACCCCGTATTTTTAAGCTGTGTCCTCTGGTTCGGCACGCACCCATCAGCGGAAACATGTTTCCTGCCTCCAGAGTGCCCAATCCTTTAAAAAGGGATCTACTTCCCTCTTAGACACTCCATCTCCTGTTTGCCAGTTATAGAATGATTTTCTTTTGCCTTTTGCCAGGATCCCTTTAAATACTGAAGCTTCAACAGTTGGAAAATCTGGAAGCAAAATGCTAATACTATGGCTCAGCTAAAGAACTATGGAAAAATCCACTTCCCCCAAACACTACTCTACTCCCCTGCTGCACAGTAGTCTGAACACATTAATTCAGTTCAGGATTACTACAGGGAAATATAGCAGAATTTACTGCATTTCCTGAATTCAGCATTAAATATTTGCTTTGTTCTAACTGATTATTAGAATTCAGGATCATTATCTTTAATATGTCAAAAAATTGAGCTGGTAACACAAAACCATTGAAGATTGAAATACAATAGATACAACCTTCCTTCCTTGTGTCACTTCTGGAGAGCAGGTCGACCTGTCCCTACTGATAAGAGGTCTGTTGAAATGCATTAAAGAATTCCATCACCACATATGTAGTCACATAATTGCTTTCTGCATGCCTTAACAGCAAAAGGAAGGCAGTGAAAGACAAAGTGAATATACCTGCCAACTAATCACAGCTTGTATGGATAGTCAGAGTTTCAGACCTAGTGCTCATTTGTCTGCATTTACAACTAAGTATTAATTGAGATTTACATTTTCTGTTTTTTTTCTATAAATGATGTTAGGCTGCAAGGTTCTTGCACTCAGGCACAGGAATGCACAGAGCTTATGATTGTATGATAGTAACAAGTAGCATGATCAAAGCTTTCACTGCATCCTTCTCCATACGTTATTTCATAAACAAAAGAAATTGTATGCTTTCATCAAAGTACATGTATAAAAAGTTGAAAAGAACACAACAATGTCACCTATTTTAGAATTACCTGTGCATTAAAACTTGGAGCAGCTTTCATAAAATTCTCTCAAATAAAATTCCTGGTTCTTCCCAATATATAAAGCTGAATTGGTCAACTTGGCCAGTTTTTCAACCAGTCTAGTAATTGCTCTCCATAATACTTAAAAATTGAATTTTGCACTTACACAGACCTAAGTCTGATTTATGGTTCAGAGTTTTAATTTGAAAAGTGAATATTATTTTGTTTGACCACTTCTTTTTGATAATAAAAAACGTAAGTAATAAGAATGAGGAAGACCACAGTTCCAGCTGATCCAGCACTGTCAATCATAATGACAATGGCTCATCCTGGACCTCAATTCCACTCTCTTGCCCATTCCTTTATCACTGCATTACCTGTTTTGAGAATTCTAGTACTTTGAGCATAGTTGCCAATCCACACTGGCAGAAGGCCATGTACCTTACGGCCAGTATAGACTCAGGATATTGAGTCTTTTATGTTTTGATTAGATAGCAACATAAAATACACAATACATTATAGAAACATAAGATTTCTACACATGAAGTGTTGATCGTGACAAACTTGTTTCTTTAGTTAGTTTTATTGCTACAGAATGTTCTGCTCACTATGTTCCAGTTGCTTGTGTTAAAAAAGTTTACCTACTGAAAATAGAATAACCACATAGATTTTATCTTAGAAATTGATCATGTTTTATTACTCTATTGAGGAAAGTTAGAATACCAATTTGTATAATTTATTTTTATTTGAAGAACTGTAGCATGGTTTGCATGGTTGGTGTTAGAAAATGCATTAAATAAAAATATATGGATATGTGCAAAGGTTTAGTCCTGCAATCTATGCTTGCATTTTAGGTTTAGTCTTGCTACACAAGTGATACAAAGTTCTCAATACATGCAACTGAAAATGTCAAAAGTCTATCCTACTGTATGATTATCAAAAAAAGATGCTTTAACAGGCTGGATGCTAGTAATCTTCATAATGTGTTTATAGGACAATTAGGGATAGGTAATAAATGCCAGTACAGTTGCTTTTGGGGCACCTGCATTTTGATCACATAATAACATTCAAAAAGTAGCATTTAAGAATTTAAGACTGCTAAATTCACGCAGGTCAATTCAACAGAAAAATACCACATTTGCCTTAGAATATTCTCAGTGGGCTTGCTTTTGATTTAACATTATTGACACAAACATTGACACAAAGTCTCGACAGAGACTGCTCCTCTTCTTCAATGCTGTCAAATTTGATGACTACTTGACCAGTGACCCTAGATCTTTGGGCCTGCATCCAAGTACATCCCCTTCTTCCCCAAGTTTTACCATCCAGTAGATGTAAAACTTCTATGGCACCACTAGCAGATCCAGAAAGACTCAATAATGATAAATCAGTATCCTATGATAATGCTATTTGGCAAAACACACTTGTAAAATCTGCAATACCACAGGCAACACCACAGAACATCAACTGGCAAGTCTAAATAACTACAGTAATCACACTGTTTTACAATCATAGAAATAGTTTCATGTTCATTCACATTAATGCTAATCCTTCACACATTTTCAAAGCAGTTCAAGGAAAGGAAATAAACTTTAATCCAAAATAAAGTAGCTGGAATAACTTTGTTGCAGTATCAAAGAGTTTATTTTTGTCCTAATACACTACAGGATTGCAAGTTCAAAGAAAAGACATTGTGCAAAGGCAGCCTAGCAACATTACAGATAATCCTCAACCTTATCTATAGCTGCCTAAATGACTTAATAAAGGCAAAGAAGAAAATTTAATATAGACATGAAAATGAGCAAGTTATTCAACAACCAGAAATAAGCAAACCAATATACAGAAAAAACAAAATGTTCTAATCATTTTCTGAAAATCAACAAACATTTCCCCCATTAATTTATAGTCTGGAAGGGTATATTGTACTGTACGTCCTTTAAAAGAATACATTATTATCCTAAGTGGGCAACTCCTTGGCTACCAAAAACAGAAACAAGCATTGGAGAAAATGGTGGGCCAGGAGGAATCAAAATGAATAAGAAGGTTTTTAGTAAGGTGGCATAGAAACAGGTGTAGATTACTTTCAAATGCAAGTGTTAAATGATAGGTTTATATTTTTTAAAAAAGGAAACAATTACCACAATGGCAAGGCTGTGAAGAGTTGTCTAGTAGATTATTTAACTACTCATTATCCTTGCATTCCATCTTTACAATAACAATTTTTGCATAAATCTCATCTGCAAAATATTTTAAAAAGTAAATGGCCATCATTCCAATATCCATTTAAAATATATGCTACCTCATTTTACATACCAATAAAAATGGGATAGCTACTCAGAGGCTTAGGGCTTGGAAGTTCTGATATTTAAGGTGTGTGTTATTAATTATCTCTGGTTTGGTAATGGGCAATTTTTTTTTGATTGGCAATTGAAATATGTCTGCAGCTCTGCAAAAATTGTCACTTACTGGGTGGCACAATGGTTTATTGGCAGCCTGGTGGCTCAGTGGTTAGCACTGCTGCCTCAAATCACCAGGGACATAGTCATCCCAGACTTGAATTGAACCTATCTGTGTGGGGTTTTCATGTTCACCTTATGTCTACATGGGTTTGTGGCAGGTGCTCTGGTTTCCTCACAGTCCAGTGATATGCAAGTTAGATGGATTGACCATGCTAAAATATCTGCAGTGTACAGGCATATGTAGGCTAGGTAAGTTAGCCATAGTAAATGTGGGATTATGGGTAGGGAGTGGGGTTTGGTGGAATGCTCTTCAGAGGGTTGGTGCAGATTTGGTGGGCCAAGTAACCTCTTTCCACACTGTTGGGTTGTAGCTCGTTTTTTCTGTGTTTTCCAAATTATGTGAGGTTTATTTTTTTATATTTTGTCTTTCACAAAACATTCAGTGTGGTACGTAGAAATAATTTTTTAAACATTTTTTAGTGAAACAAATTTACCTGATTTCTCAGGTAAAGGTACCTAATATAATCTTAGAACCAGAAGTTATAGAAAAGGAGGTTATTTGGGCCAATATATGCAAGTGCTAGCACTTTAACTGAAGCAATCTGCAATAATCTCAATTGTACATACAAGAAGGAAACGATGAGGGCTACTAATTAAAATCAACCTCCAAATAATCCTGCGTTCTGCACTGATACTCCTGACATCTGCATGAAGCTGCACAACAAGGAGGCTGAAAGTGCACCAACTCAAAATCACTGGGGTCCTTCTTTAAATATGTAGATGAAGATCCCGGGACACGTTTGAATCCAACTTGTATTTTTAACTAATATCTTTGATGTGTGGTGAAATCAGCAGGAGGGGCATTTAAGATCTGAAGAGACCTAATTGTGTATTTTTTAAAACTTCATTTTTCAAAAAATAAATCATTCATGAGTCCTGAGTGGAAAGCTGAAGCTTCCCTGATCCTTGGCTCTTCATTTAAAACATCGACCCTGCATTTTCTTCTGTGTTACAGAACTGTTGTTTTTGGTGCTGAATGGGAGCCTTTTTCCACCTGAAATGCAGCTTTCACTGGCGATCAGCTGAAATTGAAGGGTCATGTTACTGAAGTCAGGGGTATCAGATTTTACTGCTCACCTTCCCAATAAACCTCTACAAGGTCTAAATGGTTCTTACTCCTGGTAAAGTGTTAAACTTGTCTTAATAGCCATTTAGGATGAAGCATTTAACTTTCTAATAACTGCATTTAGCAAAAATTCTCCAATTTCCCCTTTTATGTTAGCTATTTTTCATTAATCATATTGACTATCTCAAACCTTTCAAAAATCTTAACAAAGCTCAATTGGATTTCCTTTTTTTCTCATTGAACAATCAAGTCAAGACGTCTTCTCAGAGTCAATTCCTTAATTTTATTATGTACTCTAGCTCCTCCCTCCCTCTGTAATCTACTCTAGTCCCGCAACCCTGAGATATCTCTAATTGAAATTAATATCAAGAGTTGGGATAGGAAAGCATTTTCAGGATTGTGGTCTTGGGGATCGGTGTTGGGGACAGAATTATTTACAACTTAATAAAACTTTGTTGCCCTCTGCAGTGTATATTCCTCCAATCTTTCTCCAATTTGATATTATTCAGCTCTTCTATTCTTCCTGCCAAAGTGCACAATCTCATATTTTGACTACACTGTATTCCATCTCTCATGTATTTGCCCATTTGCTTAACCTGCGTTCTTTGTGTCATCCTCGACACTTGACTTCCCACCTATGAGGGTGGTTTGTGTATGGAATGAACTGCCAGAGGAAGTGGTGAAGACTGAATCAATTACAACATTTAAAAGGCATCTGCATGGGTCTATGAGTAAGAAAGGTTTGGAGGGATATGGGCCAAACGTTGGCAAATGGGACTAGATTTATATAGGATACCTGGTCAGCATGGATGATTTGGACCAAATGACCTGTTTCCATGCTGCGCGTCTCTATGAATCTATTTTTATGTCATCTGCAAACTTGGCTATAATACGTTCACTTTTCATGTCTAGATCTCAGTGTGTTGTGGATGCTTGTGTGCTCGGCACTGATCCCTGTGGCACTGGGCTGCTGTGTCCTGGAGGTGTTTCCCCATCCCAACTCTCTGCTGTTTATCAAACATTTTGAAAATCCAAATAGATTACATTCAGTGCTTCGCTGGTAACCATCTTGCTTGTTATTTGCTCAAAACATTCCAGTAAACGTGTCAGGCATGATTTCTCCTCATAAACCCATGTTGATTCTGCTGAATCATGTTATAGATTTCCAAATTCTCTGCCAATGCATCCTTTATAGTAAACGCTACCATTTTCCCAATAACAGACATTGAGTTAACGGGCCTTTGGTTACTGTTTTTTTGTCTCCCCTTTTCAAATAAAGATGGTATATTAGCAGTTTTCTAATCCTTTGGGACTTGCCAAGAATCGAAGGATTTTTTGAAGATTTCTGTCAGTATGTCCATGCGTCACACATGGACAGGATGGCTAAAAGGGCATTTACCATGCATGCCTTCATTGCTCAGTCATTTGAGCATAGCAGTATGTAAGTAATATATAACTTACAATATATGTTGAGATTGTACAGGACATTGGTGAGGCTTCTTCTGGAGTACTGTGTCCAGTTCTGGTCCCTGTATTAAAGGAAGGATATTATTAAGCTGGAGAGGGCTCTGAAGAGATTTACTGGTATGTTGCCAGGAATGGAGGGTTTGAGTTATAATGAAAGGTTGGATAAGCTGGGACTTTTTCACTGGAGCACAAGAGGTTGAGGGGTAACCTTATTGAAAGTATAAAATCATAAGGGGTATAGATAGGGTTAATGGTAGGTGCCTTTTTCCTAGAATGGGGAATTTAACTAGGGGGCATATTTTTAAGGTAAGAGAAATTCAAAAAAGACTTGAGGAGCAAATTTTTTTAGAGGGTTGTTCATAAGTGAATTAACTTTCTGAGGAAGTGGTGGATGCGGACACAGTAAAAAACATTTAAAAGACACTTAGATAAGTGTCTCAGTGGTGGCTCAGTTGTTCGCATTGCTGCCTCACAACACCAGAGACCCAGGTACAATTCCAGCCTCAGGCGACTGTCTATGTGGAGTTTGCACATTCTCCCGGTGTCTTGGTTTCCTCCAGGTGCTCCAGTTTCCTCACACAATCCAAAGTTGTCAATTTAGGTGAAAAGACCAGGGGAATTTGCCCATAGTGTTCAGGGATGTGTAGGTCAGGCGCATTAGTCAGGGGTAAATGTAGGGTAATAGGGTTAGGGAATGGTTCTGGGTGGGTTACACATTGGAGAGTGGGTGTGGACTTGTTGGGCCAAATAGCCTGTTTCCACACTGTAGGGATTCTATAAGCAGAAGAATAGGAAAGGTTTGGAGGGATATGGAACAAAAACAGGAATTTCTGGAAAAGCTCAGCACGTCTGGCAGCATCTGTGTAGATAAATCAGAGTTAATATTTTGGGTCGAGTGACCCTTCCTCAGAACGGATATGGGCCAGGTGAAGGCAGGTGGGACTAGTTTAATTTGAGATTATGTTTGGCATGGACTATTTGACTCAATGACTCTATAACTTCTACTTCCCTGCCATAACATCACCTGAACCATGGTTGAAACTTCATTTCTGTGTTCATTGACTTTCTTGGTGAACTACTATTAGAAGTTTTGTTTTTCATCTCTACACAACTGTTGAAGTTTGTCTATACTGGAAAATGTACTAGTGGCTATGGAAGTGGCAAGTGGGGTAGATGTGCAAGTGAATGAGGACTAGAAGGAGTAAGAGTTTCTAAAAAAAGCAAGACAGCCAACTAACCAATTTGCATTGGTACGTATCCACTTCCATGGCTGCCTACAGACTCAACTTGGTCATAATCTGCCTCCTCATAACGAAAACTGGGCAGAACAGATTTCTTCAAATTGAGGCAAGTCTGCTGAGTTGGAAAATTTCCTGACTCGAGCAGTCTGCTATGGGAGCGAATATCTATCCGGCTTCGTTGTATGCTAATTGACTTGATCATTTTCTATCTGGAACTGAGTTACAGAATATGTCGCTCCTGATGACAACCTCAAGTATGTTTTTGTAAGTGTTAAAGCAACAAAACAATACTTTATGTTGCAGTCTTCAATACACATTATTTAATTCATCTGTTAATATTCAGTTTACACACTGAAAGATCCTGGCCATGAGAACATAAGAATGTTCAAGAGGAGAGATAATTAGTTGTGCTTATATACAATATTTTAAAAACAATGGGACAGGTCAACAAAGCAGTTAATAAAAAATGGGCTTCTTGGCTTTACAAATAAAATCAAAAATACAAATGCCAGGATGTTATATTCCTCATTCAAAAAGTATTGCTTTACCCCTAGTTTGAATATCGTATTCAATTATTGGCACCAAAGGTTTTTTAAGGATGTAAAGGTTTTGGAAAGTGTATGGAAGACATTTACTAGAAAGGTTCTGGGGAATGAAATTACAATTATCTGGATAGACCGTAGAAATTGGGGTTCTTCTTATAGCAGAGAAATCCAAAAGGCGGTTTGATAAAAATGGCAAATATCATGAAGAGTTTATTTAAGGTACATAAATAAACTTATTTGCAATGGCTGCAGGGACAATTAAAAGGTTTAAGGCGAATAGCAAAAGAACCAGTAATAAGATGAGGAAAATCCTTTTTGCATAATAAATTGTTAGCATCTGGAATGCCCTACTTGATAAGGCAGCTGTACAGGTGTAATGATGAATTTCCAAAGGAATTGGATAAATACTTGAAGGGGAAACATCTGCTGGAGCATGGGCAATGTTTACATGCATGGCTACACTGCAGTTGGGAAGGTAATACTCATATGTTTCATATCCTGCACACTGAAAAAACTGACTGCACACAACAAAATTTTACAGGGACATTGAATTTGGGACAAAAGTCAGAGACTAGGTCGACTTGATTAGATTAGATTAGATTAGATTACATTACATTACATTACATTACAGTGTGGAAACAGGTTCTTCGGCCCAACAAGTCCACACCGACCCGCCGAAGCGCAACCCACCCATACCCCTACATTTACTGCTTACCTAACACTACGGGCAATTTAGCATGGCCAATTCACCTGACCTGCACATCTTTAGAAGGTGGGAGGAAACCGGAGAACTCGGAGGAAACCCACGCAGACACGGGGAGAACGTGCAAACTCCACACAGTCAGTCGCCTGAGGCGGGAATTGAATCCGGGTCTCAGCGACTGTGAGCAGTGCTAACCACTGTGCCACCGTGCCTCTCACAATTGCTCTTTTAAAGAGCCTGCACTAACTTTATGAGACAATAAGACCATAAAATATCTGTTATTCTGCCCTCTTAATTGCTCCAATGTTTGTTTTTTGCAGTCCAGACCTAGAGCTCTGGAGTTTCCTCCCTAAATATCTCTGCCTGACTTTCCATGTTCATGTGGCTCATTGATATTTTATTTTCTAAAGCTTTTTGTGAACTGCCTTGGGACGTTTAAATCATTAAAGATACTATTTAAATACAGGTTGTTGTTATGCTCCTTATGGAAGACAATTGAGATGAAATTTGATTGAGATGTCCAAAGTCATGGAAGAGGATCTACATGTATTTAGAAAGGCAAGGACTGATTAGGGATAGTAAGTATGGTTTTGCGATTAGGAAATCATGTCTCACAAACTTGCTTGATGTTTTTGAAGTAGTAACAAAGAGGATTGATGTGGGCACAGCAGTAGACGTGATCTATATGGACTTTGGTAAGGCTTTTGATAAGGTTCCTCATGGGAGACTGGTTAGCAGTGATAGCTCTCATGAAATACAGGGAGAACGAGCCATTTGGATACAGAACTGGCTCAAAGGTAGAAGACAGAATGTAGTGGTGGAGGGTTACTTTTCAGACTGAAGGCCTGTGACCAGTGGTGTGCCATAAGGATTGGTGCTGGTTCCACTACTTTCACTAATTAAAAAAATGTTTTGGATGTGAACATCGGAGGTATAGTTAGTAGGTTTGCAGATGACTCCAAAATTGGAGGTGTAGTGGACAGCAAAGAAGGTTACCTCAGAGTACAATGGGATCTTGACCAGATGGGCCAATGGGCCAAGGAGTGGCAGATGGAGTTTAATTTAGATAAATGCGAGGTGCTGCATTTTGGGAAAGCAAATCTTAGCAGGACTTATACAAATTAATGGTAAGATCCAAGGGAGTTTTGCTGAACAAAGAGACCTTGGAGTGCAGGTTCATAGCTCCTTGAAAGTGGAGTTGCAGGTAGATAGAATAGTGAAGAAGGCGCTTGATATGCTTTCCTTTATTGATCAGAGTATTGAGTACACGAGTTGGGAAGTCATGTTGCGGCTGTACAGGACATTGGTTAGGTCACTGTTGGAATATTGCATGCAATTTTAGTCTCCTTCCTATCGGAAAGATACTGTGAAACTTGAGAGGGTTCAGAAAAGATTTACAAGGATGTTGCCAGGGTTAGAGGATTTGAGGTATAGGGAGAGGCTGAAAAGGCTGGGGCTGTTTTCCCTAGAGTGTCGGAGGCTGAGGGGTGACCTTATGGAGGTTTACAAAATTATGAGGGGCATGGATAGAGAAGATAGACAAAGTCTTTTCCCTGAGGTCAGGGAGTCCAGAACTAGAGGGCATAGGTTTAGGGTGAGAGGGGAAAGATATCAAAAAGACCTAAGGGGCAACTTTTTCACGCAGAGGGTGGTACTTGTATGGAATGAGCTGCCAGAGGATGTGGTGGAGGCTGTTACAATTGCAATATTTAAGAGGCATTTGGATAAGTATATGAATAGGAAGGGTTTGGAGGGATATTTGCCAGATGTTGGCAGGTGAGACTAGATTGGGTTGGGATATCTGGTCAGCATGGACGGGTTGGACTGAAGGGTCTGTTTCCATGCTGTACATCTCTATGACTCTGAAAGTTGTAGAGATGGCAGCTTCTTCCTGAGGCACAGTTTCTAACTTTCTAAGCCAGTCCATCACTCCTCACAACTGGGAAGATCTTTGATTGACTCTCCACCTTTGAGAGCTCAACTATTGCTCTTACTTGCAAAGGAGACAGCTGCTCTGTGTAAGTAAGAGACCATCACCATGAAATTCTAGATCTGTAACTGTTTCCATCAGAAACAAAACCTGAAAACTGTCTCAACTACTGTTACCTAATAGCAGAGTGAAAATTCCAGTCTGTATGTGTAAACATTAAAGTAGTCCTCTGGACAATAAAATAAATTTAATTTTTATAATTCACTGAGAAGTTTCAAATGCTAAATGCACACCTGATATGTTAAAAATTGCTTAGTGAAAGAGTGAACTTTAAATTTGATGCAGAAGAAATAAAAGCAAATCAAGATTTTCTTTTGTATATTTAGCCAGTCAGGTTGGTATGGTAGACAGAACCATCAACTGCAACTAAGCAATAAACTACTGTAAATTACCATGCTATAACACTCAGGAATGATCTTTAGAAACAAATGTTAACATGCTGTGCAAGTTCCAGGTAATCAATTCTTCCTAAAAGCTGATTCAGCTCTCAGCCAATTTCAGACTCATTTCTCACTGCATGAAGTCAAAGGTCAGCCTGTGTCCATACTTGCACTGGAAAAATTCTGCTGAGACATCTCCACTCAACAGTCAGCACCAAAATGAAACATAAGGAAGCAGGCATTCCTCTGTTTAAACAAAGGACATTTTTGGTCATATCTATTACAAAATGTCAAGACCAAAGTTGGTGAGTCAATGGTGTCTGCAAGTGGGAAACAATATTGGGAGAGGGGCCAGAAGTATTAGGGACACTGCAAGTTTACACCAATTTTTAGAAAAATATTTCAATTGCATAGTTTTAAAGTTAACAAACACATATTTCAAAAAATCATGAGAGATAAAGAAGCATTTTTTTTTAATTGCTCCCAACTTTGCACTATCATTTTGAAAGATTTGCATTTAAATAGTACCATTTACACCCTCAATGTCCTGAAGTGTTTTACAGCAGATGAGTTAATTTTGAACCATTATCATGATTGCTTCATAGGCAGACACAGTAAATGACCTGCACACTACAGGGTAACACTAAGAGGAGTAGGATAAATAACAACAATTGCATTTGGTGGGGTAAATGTTGATCAGCATACAGAGGGCTCTTCATTCCAGACAGAATAGAAAGAGACTTAGCTTCACACTGCATTGGAAAGATATTGCCCCTAACAGTGCTCCCTTAGTACTATGCTGACGTTTTTTTTTTACAATGAAATCAGTTCGTTGACAGAAATTTAAATGCACAATCTACTGATTCAGAGATGAAACTGTTCCCAATGAGTCAGCCTGACCCACAAAAATTGTGTGACATTCCCATAATAATACAAATTTAACTTTCAGCATTCCCTTTCAATTGACTAGGTAAAAATAAAATTTGTTTTGTCTATAAGTAAGAGCAACATGCTGGTCTAAATTGCAGGTTTGCATTTCCAGTGATCTCATTACTTTAGCTGAACAACATCAAAGAGGTGATAAGAAAAGAATGCAGCGTGAAGTTAATAAGTAACAGTTTTGTTTTGTGGTTATTCACTTGAAAACGCAAATATCTTCACTAAATAACTCATGTTTTAGAGCCTAAGACCTAGAACTCACTCTGAAAAAGTGATGAATCTCTGAAGCCAAATTAACCAAAGCAACCACTGAAGCATTTTCATAAAAATAATTCAACACCAGGTTATAGTCCAAAAGGTTTAATTGGAAGCACTAGCTTTCGGAGCGCCGCTCCTTCATCAGGTCATTGTGGAGGACACAATTGCAAGACACAGAATTTATAGCAAAAGTTTAGTGTGATGTAACTGAAATTATATATTGAAATCATAAAAATAATGCTTGCAAATTGGAATGAGAGTATTAATGGTTATTTTGGAATAACAATCATCTACAACACTGGCATCTCCAAACTGTACCCAAAACAGTTGACATGACGTGGAGATGCTGTTGTTGTACAAAGTTAAAAATCATATAACACCAGGTTATAGACCAATGAGTTTATTTGGAAGCACTAACTTTCAGAGCACTTTGAAATGGTAGAAGTTTCAGCATTTGGACTGGATGAGGCGACAGCGCACAACACACCAAATCTTAGTACAGCACTTCCAAACTTTCTCCCATTTCACTAATACCACACGGAGGTTCGAAATTTTTTGCCACCTTTTGGTGAGAATTAAGAGATTAGATGATGAGAGCGATAAGGCCTATGCGAGTTTATTGATAGGTGGTTGGTGGGGTTGGGGGTGCAAAAGTTTTTGCCCTGAAGTTTCCAAACCCAAAATTTCAGCTTGCAACCCCACTTCAGTCCTGACTTCCAACATTAGAAACCCTGCTTTAGTACTTGTTTAACCAGAAAGTACTCAGCTCTAAAAATCTTCCTACAGAAAAATAATTGTTCTGTTCAAGAGGCTGAGAAATTAAGCTCCTTTCCCTGCAGTAAAGGGTGAATTCAAGCTGAGTTAGTCATTAGCCTAACATTCATAAGTAACATTGCTGACAGCATGCTGTCTTTTCACTGGCAATGCTGTCAGTGCAAACTGCTGTTTCTCATTTCATATGTAAATAAAAGTAACAGAATCACTGTTGATTGCCAAACAAGTCTCTTTGGCCCATGGAGAAGTTCAACAAGCATGTAATTATGTTTACATTTTAACTAATAGAAAATAACTCTAGTATGTTATTTTTTAACTAACAGTAACCAATTAAAGAGTAAGTTCTGATTTTTTGGCTATATATCATCTTGAGTATGCAAAACAGTAAATCATTCAGGGAAAGCTATGAATAAAGTCATTAATGAATAAAGGTCTAACTCCAATACTCAGGTCAATTTTGGATTGATGACAACAGCTACTAATGCAGGTCCAAGCTCCAAACAAAATAGGTTCTGGAAAAATGGGAAAGATTGGGCTTTTTCTTAAACAATGTTAGATTCAAATTTTAAAGGTTTTGTTTCATTGCAATTTTCCTCCTGCTTTATACTAGGAGGTATAAACAAAGTTCACATCTTTTGGCATCAGCCAGAGTGACAGAAATATGAGAATACTATGGTCTTAACAAATGGATTTTTGAAACATTTCAAAAGTCTGCTGTCCATAAATTGAAGTTGGATTTACGCCAATAAGTGAGAAACCGCAAATACTGGAAATCTGAATGAAAGAAAGAAAATGCTGCAAGTTCATTAGCATTTAAAAAGAGAAAGGGTAGTTTAATGTTTCAGGTCGAGAATTCCAACAAAGGATCTACACTCCAAATGTCAACCTACCTTTTTCTCTGTTTAAATCTTGCTGTATTTTTTCAGCATTTGCTGTTTTCATTTTACAATCTTCTATTTTACATTTTGAAATATCTGCAAAATCAGTTTCCAATGTTTGCCTTTTGTTTGAAGTATCACAATTGTGTAACTTTAAGTATATCTACTATTGGAAAGAATATCAAAATCCAGAGTTACTAAGAAAAAGAAATACTTTATTTCTATATTTTGTTGTGACCAGATCAATACTTTTAACTACATTAATTTTTAAATATAAATTCCGTTGATGAGGCTCAATTATTTAAAGAATTTGGTGGTAGGATCTGAACTATTTAAAGGCATACTATATAACAGGAGTGTAGCCGACATAGGCAGTACCCTTTCACTGGCTACATAAATGGCCTTACATATGGGGAATCAATGGCACCATAAAATGCGGAGATGTTGCTGTGTTAATGAACAAAAGAGATAATTTGAGTGAAGTAAACATGTGGACCAGATAAATAAAAATCAAGAGTACACACAAATCCAGCACTGTTGATACAAAACTAAAAAAAAGAGGTGATACATGAGGTTATATTCTCAGATGGAACCATGCAAACAAAGTATAAAATTGCATTAAGATCAGTGCCTGTTCACAAACAAACAAATGAACAGCACCCTATCACAGCTCTCTCTACACTTTTTCCTTCCAATTTCTTCCTCATTCCCATCGTCTTTCTGTCCCTTCCTGGAATCAATGATGCATGCTAGATACAATTACAAGCATTGTAATGTTTCAGTACGGCGATAAAATGAACACAGGTGTCAGCATATTACTTAATGATGGGGGCCATGACCTATTTAGCAGGTGTTGCCAGATAACAGTCAATAGTGAGATCTCGAATTGATGTTTCTACTCTCTTGCCCAGATATACTAAAAAGAACTGCATTGAGATCACATAAACACACTTTTACCATTGGAGCAAGTCTCTGGAGAAGATTTGCTTTTGTGGAAATCTCTGACTTAAGAGTAACTTATAATAAATAGTGCTGCTGGGAAGAGGTGTACGCAGTCCTCAATGATGTAAAAAAAAAGGGACTTTTATGTTTAGTGAATGTCAATCATTGTATTCTTTCTTATTGCTTATATTCTTAACATTAAGGTCAGGTGTTGGAAAACCCATCATTTTGAGGACTACTATTAGGCATACACTTATTATGAAACATGTGAAGCAGATTTGTCTATTTTTAAAAGGAAATCCCAGGTCTCCAATATCCAAAGAGCTTTGATTGGAGCACGGCAGGATGTAAGGTAATTAGCTTGTGATTCTCTGTTTGAGTACTGCCCTCCCAGGGTACTATATAACAATGCAAAATGCCTAACTCATAATTAATCGTGACAAGTATAAAATAGAACAAAAACAGCAGAATCAGGAGAGAGTCCTACAATTTTCTAATGGTACTTTGCCAACTTTTAAATTTGGGACATTAACTTTTAAGAGAGTTGCTGTAAATTCATCATAGATTTAATTCAGTGAATTATAAAGGCCAGAACCAAATTGGACTTACTTACACTATTTCAACACTCAGTTATTAAAGCAGATGCTATGCAAATTTTAGTTTGTTGCATCTATACGACAGAACTAACACAAAGGCCTGAATTGCAGGAGTGACAATCAATGTCAGAGTGTCACACCAGCTCGTAGACTTTTCTGCTGCAACCTGGCTCCATATTTTAGATGTGTAGAGCATACCTGATGAAGTACTTTGTAACATGAGATTATCAGGGGAAGCAAAGCTATGCCCCTTTTTATAGTATAAGCTACTGTATGTCGGTAAGTTATCACTCATTGACACCGAAAAGCTTTAGTACATTTAAACAGCTTTTCAGTTTGTTAGTGAATGAGTGAGGGAGATAATTGGGCAGGGAGACAGCAGATAGAGTGGCAGGTGGGTAAGATGGTAGACTGGCAAGTGGGTAGAGTAGAAGCTTGATAGGATAGCAGGGTGATGAGGTTAGGTCAGTTGAGTGAAGAGATTGAGGGGGGTCAGAAGAGAGCTGGGGAGGTGGGGAAGCAATGGATCATGAAGGAGTGGAACTTTAAGTTGAGAAGTTTAGGTTGAGAGTGTGGGGAGTTGGAAGTTAAGTGGGACAGGTCTGGCATTACACGGGCTCAAGGTGAGATTCAGAATGCCAGTGGGTGTTCAGGGGGTATTGGCAAATGAGGTCAAAGAGAGAAACCAGAAGATCATAGAGTCAGGGGTCATGTGAGGGAAGGTCAGTTGTTATTTACTAAAGAGTGAGACACAGCTTTAATCTCGCTTTCCTGGATAGATATCCAGTAAACAAGTCAAATCTTTCTACGGAGGAGAAGAAAAAGGAAGAAAGTATAAAGCTACAAGCCAAATCAATTTATCTGATTAAGGTACCAATAAATAGCATCACACATCTTCTTATCTTCCCTCTGTCTATTGCAGTATTTCTTGGTCTCAATTATAAAATAAAAGCCAAACACTCAAATCAAACACTCCAAACAATATTTTGAAATAAATCTTGGCTATGATGCACACAGAGCTGAAAATGTGTTGCTGGAAAAGCGCAGCAGGTCAGGCAGCATCCAGGGAACAGGAGAATCGACGTTTCGGGTATAAGCCTCTGCGTGAAAAAGTTGCCCCTTAGGTCTCTTTTATATCTTTCCCCTCTCACCCTAAACCTGGGACTCCCCGAGCCCAGGGAAAAGACTTTGTCTATTTATCCTGTCCATGCCCCTCATAATTTTGTAAACCTCCATAAGGTCACCCCTCAACCTCCGATGCTCCAGGGAAAACAGCCCCAGCCTGTTCAGCCTCTCCTTGTAGCTCAGATCCTCCAAGGGCTTATGCCCGAAACGTCGATTCTCCTGTTCCCTGGATGCTGCCTGACCTGCTGCGCTTTTCCAGCAACACATTTTCAGCTCTGATCTCCAGCATCTGCAGTCCTCACTTTCTCCTCTATGATGCACACAGAATCAATTAGTCACTCTTCCGCATTCATTTTGTTCTGTAGGCTTTTGCCCATCCTCCTGTTCATATGTACTGTTATCCAAGCAGCAGAAACATGGTGGAGGAAGGCTGCTGATTCTTGGAAAAGAAAAGTGCTGAGGCTTCAGAGGGTGACCTTGAGTAGCTCTCACCCAAGGAGGTCCTAACTTTATAACTGCACCATCTCAGGATGAGCATAAGCAGTCTAGGCTAGCTGACTCACAGGAAACGGCAAGTGGATCTGCAGAATGGCACTGGAAGGAGGATCCGTCTAATTTTGATAGAGGCAAAGAGGTCTGTATTCCCTACAGATAATGATACTTCCCCGGGGCAAACCGTAAAAGCTCTCGCAACGTGGTGAAGGACAGATTGCTGTATTACCCACTGTCAGCACCACTGCTGGTGGCTCTGAGTGATAGTGTTTATACTTCATGATTCTTTTCCTGCTTTTCCAGCTCTTTCTCTTTGACACCACTGTTTGAACAGGTGGCAGGTCTTGAGAAACCGAGAGGAAAACATATTAGGGGTGCATGCTCACATCATCTTCAGCTTATAAATTCGAAGATATTGGGAAACAGAGTCATAGAGGTGTACAGCATGGAAACAGACCCTTCAGTCCAAACCGTCCATGCCAGATATCCCAACCCAATCTAGTCCCACCTGCCAGCACCCGGCCATATCCCTCCTAACCCTTCCTATTCTTATACCCATCCAAATGCCTCTTAAATGTTGCAATTGTACCAGCCTTCACCACATTCTTTGGCAGCTCATTCAATACACATACCACCCTCTGCATGAAAAAGTTGCCCCTTAGGTCTCTTTTATATCTTTCCCCTCTCACCCTAAACCTGGGACTCCCCGACCCCAGGGAAAAGACTTTGTCTATTTATCCTGTCCATGCCCCTCATAATTTTGTAAACCTCCATAAGGTCACCCCTCAGCCTCCGACGCTCCAGGGAAAACAGCCCCAGCCTGTTCAGCCTCTCCTTGTAGCTCAGATCCTCCAACCCTCGCAACATCCTTGTAAATCTTTTCTGAACCCTTTCAACTTTCACAACATCTTTCCGATAGGAAGGAGACCAGAACTGCATGCAGTATTCCAACAGTGGCCTAATCAATGTCCAGCGACGGAGGAAGTGGGATGTCAGCAGCACATCCATAAGAGTGACATTTTTCCATTCTCAAATCAGTCACGTTGTGACCCAACGTGATAGTGCCTTTAATGCTTATTACATGCTAACTTTGTGTGTCTACTTGGACACAATTTGGAGACTGTCAGAACGTTTGATCTTATGGTTAGCTGGAAAAAGTGACTCTCATGTTGTTAAAATGAGTTGTTTCAATTTAAAGCTTGCATTAGAAAGATCTGTTTTAACCCAATTCCCCCTTTGAAGATGTGAATGCATTACACAAGGCTGAAAAACATAGGTTTATATAGCCATTATTTGCTTACTGTAACCATTTACTGGCTAACAGATAAACCAACATCATCTATTTTCTCGTTAACTCATTTGAAAAAGAGCATAATCTCTATTATTTTAACCATTTATGATTAATTTGTCAAGGTAATATTAGCAAGGTCAATTTCAAAAGATTGGTGATGACATTAAGAACTTAAAATTAAGCTGCTTTGTGCTTTATCTGCTTAAGAGTACAATGAAAACAAATCTTTTATTAATTCTACAGAAATTAATATATGAAATCAAAATGTTGTAGATAGAACATCATAGTTTCATATGCTTTAGTGCATCTCTGATTGAATCAAATAATTATTTGATCTTTTCATTGAAGAGGGTAGAACAAGCTTTACAATTCTATACTATTTCTGTAACATCCACCAACCTACCCTCAATAATACCCTCAAACATTATTAAAATGTAATAAATGTTAAACAGTCAAGAATTACAGAAAATTTACCAAAATTTACTGATTAAACCTTGCTACACATGCATTAACTTTCATTTCCACAGATCTCAGAAGCTTTGGCATTGCTTTATATGGATATACAAAACAACTCCATTTCATAATTTGAATATCCTGAGGATGGGCAAGGTTTATTTTAAATGATTATTTATTCAACTTTTCTGATACCTATACTAATTGGGAAATATACCATAGAAGATGGCCAGTTTGTATTTACATTTGAACAAGCTACACTTCGGTCATGAGTGGTCAGACATTCCACATACACTGGTGCATCTTTCTTGGACCTTCGGTCCCTGTTGCTGCAGCTTCTAGTTACTCCTGCCAGGAGATCTGCTGTCATGACATGCCATGCTCGCCTATCCTGTACTGTCCTTAAAATAAAAACCAAAATAAATGTGGATGTTGTAAATCAAAAACAAAAACAGAAATTGCTGGAAAAGCTCAGCAGGTCTGGCAGCATCTGTGGAAAGAAAGCAGAGTTAACATTTTAGCTTGAGTGACCCTTCCTCAGAACATCCTTAAAATAACTCATCTACACCCACAGTGAAATCCGCCATCCAGTTATATCTAGGTGACCACTCTTTCAGTTAGCCTCCATTTTATCCTCTAGAAGTGTCTTTGTAATTTTTCAGCTGTGGCAAAATGGCCAGAATACTGGCATTTCTGTTTCTGGATGTTAATTTTGGAATTCTCTTTTTTTTCGCCTCTCTGGCAATTTCAAATACCTCTTCCTATAAAGAGAAAACAGGATATAATAGACCGGATAACCTGACATCAGTAGTGGGAAATGCGAGAATCCATTATAAAGGATTTAATAACAGAGCACTTGGAAAACAGGTTCAGGATGGAATTATGAAAGAAATCATGTTTGACAAATCTATTGCAATTTTTCATTTTGAAATTTGTAGAGTTGATATGGGAGAGCCAGTGGATGTGGTTTATTTAGACTGTCAGAAGGCATTCAAAAAGGTCTCATGTAAGAGATTAACATGCAAAATTAAAACATATGAGATTGGGGCAAGTGAACTAACAAGGAGAGAGAACGGATGGCCAGACAGGAAGCAAACAGTATAATGAATGGGACATTTTCTGAGGGATGACTAGTGGTGTTATATACAGACTACTGCTGGGTGTTCAGAAAAAAAATGAAATCACAAAACATAGTAAGGTTTGATGAGAGAACTATATACAATAGTTCCAAGTTTGTAGAGATCAAAGCTGGGTGAGAGAATCAGCTGTGAAGAGGATGCAGAGATTCGGCATGATTCTGTTTGATATGGACAAGTTGAGAAAGTGGCAAAATGCATGGCAGATGTAACATAATGTGGATGAATGCGAGACTAACCACTTCAGTAGCAAAAACAGAAAGGCAGATTATTATCTGAACAGCAATAGATTGGAAAAGGAGGATTTGCAACAATACCTGGGTGTCCTTACAGATCTGTCACTGAAAGTAAGCAGGCAGGTACAGCAGACAACGAAGAAGGTAAATGATATGCTGTCTTCCTAGTGAGAGGATTCCAGTACGAAAACAAGGGTGTTCTCGCTCCAACACTACAGGACATCGGTAAGACAATACCTGGAGTATTATGTGCAGTTTTCAGGTGCAGAAGGGTGTTCTGGCTATGGAGGGAGTACAATAAAGGTTTACCAGATTGATTCCAGGGATGGCAGGACTGACGGATCAAGAGATATTGGTTAGGTGTTTCTAGTGACTGGGGAGTTCAGACAAGAGGTCAAGGCCTAAGAATAAGGGGTAGGCCATTTAGGATTAAGATGAGGAAAATGTCTTCCCCCAGAGAGTGGTAAGTCTGTGGAATTCTCTGCCACAGAAAGCAGTGGAGGAAAAACATAGTATGTTTTCAAGAAGAACTTTGATCCCCTTAGTCCTAAAAACTATATGGCGAAAAAGCAGGAACAGGCTACTGTGTTAGATGATTGGCCATAATCATACTCAATGTGCTAATCATACTCAATCACCTAATCTTGCTCTTATTTTCTACGTTTCTACATTTTATTTGTCTTATTATCTATATATGGAAAGGTCTTAGTATCCACATTTCAAATGCCTCTATTTCTTCTTTTGATTTTTACTTGGCTAAGGATTGTCTAATATTCTGAAACATTCAGGAAAGTGGATTAAAAGAAGCATCTTATGTGTTTCTATTCCTTGTTACAAGCTTGAGTTTTCTTCTTTTTAATATATCTTTCATCTTCGCAAAATTAATTCTAACCATCTCTATCCTTCTAACTTTTGCATCACACCTATCATTTTTTATTTTTATTTGTCCTAACAGATTTACATATTTACTTCTTCTAGTGTGATGTTATTCACTTCAATCTTCACTCTAGTTCCTTTGATTACATTACTTCCAATTGTCAATGTTTCTGACCTTTTGTTGTAGATACTCAATCCATAGACTAAAGTTTAATATTTTACATGATCTATAATATTTTGTAAAGCGATTGCACCATGATCTGCTTAATTGACAGGTTAATAATATTATGATCCAGCATCAATACAATTGTATCTTTAGATTGGACCTCAATCATATTAATGTTCAGTTAATGTCTCTTCAGTTAAAAAAAAACATTTGTAACAGTTTTTTTCCCCTCTAATTGCTCTAATGAAAAGGAGGCAAATAAAAGTAAAAATGATTAAAGAGGCCTCTTGCCTAATTTACAAAGTATCAAATAAGATTGCTGAAAGATCAGGAGACATTTAAATGTTTAAGGATACCTAATGATTGAGATAGAAATTTGATTTGGAATGGGATATTGGAAGGTGAGTTTTGGATGAGTTGAAGAGGTGTATTTTCCAATCCTCTTTTCCTAACATTAACTCAATTACTATGCTACCTTGAGACACATTGAGACATTGAGGTTTGTAACGCTAGACAGAATTCCTCCACAAGCTAAGAAAAAAAATACAGCTTGAAGTCATACCCAAGTCAAAAGTACTAATAGCTTGAGGAGATACCTATAGGTGACTTTCTACCAGGACAAAAATTTCTTATTGATAACAAAGTAAAATATTACTCAAACTCTTAACAACCACTTAACCTTATCCTGCCTCATTGAGATTAACCCCGTCCCTGCATACAGGGCTATCACCATGCATGACTGGGTCAAGTGTTAGCAAAGTGATTAAAGGCAATCAGTGCCTGACTGAGGGGCTGAACATGGGATGGGAAAAGATGATGAGAGCCATTCTCCATCCCTTTCTTCGGACATTGAACTGCCCGCTACCTGCACAATTCTTACAATTGCCTGGGTCATTTGAGATCCAAGGACTCATTGCTGACTGGGTCAGATGTGTTCTTCAAATAGCAGCCACGGTCTTTTCAGTTATGCTGAGCACAAGAGCTGTTGCTTTCTAATTGGCCAGCAGCTCTCACTAGGCAGGACTTACACTTCCAGGGTCTTCATTCCAAGGGAAGACCTCCCAGGGACCTCACCATTGATTGACGACATCTGCATCTGGTTTGATGAGCCTTTGTGAAAAAGAAGGCACCGTGGCTTTCTCGCCAGCTCTTCAGCCAGCAGGTGAGCTCCCCCAGTTCCATAAGGTTCCACCTAGGTCTTCAAGAAAAAAGTCCTTCCCTCACTTGAACTATTATTCCCTAGAAACTGAAAACTAAAGGAAACTCAAGGTATTAGGATGGATGGCTTTTCTTTCTGCCAACGTGCCCAATGCAAATATAATAAAAGTCCTTATATGTCTATGTTTAAGATTTAAGTTGATCAGTCCCTTTTCCCTCTCTCCTCTGAGATCCTCATTAAAACCCAGCTCTTTGACCTACCTTTCAGACAACCCTCCCATTACAGTTCCTTGGACATATCATTGATTTTGGTCCGATTATATTTCTGCAAAATACTTTGAGAAACATTCTAACAGTAAGTATTATGTAAATGTAAGTTATTTTTATTCCTGAACAAAGGAGATTGTTTATTAATAATACATATCTAATGTAAGTCAGCACTTCTACTTGTGATGATCTTTGGTCTCACTTTCATAGCTGTAATTAACACTGAAGCATATACTATCTATGGTTTATGCATAAATGATAGCCAATACAATTAGAGGCTCCAACCAAAAAGTGGAACCTAGAGAATATTTCTCATATTTGTCTCAGTTTTATGGATATAAAAAGATGTATATCTTACAAAATGGCTTTGACATTATCACAGGCAATTTACTAGTAAGCAATGTTTAGCTTGGCTGAACTCAATTTAAAACGTGCTTGCCTGGCTTTTTCAAATATGTTACATTTTTGTTAACCTTTGCTTTAATCAATGCTTGGTCAGCCAAAAAAAGTGCTATTAGAGCAGACAGTTACCCTTTAATGGGAAGAAGGAACTAAGGTAAACAATTACCTAATTTTCTCATAACATTTGTCTAGTCTCACAGCAAATGAAACCTTTTCTGAATTTCTTCAGAACTATGGTATCCTTATTTAAGAAATAACGTAAAAGTATGAGAAGCAGTTTTTAATGCACTGAGTACTCATTTCTTCCCCATCTCTGTGTAAGTACTTTCATTTCTATAACATTTAGTGTGGCTGATTGCTTGTTTCCTACTGGGAATTATTGCTCCATCTAAAAGATAGATTTTGAGGTATATTCTGTTAATCTCAGGAATCACTTTATAGAATATTTATTTGTTTATTTGATAACTTTATAAACATCCTGGCTCTTATGGTAATATTATTGGCACCAACATACAAATTGAAAAATGTTACTGAATTCCCCTTTTCACCTTGTCATGTTGGAAGTTGATCTCATGAACTATGTTTTGAAATCAATTCCCCTAATAGTTTTTTCAATTGACTCAAATTACAGGTTCTTTCCAAAACTTAAGTATCCTCCATTGTTTCTAGTTTATTTGCTCCTTAGTTCCTTGAGCAAGAAATAATACTATTGAAGTACACTATAATGTAGCAATATGAAAATCACTTAGCACTGATCCATGCTATGTACAGACATGTTTTTGTTGTAGGAGTAAGCCACTTGGCCCTTCTAACACCACCATTCAACAGGATCGTGGTTGATTGATGGTGGCCTCAGCTCCACACTTCTCCCTATCTGCAATGACTTTAACTCCCTTTGTTAATCAAGAATCTATCTGCCTCACTGTTAGAAGTGCTTAATGACTCTGCTTTCACTACTCTCAGGGGTAAGAAATTCCAAAAATGCACTATCCGTTCAGAGAAAAAAAAAATCCTCATCCTCATTTTAAATGGGAAGCCCCCCCGAGAAGGTTTTTACTCAACAGATATCTGGGATGGAGAAAGCTATCTTTTGAGGAACAGTTGGATCTGTATCCATTGGAATTTAGAAGGATGAAATCTTGAGGGGACTTGATTAGCTGGCTGCTGAAAGATATTTCACCTGTGAGAGAGACTAGAACTAATATATTTAAAAATAAGTGATCTTCTACTTTAAATGAAGATGAGGACTCGTTTTCTCTCAGCAACTTGTGCATTTTTGGAAATTGTCTTCCCCTGAGAATAGTGGAGGCACAGTCATTACGCACTTTTAACAGTGTGGTAGATAGGTTCTTGACTAACAAAGGGAGTTAAAGTCACTGCAGATAGGGAGGAATGTGGAGCTGAGGCCACAATCAATCAGCCATGATCATGTTGAATGGTGGAGTTAGAAGGGCCAAATGGCTTACTCCTAATACAAATTCATGTTTGCACATAATAGGGTCAGTGTTAAGTAATTTCCATATTGCTACATCATAGTAAATGTTGATAGTATTATTTCTTACTTAACGAACAGAGGAGCAAACAAAACAGGAACAATGGATGACATTTGTAAGTACAGCAGATTTCCTTCTGTAAAGGACATAGCGAACCAGATTTGCAGAAAACGACAATAAAGTAAATTAGTATGAAATCATTTCCACTTCAAAGACAAGGCTTAAGGCTGTCCAAGGCTAGGATCTGAATATTCAAGAACAAAGGATTGATGACAGCAGAGCGGTGGATGTGATCTATGCAGACTTCAGTAAGGCATTCAACAAGATTCCTCAGGGTAGACTGGTTAGCAAGGCATTTTGGAAAGGCAGATCAGGGCAGGAGTTATACACTTAATGGTAAGGTCCTGGGGAGTGTTGCTGAACAAAAAGACCTTGGAGTGCAGGTTCATACTTCCTTGAAAGTGGCATTACAGGTTGATAGGATAGTGAAGAAGGCATTTAATATGCTTGCCTTTATTGGTCAATGCTTTGAGTATAAGAGTTGTGAGGTCACGTTGCGGCTCCACAAGACATTAGTTAGGCCACAATTGGAATATTGCATGCAATTCTGGTCTCTTTGCTATAGAAAGAATGTTTTGAAACTTGAAAGGGTTCAGAAAAGATTCACAAGAATGTTGCCAGGCTTGGAGGGTTTGAGATATAGGGAGAAGCTGAAGAGACTGGGCCTATTTTCCTTGGACCGTTGGAGGCTGAAAGGTGACCTTAAAGAGGTTTATAAAATCATGAGGGGTATGGATAGGGTAAATAGACAAGGTCTTTTCCTTAGTTTGAGGGAGTTCAAAACTAGAGGGCTTAGGTTTAAGGTGAGAGGGGAAAGATATAAAAGGGACCTAAGGGGCAACTATTTCACACAGAGGGTGGTGCATGTATGGAACGAGCTACCAGAAGTGGTGGAGCCTGGTACAATTACAACATTTAAAAGGTATCTGAATGGGTATATGAATAGGAAGTGGTTAGAGGGATATGGGCCAAATGCCAGCAAATGGGACTAGATCTATTTTAAGATATCTGTTCGGCATAGACGAGTTGGACTTAAGGGTCTGTTTCTGCATGTGTATCTCAATGACTCTAATTTAACATTTATGATGGAAAGACAAAAAAGGAAAAGAAGGTGAAGTAATGCAGATGATGAAAGATGGGATTAAAGCAAGTTACTGAGAAAGGTTCTTATTTTACACTGAGAAAAGAACAAGATGTAAAATGTAGTTAGGTGGAGTTAAGTAACAGCCAACAAGGGGTAGCAAACCTTGTTTACATGCAATAAATCCAGGAATGAGGGGTCTATGTGACAAGGGTAATGCAATAATCATGGCTGATTTAACTCTATGTATGGTCTGCGTAAATTAAATGAGTACTAATGCTATGGAAGTCAAATATGAGATTATTTTTTATTCATTTGTGGGATGCGAGATTGCTGGCTGACCAGCATTTATTGCCCACCCCTAGTTTCCATTGAGAAAGTGGTGATGAGCTGCCTTCCTGAAGTGCTGCAGTCCACATGCTGTGGGTTGATCCACAATGTCATTTGGGTGTGAATTCCAGGATATTGATCCAGTGATAGTGAAGGAATGGCGATATATTTCTAAATCAGGGTAGTGAGTGGCTTGGAGGGGAACTTGAAGGTGGTGGTGTTGCCATGTATCTGCTGCCCTTGTCCTTCTGGTTGGAAGTGGTTATAGGTTTGGAAGGTGCTATCAGAGGATCTTTGGTGAATTTCTGCATGCATCTTGTAAACGGTACACACTGCTGCTACTGAGCATTGGTTGCAGAGGAGGTGGATGCTTGTGAATTTAGTGTGAATCAAGAGTGCTACTTTATCCTGGATGGTGTCAAGCTTCTTGAGTGTTGTTGCACCCACCCAGGCAAGTGGAGAATATTCCTGACTTGTGCCTTATAGATGGTGGGGAAAGTGAGGACTGCAGATGCTGGAGATCAGAATTGAAAAGTGTGGCGCTGGGAAAGCACAGCAAGTTAGGCAGCATTCAAGGAGCAGAAGAATCGATGTTTCGGGTCCCCTGTAGATGGTGGATAGGCTTTGGGGAGTCAGATGGTGAGTTACTTGCCACAGTATTTCTAGTCTCTGACCTGCTCTTGTAGGCACTGTGTTGGTCTGGCAAGTCTAGTTGAGTTTCTGGTCAATGGTAACCCCAAGGATGTTGTTAATGGGGGATTCCATGATGGCAATACTATTGAATGTCAAGGTGCAGTGGTTAGATTGTCTCTTTTTGGTAATGGTCTTAGCCTGGTATTTGTGTGGCTCCAATGTTGCATGCTGCTTGTCAGGCCAACCCTGGATATTGTCCAAATCTTGTTGCATTTGAACATGGACAGCTTCAGCCTCAGAGGGATGTGAATGGTGCTGAACATTGTGAAATCATTGGCGAACGTCCCCATTTCTGACCTTATAATGGAGGGAACATCATTGATGAACCTGCTGAAGATGGTTGAGTCTAAGGAATTCCGGCAGAGATGTTCGGGTGCTGAAATGACTGACTTCCTACAACTACGACCATCTTCTGATCTGCTAATTCTGACTCCAACCAGCTGAGAGTTTGCAGTTTTGACAGAGCTCTTCAATGCTACACCTGATCGAATACAGCCTTGACGTCAAGAGCCAACACTCTCAGCTCACCTCTGGAATTTAGCTCTTTTGTCCACACTTGAGCCAATGCTTGTGATGAGGTCAGCAGCTGAATGGCCCTGGCAGAAGCCAAACTGGGCATCACTGAACAGGTTAATGCTGAACAGATGTTACTTGATAGCACTGTTGATGACACCTTCTATCACTTTACTTATGGCCTGGTTGAATTTGTCCTGCTCTTTACGTGCAGAACAAATCTGAGCAATTTTCCACATTGTCAGGTAGATGCCAGTGTTATAGCTGTACTGGAACAGCTTGGCGAGGGGAGCATCAAGTTCTGGAGCACAAGTCTTCAGTACTATTGCTAGTGAGAGTCCATAGCCTTTTTAGTGTCCAGTGCCCCCAACCATTTCTTGATACCACTTGCAGTAAATCAAATTAGCTGAAGACTGGTATATGGGACTGAGGACTATTGGAGGAGGCCGAGATGGATCGTCCACTCAGCACTTCTGCTGAAAATTGCTGTAAATGCTTCAGTCTTATCTTTTGTATAGATGTGCTGGGCTCTCCAATCATTGTGGGTGGGGATATTTACAGAGCCTCCTCCTCCAGTGGCTTGTTTCGTTGTCCACCACCATTCACAACTGGATGTGACAGGACTGCAGAGCTTAGATCTGATCCACTGGTTGTGTGATCATTTAGCTCTGTCTATCACGTGGTGCTTTTGCAGTTTGACATGCAAGTAGCCTTGTTTGCTAGCTTCACCAGGTTGACACCTCATTTTCAGGTATGTCTTGTGCTGCTCTTGGCCTGCACTTCTGCATACTACAATGAATAGGGAAGAGCACCTGGCTTGGTGGTAATGGTTGAGTGGGGACATGTAAGGTCATGAGATTACAGATTGTGCTGGAGTACAATTCTTCTGCTGTTGATGACTCACAGCACCTCATGAATGTCCAGACTTGAGCTGCTAGATTTGTTCAAAGTCTGTCGCATTTAGCAGGATGATAGTGCCATATAGTTATCGAGGTTATTCTATTCTCAATGCCAAAAGTAGTAAGACTGAAAATTGGGAGTGTTTTAGCATTCAGCAAGGAGGATCAAGAAACTGATAAAGAAAGAGAAAATAAAATATTTGGTTTGATTTATTATTGTCACATGTATTAAGATAGAGTGAAAACTATTGCTTTGCATGCTAACCAGACAAATCGTACATTTGTATGAACAGAATGCAGAATATTGTGTTACAGCTGCAGAGAAGGTGCAGAGAAAGATCAACTCTAATATATGAGAGGTCTATTCATAAGTCTGCATATAGTGGGGAAGAAGCTGTTCTAAAATCTGCTGGTACATGTTTCCAAACCCTTGTATCTCCTGTCCAATGGAAGGAGATGGAAGAGAGTATAACCAGGATGGGAGAGGTCTTTGATATTGTTAGCTGCATTCCTGGAGCAATGGGAAACGTAGATGGAGTCAATAAGAATATGAATGTAAAATAGCATGAAACATCAAATAGACTGTAAAAGCTTCTGCAGGTATAAAAGAAAAGATTAACAAAGACAGATGTGGGTTAATTTCAGGCAGAGGCAGCAGAATTTATGGCAGAGACATTACATAATTACTGCATCTGACTTTGTGGTGGAAGATATAAGGAATTGCTCAGAAACAAGAGATCCAACAGACTACTAAGAATGAGGGAGTGAAAAAAATTGTGTTAGTGCAGAAGTAATGTTAGAAAATTAAATGGGACTGAAAATAGATAAATCCCTGTGATTCAATGATCTGCATCCCAGAGTGTTCAAAGAAGCAGCCACAGAGAAAATGGATACATTGGCAACTATCTTTCAAAAATTCAAAATATTCTGGAAAGGTGCCCGCAAATTGGGAGGCTGAAAATGAAATGTCACTTTTTAAAGAAGGAGCAACAGAAAAATGAGGAACTGCAGGTACATTAGCCTGACATCGGTTAGGGAAATGTATTTTAAAGCATGTGATAATTGGACATTTAGAAAATAACGATCTAAAATACCTGGAGTTAATATGGTTTTATGGAGAGGAAATCATATTTGAAAAATCAATTAAGTTTTTTTTGAGGATATCATCATATGGATTAGGAGCTGGATTAGACCACCGCCCTTAGAGCCTGCTGTACACTTTTGCCTTAGTTTGGGGCACATTTTTTAAGATGAGAGGAGAAAGATTTAATAAAGACATGAGGGGCAACATTTTTATACAGAGTGGTTTGTATATGGAATAAACTCCCAGAGGAAGTGGTGGATACGGGTACAGTTACAACATTTAAAAGATGTTTGAACAAGTACATGAATAAGAAATATTTGGAATGATATGGGCCAAGCACAGGCAGGTGAGATTAGTTTAGCTTGGTATTATGGTCAGGATGGGCTGGTTGGACCAAAGGGTCTGTTTACATACTGTATGACTCTACCATGGTAGTTTTGATTCTCAACATTCCCTCCTACCCCAACAACCTTTTGCTTATCAGTCTTGCTTATAAGAATCTAACACTTTGGAAAACATTCCAAACAATTATGACCCTCTGTGAGAAAAATATTCTCATCAGGTAAAGGAAAATACTTTGATAAGGTCTCGTAAATAAAACTTGAGAATGTAGAATAGAGATAAAAATACTGTCATAGATTTAGAACGGATTAACACGGTGTCACAGTGGTTAGCACTGCTGCCTCACAGTGCCAGAGACCCGGGTTCAATTCCCGCCTTAGGCAACTGTCTGAGTGGAGTTTGCACGTTCTCCCTGTGTCTGCATGGGTTTCCTCTGGGTGCTTTAGTTTCCTCCCACAGTCCAAAAATGTGCAGGTCAGGTGGATTGGCCATGCTAAATTGCCCATAGCATTAGGTGAAGGGGTAAATACAGGGGAATGGGTCTGGGTAGGTTGCTCTTCAGAGGGTCGGTGTAGTCTTGTTGGGCCGAAGGGCCTGTTTCCACACTGTAAGTAATCTAATCTAATAAAAAAAACAGAGTGGAAATAATGTGGCATTCTGAGAGTGGCAATCTGTCAGGGTCAGTGCTTCAGCTCCAGGTGTTCATAATTGGATACAACAACCAAAAGTTTGCAAATGACACAACCTTAGTAAGTACGTGTTGTGCAAATGATGCAAAAAGATTTCAAGAGATTTGGACAAGCTAGATAAAGTAGGCAAGAACATGGCAGATGAAATAGAATGCAGATAATTATTAAGTTGAGTAGTGTTGCCAAACACAGAGACCTGGAGTTTCAGGTACACAGTTCTTTGAAAGTTGTGACATGGATAGACAGGGTGGTTAAGAAGGCATTTAGCGCCCTTGCCTTCATTGCTGAGACCATTGAGTATAGGAGTTGGACATCATGTTGCGGTTGTGGAGAACACTGGTGAGCCTACTTTTGGAGTACTGTGCAGTTCTGGTTGCCCCGCTATAGGAAGGATATTATTAAATTGGAGAAGGTTCAGAAAAGAATGTTGCCAAGATTGGAGGGTTTGAGTTATAAGGAAAGGGCTGGATGGGCTGGACTTCTTTCACTGGAGCATAAATGCTTGAGCGGTGACCTTATAGAGGTTTATAATATTATGAGAGGCATAATTAACGTTAAGAGCAAAGGTCTTTTCTCTAGGGTGAGGGAAGTTCAAAACTAGAGTGACATATTTTTAAGGTGAGAGGAGAAGGATTTAAAAGGGACCTGAGGGGCAACTTTTTCACAGAGAGAGTGGTTTGCATGTGGAATAAACTGTCAAAGGAAGAAGTAGCTGCAGGTACAGTTACAACACTTAATAGACATTTGGACAGGTACATAAATAGGAAAGGTTTAGAGGGATATGGGTCAAATGCAGGCAAGTGGGGCTAGTTTTGTTTGGGAAAGTTGATCAGCATGGAAGAGTTGGCCCAAAGGGTCTGGTTCTCTGCTTTGTGTTTCTATGACTCTGTGACCAAATTGTCCAGTTTGGTAGGAGGAAAAGATGTGCAGAGAATTTACTAAATATTGAGTGATTGGGAATTGTTTATGTCCAAAAGGACCTGGCTGTCATTGTTCATATGTCCCTGAAATCTAATGTGCAAGCAACCAGGAAGGCATATGGTATGTTGGCCTTTATTGCAAGATTTGAGTCCAAAGTATAAAGTGTTTAATTGAGAGTGTGCAGCAGAGATTCACCAGTATAATTCTTGGAATGATGGCACTAATCTGAGAGGTATGACTGAGGAGAGTGGAACTGTATACTTACAAGTTGAGAAGAGTGAGGGATGATCTCATCAAAGCATATAAAATTCTTAAAAGTCTTGGCAATTCATCTTATCAATAAAATTACGGCAGAATCGAATGGTATATTTATTAACCTTTGAAAAAGTAACCTAAATATTCAAGTTATAATCTTATTGCAGGGTTAACAGTATGATTTTAAAGGTTTTAAAATATTGTGTCAGTGATTTCGTGATTGCTACAAAATCAGAAATTGCTGGAAAATCTCAGAAGTTAGCAGCATCTTTGGAGAGAAAGCAGAGTTAACATTTTGGGTCTAGTGATCCTTCAGAATTGATTGTAGCCAGGAAAAAATTGGTATATATGCTAGAGAAGGAGTGGGGGGAGGGGAAGGAGTAAATGATAGCTAGAGATAAAACCCAGAGAGAGAGAGAGAGAGAGAGAGAGAGAGAGAGAGAGAGATTGCCAATTGTTTCTGATTTCCAGCAGCCATAGATCTTTGCTTTTTTAACTTAGTGATTGCTGTTGTGCAATTATTCCATAATATCTATTATTTATGTGGTATGCATATATTTCTACTCCCCTGTCAAGACAGAGTAGAAAATTGCTTTGGTCTTACTTATATTAAAGTAATAAACAAAATAGTCAAAATATTTGTGTCTTCCATTAGCTGGTAATACATTATGTAAATAATGGCATCTGCATTATTTCAAAGTCTGTTCTGCTTTGCAATAATGTAAAAATTACCATATTACTCGAGAAACAGTTCAGAGTTCTGACCAGGAGAATATTAATGAGGAGGAATGAAAACGTACAATGTGGATTTTCAAACTTGTTTCCAGTTCACAACCAACAGTATAACTTAAGTATCTTCAATTCTGACGCACAGCTGGATGGTTTGTGAAGAACTCAAGCTGTGGTCAGTAATTGAAAATATCACCCTCTAAAGATCAGCATTAGTTTTGTACCTGAGTTTGTGCTTTTACTTTCAAAATTTATTTTTGATATGATGTGTGCATGTGACATTGGCATCCATCAAATATGTATAACTGAGGTCCAGCTTTGATAATCTGCAAGATTCAAGAAATCTGAAAAATGATGCATCTCCAGTGAATGTGATACTGTATTCACAGATAAATAACACAGAAACATAGATTGGATTGTGTACTAACTGTACCACAGTCAGTGATCACCAGACTTTGAAAGTTTAAATTATATCTTGTCCTCATCATTAGAGTGAAAGTGAGGGCTGCAGATGCTGGAGATCAGAGCTGAAAATGTGTTGCTGGAAAAGCGCAGCAGGTCAGGCAGCATCCAAGGAACAGGAGAATCGACGTTTTGGGCATAAGCCCTTCTTTCCTGAAGAAAGGCTTATGCCCGAAACGTCGATTCTCCTGTTCCTTGGATGCTGCCTGACCTGCTGCGCTTTTCCAGCAACACATTTTCAGCTCATCATTAGAGTGCACTACTACTGATTATGTCAAATATATTTCCTAAAACGATGGCCTATTGTGTATTATTTAGGGAACTATTTTTCACTTTGCAATAATTAATTGTCCCTTAAACATCAAGAAAAAAAAACACACATTGCTGCTGTTAGAACTCAAGGTTTGATTTCTAACATGTTATAAAACCTATTAATTTCAATCTTGGAAACAACAAACAATGACACCAATTAAAGATTGCATTGTTCCTTCTGAACAAAATAAAACTTGAGCAGGTACTTTCCAAGCACAGTGAATGTTCTTCCTTAAAGTAAGGTGTAATTTAAAGCGATTACCCTTCCAGAAAGGTTACCCTTTAGTCAGAACAAGGAATATTAACCCAGCGTTACACAGAAGAGCCTTCTGAAATAGAATGTCTGCTTTTCAAGCGGCTGTAGTATAATTAGTTACTTGATTTACTGTAAGGAGATTACACTGGCCAAGGAAAGAGATTACAGATGGAGCACTTTGAGAACCGCACAACAGTGTACCAGCAGTGCCTAAAACACGGTGCTCTCAGAATATTGCCAACATCTCCCTGCACAACAAAGGGACGAACAGTCACACTGTAACATAACGGTGCCTGGAGGAAAGTGAAAGATGAATTCGACAACACTGTGTAGAAAAGGGATCTGGAAGTCAGCTTAATAGCACTAGACCAATTAACAGATTCGCTCTGTCTGCTAGTCACATGCGCACCAATGTTACCTAGCAACAAGACAACTCACTAAAAGTTCGCCAGGAAGAATTGCAAATCTTTAGCTGAGTGGGGCTTTGTGCAGTAGAGAAAATATCGGTTTACTGAGTCATATTGTGGTAAAATACAGTAAAACCTTTCACCTGATGCATGGATCATCTTGTCAAAAGAAAACGTATTACATCTTTTCTTTTGGTTAAAATCGTGAACTTCCGTTAAACCAATGCGGTTTACTGTGAATGGCGGAATTTTGCCGTACGGTTCCTATCAACGTGCGTTTTACCTGGTATTTTCTGCTCGTTTCTTTAGTAGATGTAAATGTGAAAAAAAAGTTAGTGTTGAGTGCTAACTAAAAATTGTTAGATTTAGCTATTTTCTTCCCTGTTAAACTGTTTCAAATTTACTAGTCAATATTGTATTCCAGAATAATCTAAAATTAATTGATATCTAAATGTCTTAAATATAAAAAAAACTGTACTCCAACAAAAGTAATGCAAGAAATATCCAAAGTCAGTGCAGTTTTTTTAAAAAAAATCATCTCAATAACATATTGACCAAAATTACACCCATCATTCTCTTCACCAGAATAGCTATAATAGTAATCCAAAAATAAGAACTTGCAAAATTTATGCACCTTCTTACCTTCTGAACTACAATGAACTATAAGCAAAGTTTCCAGAAGAAACAGTGAGAACGTCTGGCCGGCCATGCTGCAGCCTTGTATCGAAGTCTTTCCTAGCTTCTGATGAAGCTGACTTTGGAAGTAAAGGTTGTGGAACCTGATTGATGTAGGTCTCTGAGCTGTCTTTTTTTTCCCTCCTCCTGATGCTAGTTGGGAAAAGGCGTGTTCGAAAGTTGGGACATTGCGTTTGCACTAAAACTGTTCAGCGCTAAGGTTCTCCCCACCCAGGCCCCGGAAGCAGCATAACTCAGCAGCGGTCCTCTAACAGGGAGGTGTCTGCAAGCCTTACTAAACCGTTATTAGCACAATACTTACAAACAATAGGTCAGGAGAGAAAAATCTGGCTCGGCCATCTAGAGAAATCTTTGCACTTCATTCCGATTTTCTAAACGAGAGAGTCGACTTTGATATTTTCTGAAATTCAAATTTTAAAACTCTTTCATTCTACAAAATGAATTTATGAAACAAGTTGGGAAAGTTTTATACAGTCTGTTCGCTTCGCGTGTTCTCCTGCTCAGTGAATTGCGCATTTGCTGTGGCATTTATCTCCCGCTTTTATTCGACAGTAATGAATTGTTTATATTTTACATTGCTTTGGTCAACGAGATACCTGTCAGCAACATGCACTGTTTGTGTGTGTGTGTGTGTGTGAGAGAGAGAGACTATTTAACGATTTTTCCAATTGTGATGGCTATTTGCTAGTTATCACAAGAGGCACAGCTCTGATTTCGTTATTTCTAAGTATGGTATTGCAGGGGACTATTCATGCTTAGGGCGGCACGGTGTTGGTACGGCACAGCACCGGGGTCAAGACTTGGCGCTGCACTCCATAACAGCACGAGGGGCAGATCAGCATATTCAATGAGTTTCTGACATCCCCACCACAAAGAACAAAACAGCCCACACCCTTCACCATCAGTTATGTCCCAGTCAACCCCCACCCCCTCCAACTAAACCTAGCCATCACTTACTTTACCAGAATGGGCCCGAAAGTTTTTTTTTCATAAAAGAGTTCTCAAAACTTCCATTAGGCTTTGCTTTCTTTTGTTGCTCTTTTGTTTTATTGTTGCCAACTTGATGAAATTCTTGTCGTGGTTTCACAGCAAGTGTCAGGCTGACCAAACGCAACCAGCTGCGTTTCTTTGAGGCTGGTGATAAAGCGGCTAATCCTAGTGCTGCCCCAGGAAGAGGGAACCAAAGGACAGCGCAAGATGTGATTGGAAACAGTAACAACAGAAGTCTGGACTTTCTTTATTATAGAGGTGCCTTTGAAAATCACCCAAGACTTCCATAAAGGAGAAAAATACGTCGATGCTATCGTCCAGCCAATTTGCGGACTATGAGCTGTTACTTTAAAGCGTGTGTTCCTCAATCTATTTAAAGTCCGGCGGACCCGACAGATCGTACTGGCACTGGCCCAGCTCCAACAACTTGCTCTCTCGTATTTGATATATTTCAAATCAATCAAATAATAATCTACTTGAGTTGGGCAATGCGGTAGCGTCAGTGATCCAAATGGGACGGTCAATATTTCAAATCAAGATACTAAATAAATGCCAGCTCATATTGCAGCAGGAATTCTCGCCAAATTGTCATCAATAGATTTGGCGAACTGGGGACAGGACGATGGCTGTATCACATCAGCTGGACGGTCTAGTTAGTTAGCAAGACCACTTTTTTAGTGCCTCTTAAGGCTTGTGTACCCTTGAGTTTAGAAGACTGAGAGGGCATCTGATTGAGACATATAAGATTAGATTAGATTACTTTAGATTGATTAGATTACATTACAGTGTGGAAACAGACACTTCGGCCCAACAAGTCCACACCGACCCGCCGAAGCACAACCCACCCATACCCCTACATTTACCCCTTACCTAACACTACGGGCAATTTAGCATGGCCAATTCACCTGACCTGCACATGTTTGGACTGTGGGAGGAAACCGGAGCACCCGGAGGAAACCCACACAGACACGGGGAGAACATGCAAACTCCACACAGTCAGTCGCCTGAGACGGGAATTGAACCCAGGTCTCTGGCGCTGTGAGACAGCAGTGCTAACCACTGTGCCACCCACTGATTGGACACTCTGGAGGCAGGAAACATGTTTCCGCTGATGGGTGAGTGCCTAACCAGAAGACACAGCTTAAAAATACGGGGTAGACCATTTAGAACAGAGGTGAGGAGAAACTTCTTCACCCAGAGAGTGGTGGCTGTGTGGAATGCTCTGCCCCAGAAGGCAGTGGAGGCCCAGTCTCTGGATTCATTTAAGAAAGTGTTGGATAGAGCTCTCAAGGATAGTGGAATCAAGGGTTATGGAGATAAGGCAGGAACAGGATACTGATTAAGGATAATCAGCCATGATCATATTGAATAGTGGTGCAGGCTTCAAGGGCAGAATGGCCTACTCCTGCACTTATTGTCTATTGAATATACCCCTCTCTGTTAAGTAAAAATGCACATTATGCCAACGATCCCTTTTAAGTAAATGATGTACTTTAAAAGACATTAGGAAGATGTATGGGCACCTGTACGTTTGCGCCTCACAATGAAATACTCCGGTTTAAGTTAGAAGACAAATTAATAATTTAAAGTTAGAAATTTAGACAATAGGCATTCAATTCAAATGGTAAATTAGAACACCGGTATCTCTGTTAATCGCTTAGAATAATTTGTAAATCATATGGCATTCAGTTATTTATTGACATGCTTATCCACTTCACTAGCTTTCTCATGTAATTGTAGATATTTACATGAAATCAACGCATTACAGGGGTTGCGCAGGGCTAGGTTAAATTTTAATGGTCTACTGACAAAGTCCAAATTAGTTGATTTATGAAAGCAGTAAATTATTAATTTATAGAAAAGCAAAGTTACACTGGCCAGTTTCAATCCTTCACAGCGAGGAGGTCATTCAAAACTTACTATTTCCTAACTCAGACTAAATCCCAGTGCTCACTGACCTACAAGGGCCCTCAGTTAAGTAAAGCCACATTTTAAAAGTCTTGACGTTTTTTTTCAAATGGTCACCCCCATGAGCCGCTCCATCTCTATCTTGATAATTTATTTCAGTCTCACAAACCTCAGAGATATCTGCCCTTCTGATTCTGGACTTTTCTGCGTCGCTGGTTTTATTTTTCCTGACCCTAAAACACTCTGGAATTCCCTGCAAAATCCCTCGCCTCTCAACCTCTTGGACACTCCTTAAAAGTCCACTTCTCTGATCAAGCTTTTGGTTCTATGTCCTGAAATCTCCTTATGTGACTGCCCATCAGAATGTGATGGATAGTGTTGCTATTCACTGCCTATGTCTCACTGCACCCGGATTACAACAGTGATTCAGGTGCTCTTGTGGTGCACTGGTAGTGTCCCCAACTCTTGGCCAGGAGGTCAGAGTTCAAGTCTCACCTGCTCCAGAGATATGACATACTCCATCTGAACAGGTTGATTAGAAATGTCTACAATAGTGACTCAGGGAAACTGTAGTGTATTTGTAGTGCCTCGATTGCCAGTCCAGTAGGCCAAGGTTCCTTCCAGCTGCTCCAGGCGTATGGTATAACATGTCTAAACAGGTTGATTAGAAAATAGTTACAACAGTGACAACAGCTCAACAAATTGTTCTAAAATTGAGACATTGGGTGATTCTGTAAAGTGTATTATAAATGCATGTAGTTATCTAAAAGTAAGTTGGTGGTGTTGTCAATTGTAAGACGAAAAAGACTAGGTCATGATTGTCAGTGTCTCTAGAAAGCTTTCGCTTGCATTTTCTTCAGGAGAATATACAGGCTCATAACATTTTGGATTTTGCAAGGTTTGTGAAGGTTTGTAACACAGGTTGAGGTTTAGGGTGTAGGTTTGCTCGCTGAGCTGTAGGTTTGATATCCAGACGTTTCATTACCTGGCTAGGTAACATCATCAGTGACGACCTCGAAGTGAAGCAAAGCTGTTGTCTCCTGCTTTCTATTTATATCTTTCTCCTGGATGGAGTTCCTGGGGTTTGTGGTGATGTAATTTCCTGTTTGTTTTCTGAAGGTTTGATAGATGGCATCTAGATCTATGCGTTTGTTTATGGCATTGTGGTTGGAGTGCCAGGCCTCAAGGAATGCTCTGGCATGTCTTTGCTTCTACAAAATTCCATGCAAGGACTGCCACAAACACTACGTAGGACAAAGAGGAAGAGAGTTAGCCACCAGGATACATGAACACCAGCTAGCCACATAAAGACACGACCCTCTCTCCCTCGTAGCCCTACCATTTCGACTGGGACTGGCTAAGCAAAGACATGCCAGAGAATTCCTAGAAGCCTGACACTCCAACCACAATGCCATAAACAAACATAGATCTAGATGCCATCTATCAACCCCTCAGAAAATGACCAGGAAATGACATCACCAAAAACCCCAGGAACCCCATCCAGGAGAAAGATACAAATAGAAAGCAGGAGCTTACCTAGCCAGGTAGTGAAACGTCTGGATATCAAGCTCAGTGAGCAAACGTGCACCCTAAATTTTGGATTTTAATTTCAATTAAAACCATGATACCGGTAATTAAATGCAGTCAAATCCATTTAATGACAAGCTCGAGTCAAAGACGTTCTTAGGTTAACAGTCAAACCTCGGTGGAAACATTCATATGCCTCTGATCAATATTTGCGATAAGCATGGTTTATATTTCCTGACCCCGTTCTAGTTTCGAACTTTGTGCTCGTTAAAATTATCATTCTGTGTTAGAGAGAGAAAAAAAATCATCAGGCCACGCTGAATAGCTCTCAAGTTGTGAATGTTTTAGGTAAGAACATGATTTTTTTTTCATTTTGCACACCAGTCCAACAAAGCCACATTTATCTACTTTGGAGTTTTAAGTCGAGTTTTTCTCTGGAAAACTCCAAAATCATAAATGGCAAAGCATTCGTTGTAAAAAGCGAAGATTATCACAAATTTACCATAAACACACAATAATCGTAATTCTAGTTATTCGCCGCACAATGAATGTCCGAATGTTTACACTTGTGATGTGTCCCTAAATTATTTATAAGGGATAAATGAAAATGAATCTGATTCTTTCACATTTCAAGAGTTTTATTTTGTTCATGATTTAATTAGCTCATTTACTCAGGCCAACTCCAAGCTAAGCCAATCCAACCCTCTTTTTATCATTGTTTTCTCGCGCGTTGAGTTTGGCAGTAAACATTGTGCTTGTTTGGCTGGCGGCTGGATTAAGATTTCTAAAGTAAGATATGTCAACACATGGGGCCTTCCGTTGCTTCTGTTTTATTGCGCCGGGAAGGCGTGAGGGTTTTTTTTTAAATGAATTGTGAAGGGTCATTGCCCCTGAATAGAATAACTCATTTGAATGAATTGTTCAGTGAAAGCTTGTATAATGTTTTCTGACGAGGCGCTGGTGTACAGAGTTTGATATTAATGCGGTCGGAGTTCAGTACTCCAGAGCTTGATTTGGGGCTCGTTATCTTTGGCTACAGCTTCGGTAAACGCCAAATTGACGCCTTTTTGTACTGGCCACAGCACTGCCGCTGATGAATTGAAGTTTTGAAACTTGAGGCACGTCGTGAAAGCATATAACAAAATTACTTCAATAACTTAGGTGATCAGAGAGAGAAAAACCTGTCGAAACGTTTCTGAAGTAACTGACTTATATTTCTCATGTAAGCTTCTTTGTAGCATTCCTTATACTTTTCAGTGTTGTCTAAATTCACTGAAACAATATCCCGATTACAATTAGCCTCACATTTGTACTGTGTCAGTTCACTTGTGCGTATGTAAACTGACACAATACTTGAGGTCAAATCCTAAAAAAAAGACCCATTCAGTTTGTTCAAAAGAAAAAAAGGATCCAGCTATCTTGTTGAAGAGATCTCAAATTGAAGGGTTTGACTTATAGAGGACTGTTATCACAGAAAAAAGAACTTCTTCCTTCAGTAAATGGAGACATTCTATATCTTTCAGCAGTT
>NC_057716.1:65843912-65871991 GCF_004010195.1 Chiloscyllium plagiosum
ATCCCATTGTTACCATGCCTTCAAATTTGTAAACCCTCGGATCTGTCATTCCTTGCATAACTCTGTCGACTGTTTGCCCTTTATCTTCATTTATGATGGTCTTTAAAACTTTCTCTTTTCAAACTAAGCTTTTGGTAATCTACCCTTGTATCTTATTAGGTGACTCAATGTCAAATGTTATTTGATGACACTCCTGTAAAGTCCCTTGTGAAATCTTGCTGTGCTAAAGGTGTTATTTAAATATAAATTGCTTTAGTATGATTTCTACAATATGTTAATACTCTAGATGCGATTAGTCCAGTGCCATGTATAGGCACTTATTTGTCCCTGCCTTGTGTGCTTTATCTCTCAGACAATATAGCCTGAATTCCTACTGCATTATGTCTATTCATTGCCCCAAATCCCTTTTGTAGTTTGTGTTCTATGCAATAATACTGTTCAGCTCACTTTACAATTCTTCTTTTCACTAGTTCCATCAATTTGCCCAATGACAGCTTAGGGTGGTAGTGTCAGACCGAAGTGGAAGAATGTTGAGTGAGAACTACTTGAAAATTTAATCTAGGAAAAGAGCTGGATTGTAAAATATGCCACCTTCCAAATGAGACATTAAACCACTGTCCCATTTAATTATTATAACACCTATCAATCATCCTTTTGCTCTTCTTGAAAAACTTAAAATATTATTGTTTTAGAAGATGTTTTCTTACTGGGTTTACCTTTGTTTTATGCAAAAGAGTTGAAGAGAAGAAAGGTTACTATTATCAAGGCTTCTCTTTCTAACATTATTCAGGCTAAGATATTCATTATTGTCCTTGGTTGTACCACCAGATCCCTTATGTATAGTGCTAGAATTAGTGGTAAGTGAAATAGAAGACAGGGAAATCCGTTTCTTGAATCATGCTCTCTGAAACACATATGCAATTAGGCAGTTATGGGACAAGCAATCAATTACTCTATTGTGGATAAGAGGCAGGGAGAACACAAGATATTTCTCTGACAGATGTGATAAGGTCTCTCTGTTTCATATTATTTTATTTTCCACCATAGTATGGAACAAACAGGAAAGTCCAGTCTGTAATCTTTTGATTTTGTGGAGCTACAATTTCAGTTTGGAAGGTCAGAAGATGGGAACTGCTCTTAGTAATCCTGTCATCGCTTGTTTGGCAGTATAAGGGAAAACATGAGGAAGAGTCCTATCCATTTGCACTTTCTATCCGTTCTCCCACAACCAACTGAGTTCATCATACAAGAACAAGTCCTTGGCTGCCATTGTTAACCACAAATAGTTCATCCTCCTCAACAAGTTCTTTTTAACTGGAATACACTTTTGCTGAGCATTCTGAAATATCTACTTAAATATTTGCAATTCTACTGACCTTCCCCAAGTCTCTTTTTCCAGCCTGCTTTAGACAACTCTTTCTTCATTCTTTTGTAATCGCCCTATTTAACGACACTTTTGATATCTGAGTTGCTCTTGCTCAAATTGAATTTGAAATTCAGTTTGTGATTGCTGCTCCACAGAGGATCCTTAACTATGAGGTCCTGGATTTGATTTATTATTGTAACATGTACTGAGATACAGTGAAATGTATTGTTTTGTGGGCTAACCAGACAAATCATACCTTACATCAGGGTAATAGAACAGAATGCAGAATATTGTGTTCAGAAAACATGCAGAGAAACATCAATTGTAATATATAAGAGGTCCTTTCATAAGTCTGATAAAAGGTAGGGAAGAAGCTGTTCTTAAGTCTGTTGGTACATGTTTTCAAATTTTTGTATTTTTTGGCTGATAGAAGAGGGTGGAAGAGAATATAACCGGGGAGGAAGAAGTGTTTGATTATATTGACTGGTTTCTCGAGACAGCGGGAAGTATAGATGGAATTGATAAGAAGAAGGCTGGTTTTCCTGATTGACTGGGCTGCATTCATAACTCTCTGTAATTTCTTGCAGCCTTGTGCAAAGCAGTTGCCATACCATGCTCTGATGCATCTGAATTGGATGCCGTCCAAGGTGTATCTGTAATAATTGGTAAGACTCATTGTGAACATGCCAAATTTTCTTAGCCTTCTGAGGAATAGGCTTTGGTATGCTTTCTTGACTGTAGTTTCAACATGGATGGACCAGGGTAGAGTTGGATAGAGCTCTCAAGGATTGTGGAATCAAAGGTTATGGAGATAAGGCAGGAACAGGATGGTGCAGGCTCGAAGGGCAGAATGGCCTACTCCTGCACTTATTGTCTATTGTCATATTGTCTATTGACTGCACTTCACTCCCTATGCATAGTGTGATTTGTTATTGAAGAGTAAGTTACAAAGAAAATATTTCCCAAAACACTGCATTATTTCAAATATGTAGCCAATTCATTAATTAAGGAGAAATATCTAACGTTATTTTTGAACTATCAGCTTTATAACAATTTTCAATTGGCTTGGCCTTATTGTTCCTAACGACCTAATTCAATCAAATTTATATTACATTATTCTGTATCTAGTTAACAAGGATTTTGTACTTGCCTATTTAGGCAACTTTGAAATATTTTCTCCATATTTTTTTCCCTGGTTTCTAATGCCTCTCTCACACATCTGAAATTAGTGATATACAGAGATTAAAAAAAGTTTTCAAAAGCTAACAAGGAGTCAGAACGTCTGAGAATGATTATCTGATAAAGAGTAGAGGGTCTGCATAACGTCCTAGCACTATGCCTTTACTTCAGGACAGTTCTTAGTTTCTTTGTGTCAAAACTTAACCTTGGTTCACCTGCTTCACAAGGAGTTTCTGTTTATTCTGTTGTTTTGTATCATTTTCTCTACAACCATATCTGTAACATAGGTTTCTGTTTTGCTGGCCCAGAACTGAGTTTTTAAAAAGTCTGTGATCCATTTGGCTTTTCTCCATTTCAAGTGGTTTTATTTATTTTGCATGTATTTGCAAGAAAGGATTATGAAATTAAAATTTTCATTGTTATAATTATTAAGATAATTGTAGAATTTATGAGGGATGATGAAAGAGTTTTAGTTTTTAATGATGCTTATCTGAGCACAAATTTTAACAGCAGCTCTATCACATAGGCTCAAAGGAAAATGTGGGTACTAGTGTGAATTGAAAATTAGAATCTAGTTTATGCAGAATGAAAACTGTTAACCAAATTGTACCAGAATGATGGCTTACCAGGTTATAAAGACTGCATGAGTATCTGTTCTGTGTCATACAAACTCCTTTTCTGAAACTGATAAGCTAGAGGAGATGCTGACTTTTAAGAACTAAGAACTGTTCAGTGTAAAAAAGGTTAACTCCAAAACAAACCACTACTATCTTTGCTTATTTAAGGATGAGAGTCTGTTTCATGTAATAAAAAAACAGGTCAAATCATATCAGCATCTAAGGTACCAGTATGTGAGAGGTAAACCTATGTGTAATGTGGTAGAAATACTTAAATGTAGATCCTGTGATTGTCTGCATAGTTAATGTCACTTGGTAATGTCTCCAGGGCTGCTCCCAGCTGTCCAGTTTCTCCTTGCCTACATTTTAGGAGAACAGGGACAGTTTTTTAACTGATTCTTGTATTAAGAGACAATAGACCTTTCTAATTTTGCATTTGCATTTGGCTTGTCAAAACTTAGTTTATTAAAATGTGTTTTCTTTCATAAACCATCTATGATTTCCTGGCTCACAATTTGCAATGTTAACACTATCATTTTTCTACCATTGGAAAATTATCTGATCCAATGATTTGTATCAACCTTATATAGTCTAAACTTCCATTTTGAAATAAAACACAGAAATTGCTGGAAAAGCTCAGCACTAAATGCTTCACTGTCTCTTACCCTGATCATTCCCCCATAATGGCTCTCAGTTCTGTTCCTTGAAGTCCAAGGATTGCAGACAAGATATTTAGCCAGATTTGGTTGTGCTATATGAAGCACCTCCAGCCCTGTTTACCTGTGGAGGGTAGCATCTGTGGAGAGCAAGCAGAATTAACATTTTGAGTCCAGTGACCCTTCTTCAGAACTGCTGAATTTCTCCAGCAATTTATGTTTTTGTTTCAGATCTTTATCATACCTAGTTCTTTGTTTTTTTTTCCATTTTGTGGCATTATGTAGCTATCACAGTGTAAAGTATATTAATAATCAAAATCATACTCACACAAATATAATCATGAAGTACGCTCTTGCAGTAAAATGTTCTCTTATCTGATCTAAAAGTTCAAAAAAACTAATACTTTTCTCAGTGTCAATTTATAAGTGTGAATGTTCTAGAAGTGTCACCAAAGTTTTCATCTAAATGCCTATTGAATAACTTTCATTGAATTATCCAGAGATTAGAGATGACTTTTGATATTAATAAGTTAAGGAAGAGCTAAATCACAACGGCAATACTATGGAAAGTTTCCTTCCCCAAAGAACATTAGTGAACTGGATAACTGTTTTACAATTGATAGTGTAAGAAACGAAGCTTACTCACTTCAATAATTTCAGTCCGAGACTACTGAATCAGTCGTGTCATTTATTTTACTCTTGCAAGAGGTTGTGGTGTCCACTGTCCACAGGCAGGGACCACACACACTGAATTCAACTAGTACACAATATTTATGTAATTTGGTTCCTATTCTTTCGTCCCATTGCTCCTCCCCTGTTTACATCTCCCACCTCTCTAAGACCGGCACCCATTACTCTTGTTTATCTCATGCCTTATCCGGCCTTGTCTGTGACAAAATGCTTATTTCTGGCCTCACAAGGCCATTTGACCACATCCTGCTGCGGTCCATTGTTAGGCATATCCTCCCTTACTTGTTATGACCTTATGACCTCATGACTTCTTGATTGTGGTTTGTTCTTGTTTTTGCAGGTGGAAAACAGATGCTTATAACTACTGTTTGTACAGGCATAGCTAGCTTAACCCCCTCCCCTCGCAGCACCTTATCTATTTGCCTGTAACACCTTCCATTGTTTGCAAGCACATTTCATTCTTGCATGCACATTTTAGCTAATACAAAAACAATTATGTATTTCCTTCACATAGTTTTCATTCTTGTTGACTCAGCTCTTGGCTGAAACAATCATACACTAGTGAGTTCATTTACCTTGCATAAGTAAATATGATTGCAGAAGTAACACTACTTTACCTATATCCCACAATAGTGACTATAGTCACCAGTGGGCTAGCTTTTAAAAACCAATCATCCAAAATTCTATTGAATCAAATTTCACTAATTGCTCTGGTGGATTCAAAATCATGTTTCTAGAACATTCACCTGGGTTTCTGGATCACTAGTCCAATGACATTACCATTATGTCACCACTTCCCTTGATTTTGTTATCATTGTTACATTTCCCTGCATTCATTTCATGATGGTTTCATATTTGTTCCTTAGTCCTTTCAATATAGTATTTAGAACTTCTGTTCTTATTGTAGGTAAATCACTTAGTGTACTTGCTATTTATTTCTCACTGTCTTAGCAGAATTTGGTAGATAAGTTCAGAGGTCAAGAGTGGGTTTGGTGTTTGATTGGGTTGGGAGAGGAGGGCGAGTGGAATTTAGTTGGAGAATATATTCTTTGCATTTCAGCAAAAATCTTGAATTATGAGAGCTTTGTCAAAGGTAAGCAGGGCTGGAGGTGCTTCATATAGTACAACCAAATCTGACTAAATATCTTGTCTGCAATCCTTGGACTTAAGGCAACAGAATTGAGAGCCATTCTGAGGGAATGACCAGGGTAAGAGACAGTGAAGCATTTAATGGTGACAGGTCTCAAAGAAGGGGCAAGAGTGTAAGTAGGGAGATTGTGTGGTGCATTTCTTGTTGAAAATAAAGAACAAATTACATTGATGATTGGGAATTTGAAAATACAATCGTGAATTAATCAAGAGAGTTTACATTTCCTGAGGTGGCAAAAGAAGGAAATGGTGTTGGAAGAAGTGAAGAGGGTAGAAAGAAATAAATAGTAGGGATTGACCTGACTTTATCCATATTGAAACAATAAGAGAAAGGAGGCCACATAAGATGGTAAAGTTGGGAGTATGTGGCCATGAATATGGGTAGGGGATTTAATACTGAAGGGGTTATTGAGAGGGCACAGCCAGTGAGATGATGGTTGAATCACCAAAGTAATCATGCAACATTAAGTATCCTGTGTGGACGGTGAAGGAAGAGGATTTTAAATGATTGGCAAGAAAGTGGAACAAGGTGAGATTCTCAAAGGAGATAATTATGTAAGAGAAATAGGGGTAAGAACAAGCTGTAATTTTAAATAAGAACCAAAACATTTCCTTTGCAATTTGGGTGAATAAAGTGTTGCAAGGTATAGCTGTGAGGGGAGGTTTCAATATGGAGAATGCTGTCAATACAAATTGACCCCACAATAAGCTTATGGAAATCTTATTATTAAGTAAATGGACATTCTGGAGAGCGATTTGGAGATACGTGGTTTTAGCCAATTTGTGAATGGTGTCCACAGGGTCAGCTTTGGGAAGGGTTGTGGGAATGGGAGGAAGGTGGAAAAATTAAGTACCAGCAGGCTTGTTCAGCTTGAGGTGAAAGTAAGTCAGAGCAATTGAGTCTGCAGCTTGCAAAGAGGCAGCTTTACGGTTTACGATTTAAGATTACCTACTCAGCTGCTGAAAAACTAGCTATCTTGAATCTGGAATCTAGTTCCTCAGAGCATCTACATAGTCCATTATAGGATCACACTGTGTCCTCAAGAAATTCCCAATTTAAAATTACATTGTGTCCCCTTTACAAAATGCTAATTATTGAATAATTGTCTCAAGCTGATATGTCACATGAAAACATAATTCTATTATCTACTTCACGCTATCCCCAGTATTGAATTATATCTGCTCTATTGCAGAGTTTTAGCAGTTATTTTGGTTTTACGTTCTTAAGCACCACATTTAGATCACTGCTACGATGATAATAAAAGTTATTGAAGAGGGAGATGGCATTGGGCAGGGTGACACTAAGCACACGGATGCATAAGATGGCTGCCGAGCTATCAGTTGGCCAACTTGACACACAAGATGGCTGCCGGATCTCAATATGGAGAGAAACAGCAGAGCAGATACAGATACTGCCTGGGGCCACCAGAATGCCAGCGCAATGCACTCACAACACAGTTGATTAGTTTAAGGTGGGGAAGAGAATACACGAGTAACAAACACTGCCCGCCGAGGTGTCTGGGTCCAACCAACACCTCTTACAGAAATGCGAATAGCTTGATACAGACTCACTATGAAATGCTAATAGCCAGGGCTGCAGTAATCGTCCTTCTCAGGAAGAGCAATCAGTGCCCATTACTACAGCAATGGATTTCCGTGCAGACATTGTCAGTTTCAATGTCTACACTGAAACTGACAAGACAATGACCACACGGAAATTAACAAAGGCTACGCTGGAACTAACAAAGACTGTATCGAAACTATCAACGATTCTGCAATGATTGCCATAAACGAACCATGTTTCAAAGACACTAATCTCATCACTGACCTATTGTATCACAAGATGTATAAACGTTTCTTGACATATGTTGCAGGTCGAGAGAAGACTCACAGCTGACCACTGTGTTGTTGGTGCCTTTCTCTGCCCAGAGCTCCGATATTTCCTTGTGCAATAAACTTTGTCATTGAACCCCAATTCTGACTCGAGACTGGTGTTTCTCCCCACAACATTATTATCTCAGTAATATTCCTCAAAGATTAAATGGGCAAAAAATTATGTAATCTTACAATTATTAAGAATCCTTAATTTCCCAACGACCAAAATAAAGACCCAAAGCAGAAGTTTTCATTTTTAACACTTATCTGAAACAAACAATGTAGATGAAATTTTAGTTCATTATCACCAATATGTAAAACGCAAAGAAAAGGTACTTCTATTTTAACCAACAAATGAAATTTGTCTTACAAAGGTTAAGGGAAGTACAGGACTGACAGCTGAATGTTCCATGGTACAGGAGTTTCAGGCACGATGGCGGGGGTGGGTAAAGGAAAGCTGGAGTCATTGCATTATTGATAAAGGAAACCATTATTGCAATAATAAGGGAGGATGTACTGGGAGGATGTTGAAATGAGGTCATCTGCGTAGAGTTCAGAAATAAAAAAGTGATTACTTTCCTGGAATTATACTACATGCCTCCCAAAAAAGGGACATAGAGGAACAAATATGTCGGCAAATCATAGAAAGATGTGAGAGAAATAGGATTATAACTGTAGGGGATTTCAAATTTGCTAACATAAACTGGGATGACCTTAGTGTGAAAGAATTAGAGCAGTGGAATTTCAAAAGTGCATCCCGGAGATCTTTTTGTTTCAATACGAAAATAGTTCTATTCAAGATGGGGCAATGCTATGCCTAGTTCTGGATTAGTGGTGCTGCAAGTACTACTGCTCCTCGGATGCTTCCAGCACCACTAATCCAGAATCTGGTTTCTAGCATCTGCAGTCATTGTTTTTACCAATGCTATGCCTAATCCTAGCGAATGAAGCTGGTCAAGTGCTTGGAATTTCAGTGAGCAAGCATTTTGGGAATAAATCTGTAAATTTCAAAGTTACAATGGAAAGGGATAAAAATAGTTAATTATCTATATTGGGGGAAGGCCAATTTCAATATTAGATTAGATTACTTACAGTGTGGAAACAGGCCCTTCAGCCCAACAAGTCCACACTGACCCGCCAAAGCGCACCCACCCATACCCATTCCCCTACATTTACCCCTGCATCTAATACTATGGGCAATTTAGCGTGGCCAATTCACCTAACCTGCACATTTTTGGACTCCCGGAGGAAACCCACACAGACACGGGGAGAATGTGCAAACTTCACACCGTCAGTCACCTGAGGTGGGAACTGAACCCGGGTCTCTCGCGCTGTGAGGCAGCAGTGCTAACGACTGTGCCACTCCCAAATATTGTATGACAGGATCTGGCAAACATAGATTGAGAGCAGCTACTTGCAGATATGTGTATTTTGGAAAGTGGGAGCCTTTTAAAAGTAGTATAATGAGAATTCAGGGCAAGTGAAGGGCAAGGGCAGCAAGTCCAGGGAACCCTGGATGTCACAGGGTGTCAAGAACTTAACAAGAAAAAGAAGGAAGCATAGTCAGGTACAGCGCATTAAAAACAGGGGAAGCCCTTCAAAAGTATAAAGATTATAGGAGGTTGCTTAACAAGAAATTAGGGGGATAAAAAGGTGCCATGTGATATCTTTGGCAGATAGGATCACGGAAAACCCCAAGGCATTTTATAAGGATTAAGAAGATTATCATGGAAGGAGTGGGACCTACTAGAGACCAAAGGGGAGCCAGTGGATGTGCGAGAGGTCTTACATGAGTACTTCTCATCTGAATTCACAGAGGAGAAAGACATCATAGCCAGGGATTTCATTTTGGATGGTGAGATTCTAGAGCATGTTAATATAATAAGGAGGTAATATTTAATGTGAATAAACATCAATAAATCTTCAATAAATCTCTTGCTATCGGAGGTAAGGTGGGCAGGGGAGCATGGAGATTGCTGGAGCCGTGGAGGAGATATTTAATATTTTGCTGGCAACTGGTGATGAGCCAGATGACTGGAAGATAGCTAATGTGGTTCTTTTTTTTTTTCCTGTTTATATATTTTATTAAACAAATTACAAAACAGTTTACAAAAAACATTGACAGCTGTACACAAAAGACAGCAGTTTTACAAGGGAGAGGAGCAGCAAAGCCAGGCCCCAAACCCTACCGTTCAACCATTTTACAGGGAGAGGAGGACAAACCTCAAATCCCAGTTCCACATGTGACAAGACAGTGACAATGACATTTATACATTAGACAATACCATTACATACAAAAGTGCAGACAATACAGACCCAGCAAGCCCCCGCCCCTCCCACCTTCCGACCGCTCTAAGGCAGCCCGCCCCTACCCACCTGCTAATGTGGTTCTTTTCTTTAAGAAGGGTAGCAGTGATAGGCCAGGTAATTATATACCTGTTAGTCTGATGTTAGTGGTAGGCATGATATGGAGGAGCCAGTGTTGGACTGGGGTGGACAAAGTTTAAAAATCACACAATACCAGGTTATAGTCCAACAGATTTATTTGGGAGCACTAGCTTTTGGAGCGTTGCTCATTTATCAGTAGTTGTGGAGCAGGACCATAAGGTACAGAAGTTATAGCAAAAGTGTCAAGCAACTGAAATGATATATTGAACAAACCAAAATTGTTAAGTCTTTCATCTTTTAGAATAAATTGCAGGCTTTAATAAAGTTATCTTGAAAATGTGAATTAAAAGAAGTTTTGCAATTTACATATTAATGAACCAAAACCTGCAAGCCATTCTAAAAGATGAAAGACTTAACAACAATCTAGGTTTGTCCAATATATCATCTCAGTTGCATGGCACTGTAACCTTTTGCTATAAATTCTGTGTCTTACAGTCCTGTTCCACAACTACCTAATGAAGGAACAGCACTCTGAAAGCTAGTGCTTCCAAATAAACTATAACCTGTTGTTGTGTGATTTCTAAGTTTGTCAGTGATAGGGAAATTATTGAAAACAGTGCTCAGGGGCAGGATTAATCAAAACTTGGAAATGTAGGGATTGATCAGGGATAGTTATCATGGATTTATCAGAGGGAGATTTTGTCTGACTTACTCAGAGGTTTTGAAAAGGTGACTAAATATATTGATGGGGGTAGTGCAGTGGCAGTTCATATAGTTTACATGGGCTTCAGTAATTCCTTTTGAGAAGGTCCCAAATGGAAGGCTGGTCCAAAAGGTAAGAGCCCATGAAACCCAAGGCAGGTTGGCAAACAAGATTCAAAATTGGCTTGCAAAAAGAAGGCAAACGGTGATGGTGGATGGATGCTTTGTGACCGGAAGGTGATGACCAGCAATGTTCCACAGGAATTGGTGCAGGGGCCCTTGCTGTCATGAACGTTGACGACTTGGATGTGAATGTATAAGGCATAATTAGTAGCTTTACAGATGACATAAAAATTGGTGGTGGTGTTGATAGTGAGGAGAATGGTCTCAGGCTCTGATATTGAGCAGCTGCAAAATGAGCAGAGCACTTGCAGATGGAATTTAATCCTGATAAGTGTGAGGTGATGCATTTTGGGAGGTCTAATAAGGGAAATGTATGTACAATGAATGGTAGGTTCTCAGGAGTGACTAAGGAACAAAGGGACCTCATTGTACAAGTCCATAGATTGACTGACTCACAGAGTCATCCCTGAAGGTGTAAGCACAGGTAGACAGGGTGGTGAAGAAGGCATATAGTATGCTTGCCTTCATTAGCTGGATGTAGAATATAGGAACAAGGAAGTCTTGATAGGTCATAAAACATTGGTTAGGTCACAGATGGAATACTGTAAGCAGTTCTTATCACCATACTATTGGAAGGACGTGATTACACTGGAGAGGATGCAGAGAAAATTCACCAGAATGTTGACTGGGATGAAAAATGTCAGTTATGAGGAGAGACTTGGTTTGTTTTTCTTGAAGCAGATGAGGCTGAGGGGGGATCTGATTGAGTTATACAAGATCATGAGAGACAGGGTAGATTGTGAGAATCTGTTAGCAATGGCAAACTTGTCTAAGACCAGAGGGCATAAGTTTAAAGTAAAGATTAAGTGATTTCACCAAGAGGGTGCTGTTTGACAGAGCGGTAAACCTCACAGCATTTAAGAAGCATCTAGATGAGCACTTAAATTTCCAAGGCAGAGCAGATTGTGGCCTGTATGACTAAAATATTTTTATTTAACATCCTACTGCTGGCAGATTTAGAGTGTTATAGCATTACAAGAAATGTCCCAAAACCACTCTCCATCAGATGCATTTGTCCATCCCCTGCCTGGGTGAAATTTCCAGTATGTAGGTATGCAACATGGTTGTAACTTGATGTGCCTTACACAGAGTTGTCCTTCAAAGAACAAATGTCATCGAACAGGTGGACAAGAACTTGCATCAACTATTTGCAAAAAAGAACACTAGCTACAGACATCTGGTAGGAAAGCTCAGCTAAAGAATGCTACTTGTGGAAACTAAGCACATCTCCAAACATTACGGAGAGGTCAACCTATGCAAAAGAAAGTAGTTAAAAGGTTGTTAAAATAAGACAGGCAATTATGTATTTGATTACTGACTTCTGTGATAATTAATGCTATATGTAACTATTGCTGTAAAGTTTATTTTGACTAATATAACAGCATTGAAGCTGAAATACAAAGGCTTCATTCCATCACCATGCTTTTGTGGAGCACACAATTGTGATGTGGAGAAACCAGTGTTGGACAAAGTTAAAAATCACACAACACCAGATTATAGTCCAACAGGTTTATTAGGAAACATTAGCTTTATAGCCCTGCTCCCTGATCAGGTGGTTGTGGAGTGTAAGATCATAAGACACAATTTTTGGCAAAATATTACAGTGTTATGCAACTGACATTATATATTGAACAAACCTGGTTGTTAAGTCTTTCATCTTTAAGAATGGGTTACATGTTTTGGTTAATTAATATGTAAATCCCAGAACTTCTTTTAAGTCACATTCTCGAGAAAACTTAAGGTTTTATAACAAAAAGTGACATCTCAGCTCAGACAACACATTAAAGGTGTGAGATCAGACTCTGTCTGCATCCCAATCCTGTGTCAGACTGGTTCTATTTCTAAAGTGGAATTTACAAAATATTACATGGATTGACTCCCTGCAGTTTGTGCATTTTTGAGCCAAATAGAATGTATCTGAAAATAAAATTCTGTAAATACAAATTCACACCATAGACTTACAGGTGTGCATGCATGAGAGAGAGTGTGTGTGCACGCGTGTGAGTGCACATGACAGTGTGTGTTTGCATGTGTGAAAGCCTGGTAAAGTGTGTGTGATGGAGTATAAGTCTGTGAGAGGGTGTGAGTTGAGGGTTGTATGTTTGTGTTTATATGAGAGAAAGCACATGTATGAGAGAGGGTCTGCATGAGTGTGTGTATGTAGGAGTGTGTGTGTGTGAGAGAGCGTGTATAGTGTAGTGGGGTCGCCTGTAGTGTGACATGAACCCAGGATCCCAGTTGAGGCCAGCCTCATGGGTACCGAACTTGGCTATCAGCCTCTGCTCGGCCACTCTGCGTTGTTGCCTATCCCAAAGTTCCTCTTGGAGAAAGGTCACCCGAAGATCTGAGGCTGAATGTCCCTGACCGTTGAAGTGTTCATTGACTGGGAGGGAACACTCCTGCCTGGTGATTATTGTGCAGTGGTCCATTAATCCGTTGTTGTAGCATCTGCTTGGTCTCACCCTTGTACCATGCCTCAGGGCATCCTTGCCCACAGCGTATGAGATAGACACTGTTGGCCGAGTCACATGAACATTGGCACGCACGCACACATATAAGTCTATGGGGTGAATTTGAATTTGCAGAATTATATTTGCAGATACATTCTATTTGGCTCAAAAATGCATAATCTGCAGGCAGTTAAAACATGTAATATTTTGTAAGTTCCACATTCAAATAGAACCAGTCTGACTCAAGTTTGGGATACAGAGAGACTCTGAAGTTACTTCAGTAACCTATCATGACAGAGGTAAAAAGTGGACTATCAATTTTCAACTTCTTGTTTTAACATCCAATTTCTTCCATGAATGTTAAAAGCTGAAGGCATGTACTGTACCTTTAAGAGAGCGAGAGAATGCTGTTCTGAGCTGAGAGATTACAAGTACCTGTGTCTATGACTAGATGGCAGTCCCAGAGTGTACTGGGAAATTGAAAATAAGTAACATTTGGCTGTGAAATGGATACCTGAGTTTTAGATGTTGTCTTGACAACAATTCGAATTTAACCAAGCGGTTTAAATTTTGCTCTAAGATACTAAAGCCCAATTGAGTTGAATTTATTCTTTTGCCACAACATCGAACCAATGGGACATTTCGATGTTGGGGAGTATAAGAAGCGGACAAATTGAAAATTGGCAGAAAGAAACTGTCATAGAGAGAGAAACTGCTGAAGAACTAATTGCCCATCTGACATCTTGCTCTCAAAGAAATTAGAAAATACTCTCTATCAAAGGTACCTTTTCATGTGGAACATACCCAGGAAGATCGGCAGCTGGAAGAGTGAAGACACAGAAGACAGAGACTGTGTGGTTTTGAAATTAAGTTGATGTAATTTTAATAAGTGTCTTATTGGAACCACATATTGTTATAGGATTGGAGGCAGATAGTAAGTAATTAAGAGAAAGGGGGCTTAGATTTGTGAATAGTTTTTTGCTTAGAGATCACTTTTAGAGTTATAAAATAAATTGATTTTTTTAAAAATAGTGGAACTTGGGAGTTCTATGACATTCATATTTTAACAGATTACTAAATGAGGCAAGCATTTCTGGGTGTTTGGTTTAATTAACAGAGGGGCTCGCCTCCATGTCGTAACATAAACTAAAATTTGTTTTAGGAAAAGGAGACAAAATGTTCTTAAAATGGTTCCATGGTCATCTGAGCAGGCTGAGCCAAGCTCACAAAACCAATGTTTAATAAACAAATGCATCCTCCGCAGATATTAACATTTTATATTAACAGAAATTGCAATTCAGACATGAAGAAGCTTTTTACTCCTATTTTTGATTGATACCTTGCTGGAAGTCTCACATAGTGGGAGTAAGTCACCTCCAGATGCTTTGGAGCAGGAGAAAGAGATGGATTAGTAACAACAAAAATTGAAAGATTCTCTCTCCCAGTTTCTTTCTCAGCATCTCAAACACTAATGATAGAGCAAATTAGAGAAACATCCTGGACGTAGGTTTGCTCATTGAGTTGGAAGGTTTATTTCCAGATGTTTCATCACATACTAGGTAACATCTTCAGTGGGCCTCCGGGCAAAGCACTGCTGATAATTCCTGCTTTCTATTTATATGTTTGGGTTTCTTTGGGTTGGCGATGTCATTTCCTGTTATTTTTCTCAGGGGGTGGTAGATAGGGTCTAACCTAATGTGTTTGTTGATAGACTAAAACAGACATTTGTACATATTTGCATTTCAATCTGGACAAATAATGAAAAACAAAAGAAAAAAGAAATGGAATGCCTTACATACATTTTGGTTGCCCGAGTTACCAATTATATACACTATTGTTTTCAGGCCTTAACAGTTCATTATTTCAATCAGTCTCTGCATATGTGTTGCACATACAATCCTTAAATCATGCTGATCTTTGAATGGTACACATGTGTATAGTTGTCATTTACACTCACCTAAGTGATGTTTCACCAGGGAGAGATGTGCCAAACTAACTTATTGTTGCTATGGTAACTGTTGTTGTTCTATGTCTGCTGTTGGGTTGCCGTGCACCTCTGGGTCTTGCGGTTGATGTATGTCTGTGTAGTTGATGCATTTACCTCTTGATTAGCATTCAGTTGAAGAACAGCTTTTGCAGTTGGGCAAATGTGCTTATGGTTTCAGATTGAATATCTGATTGTTCACTGCAATTGAGTATAATCAAAATAACAATTGCGCCATACACGTCTCAAGCTGCCACTTGGGCTTGTCTTCATTGAGATCATTAAATATTTGTACCTTTACTGCCTTCCATTACTCAACTTTGGAAATGGTGTAGCAGTCTTGTCAAAATGACATTTGACTTTCTGTTGTTTCATCTTGATATTGTAAAATTACATCTGTTACTACTTCTCCCTTTAGTATTTTGTTTGCTATTTGAAGAGCAGTTTATGTGCTGCATGATAATAGTTTTTCTTCTGGATCACTTTCCATGCCTTCAGGAGGTGTATTTCTCCACTTGAGGATTGACTTGTCTACATTTGTGTAGGAATTACTTTGTAGCTTTGTGATTTCTTTGGAGATTTTTACTGCCACCTCAACTAGGGACAGGATGGAGATAATATGTGGTATTGGGTTTCTCAATATTTCACAAAGCAACTAAATAAATGCATCAAAGGAAGCATTCTATCTGCATGCATCACAGCATGGTTTGGCAACTGCACTTCCTAAGAATGCAAGAAACTACAGAGAGTATGAATGCAGCCCAGTTCATCAGGCAACCAGCTTCCATCCATTGACTCCAACTATATTTCTCTCTGCCTTGGGAAAGCAACCAACATTAACAAAAACCCCTCCAACCTGGATATACTTTCTCTACCCTCTTCCATCAGGTAGAAGATATAAAAGTTTGTGTCCGTGCAGGAATAGTTCAAGAACAGCTCCTTCCCCGCTGTTATTACATTTCTGAATGGACTTTGCAAATTTTAAAATTAATGTTGAGGTCACTCTCTGTGCACTTCCTCTGCAGCCGTAATATTGTATTTTTGCTCTGTTCTATTACTCTATGCACATTGTACAGTATGATCTGCCTGTACTGCATGCAAAACAAACTTTTTCACTTTACCTAGGTATGTGACAAAAATAAATCTAAGCAAATCAAATCAAAATATTTTACTCATGAACTGAGAGTCATTATTGCTCATGACAATGTCAGGAATGCAAGAATAGATGAAGTGTGCTTTTAGGTATTTGACAATCTAAGCAGGAGTCATTGAGGGCAACTGGTCCACCTCCCAGAATAGTAACCTACTGTGACAAGAAAATCAGTCCCTGTGAGTGTGCAAACATCTCCACCCAGCTTCATCCACGGTCTGTCCGGGATGTCATATGTCATCAGTGACTCTCTAGGTTAGCTTAGTATGCAATAGGAGCATTATACTGGCTGATGTTTTTGATTTTGTGGCTCACATTTGGCCGGTAGAGTATGTCACTTACCCTCCTCAATCTTTTCTGAATTCCTTTCTCGTTTTCCTCACTGTGGTTTCCTATCACTCTCTCAACTTCTTTGGGACAATTACTCTAGTTCCTTTGTATGATATGCCACCTTGGACATTGCATAACATTTGCTATGCATTGGTGGTGGCCACAAAGAAGAACTTCAGCCCAAAAGACAAGAGAAACAATGACGGGCAAAGAGGAATCTAAGTATAAGTTTCTATACCATTTGGCTAGCTAATTTTAAACGGCTTCTCCTGCCTTCTAAACAAAATATTATTGTGTATGTCTATGCATATGACAGGAATCATCTGGTCTGAGCCTAATGTGTATACTGTATGCACAAGTGAGCACACCTCATCAGTAATGCAGATGTTTAGGCCTCACACCCTTCTTCTCATACTGATTTTACAGAATGCATTCAAGAAATTCACTTTGAATGTGGCACAAAATATTTAGTCTGTCGTTACTGATCCCTGACCCAACTGCATGCTTTACATCAAGACCCACTCACAGCTTTTGTCCGTTCATGGAATGTTACTGTGTTAACTCCATGGCAACACGAGGGTTCTACAAAAGTAATCCAGAATTCGCTGGAATGAAATTTCATTTTACAGGCTGCAATCCGAGTCAATCACCTGTCTACTGAATGTGCTTCACTGCAATCTATCCTTGCTTACAGATAAATAGAAAAGTGAAATGCTGAAAATATATGTCAACCTTTTTGGGCATTTGAAAAGAGATGAATTTATGGTTTTGAATAAACAAGCTTTGTACTTGTGGGAGTCAAAATTATTTAGGTCAACTGACAATGAACCAGCAAAAATAAATTATAAGCGAGGTCTCTCACACACTATATACTTCCATCTTCCTCAAAAAGCATGTGTAGGCATGTATATGAAGTTTTGAACAGCCATCAGTAATTGTCTAGGCTTGCCTGATTATGTCCTGAGTCCCAAAAGAGCTGGAGTGCCAGTTCTGCAAGGTCAAAATAACCTGAGTGGCATAACAACAGGTTGGTTGAGATGAGATGGGACTCTTGCCAGTACCTAACTGTAACAATAAAAAGGAAATAATGAATTTAAAATGTAATATCTGTTTGCAGAGTAGTGGGTGTATACCTTGAACATTGATTGTATTTCCAACAAGAGTCAAAACTGAGATTCTCTGATTGTTAAATCATCAGCTTATGAAAAATGATTCATTGAATCCCTACAATGTGGAAATAGGCTATTTGGCCCAACCAATCCTCCAAAGAGTAACCAACCCAGAACCATTCCCCTGTACTATTACTCTTCATTAATCCCTGACTAATGCACCTAACCTACACATCGCTGAACACTATGGACAATTTAGCATAGCCAATTCACCTAACCTGCATGTCTTTGGATTGTGGGAGGAAACCAGAGCAAGTGAGCAAACCCACGCAGACATCACCTGAGGCTAGAATTGAACGTAGGTCCCTGGCACCGTGAGGCAGCAATGCTAACCACTAAGCCACTGTGCCATGTTATTTGATCAACTTTGAAGAGAGACCCAGTCAGAATAAAAAAAACTTTTAAAGAAATAATGGACAATAAATCTGTGATTCCTTATTTTATGCAAAGAAACAAAAATTAAGAAAGTTTTAGCAAACACATCTTCATAATTTGTTGTCATTGCTTTGTCAGTATGCTTTGTAAAGGAAATTGGCATTGAACAACAAAACAGGAAGAAAAGATCAATATTGTACAATCTTTAGCTGGGCCATGCTTCTTGCTGGTCTGCTACTGCTTCATTATTTAAATACATCTAAAGGGTGCAATGAGAATATTATGTATTTGCTGGTTTGATTTTTCTGCTTTATGAATTGAATATCTAATTTAACTGGCATGCAGAAATAACACAAGTTAAGTCGACAACAATGAAATTATTCTACAGAGGCTGGTATCCTGTCACCAAGTCACCCTTTATTTACACATCAACATTTTCAGGGAAAGAAGGATTGAGTGTATGTGTGTGGTCTCTTCCACCCACACACACACACTCATTCTCTCTCTCTCCCGTACACGCACTCTCACACCATATAAGTCTATGAGGTGAATTTGCATTTGCAGATTTGTATTTGCAGATACATTCTATTTTGTTCAAAAAGCCGACAATCTATAGGCAGTCAATCCATGTGACATTTTATCAATTCCTACTTGGAAATGGAACCAGTCTGACTCATAGTTGGGATACAGATAGACTATCGCCTCACACTTTCAATGCATTGTCTGAGCTGAGATGTCACCTTGTTTGATTCACTGATAAAACCTTAAGTTATCTTGGGGCTACAACTTGAAAGAAATTCTAGGGTTTACTTATTAATCAATTAAAACCTGCAACCCCAATCCAAGTGATTAAAGTCTTCACAGCAATCTAGATTTGTTCAATACATCACACTTTGATCTTTTACTCTAAATTCTGTGCCTTATGATCCTGCCTCACTGGCTACCTGATGGAGGAGCAACGCTCCGAAAGCTTGTACTTCCAAATAAACCTGTTGGACTATAACCTGGTGTTGTGTGATTTTTTTAAATTTTGTCCACCCCAGTCCATATCTGAGCTAGGAGGCATGGCATCAAATTCTAAGTCCTCCAGCAGTGTTTAGAATAGATTCCGTACAGTATGGAAACAGGCCCTTCGGCCCAATAAGTCCACATCGACCCTCCGAAGAGTAACCCACCCAGACCCATTTCCTCTGACTAATGCACCTAGCAGTATGGGCAATTTAGCATGGCTAATTCACCTGACTTGCACATCTTTGAACTGGGGGAGGAAGCCAGAGCACCTGGAGGAAACCCACGCAGACACAGGGAGAATGTGCAAACTCCACAGACAGTCGCTCGAGGCTGCAATTGAACCTGGGACCATGGTGCTGTGAGGCAGCAGTGCTAACCATTGAGACACTGTACCACCCCAGAACATTTCTGAACAGGTTGATTAGAAAATACCTACAACAGAATAATCCACAGTATTTACAAATAATTCAGCATTTATAGGATTACTACGCACAAATGGTCTCAGCCAGAATCTGGATTTTTCCGGAACTGTCAGCAAATTTTCAGTTATTTAAGCTCTCTGGCTCCACCTGCTGGCTGAAGCAATTAAATATAAAAATCAGAGACCAGTGAACAAACTAACATAATCAAACATAGGTCAATTAATCACAACAGTGCATTCTCTTACTCCAAAAGCCACTGTCCTCATGAAATTAACACTCAGACCTATGCCAATATTTATCATATCGTAGAATAAGACAGTACAGAAGAGGCCCTTTGGCTCTTGAGTCTGAACAAACAAAAACTATTCTAAATCTACACTAGTCCCACTTTCCAGCACTTAGCCCATAACCTTAAATGTTATGACATTTAAAGTGCTCATCCAAGTACTTTGTGATTTTCTACCTCAACTACTCTTTCAAGCAATGCATCCAGATTCCCACTTGTCATTTTCGACAATGTCTCACTAATGAATATTATTGTCCACCTAGGAAATTTCATGCCATTGTCATGGATTCTGTAAATCCTTGCTTGGCTGATGAGCCCAATCCTGGAGGTGCATTTAGTAGGTGTTTCTGCGAGGTAGAATTGGTCCTTAGCTTGAAATTTCTGGCATTCTTTTCTCTAGTTCTTTTTCTGTACTTATTCTTGCTGATGGATGTTCTCAAAGAATGGTATCCATTCGTACAGAAGCTTCATCCAAGAAGGTTTCTTCTGAACGACGGTTTCCCATACATTGACATTTATGTTGCATTTCTTGAGGGAAGTCTTCAGGGAGTCTTTGAAATGCTTTCTTTGTTCTTCTCTCATTCAAGTACCTTCCTTGAAATGATAAAGATGGTTTGCTTTGGCAATTGAACTCAGACATCTAAATCATATGGTTGACCCAGTGGAATTGTTTTCGGACGATCATGACCACAATGCTGGTGCTATTGGCTGCTTCAAGAATATCGATGTTACTATGCTTCCAGCTGGTTCTGACAATCCATCTCAAACAATGTTGATAGTAATTTTCAAGAGCCTTGAGGTGGTGTCTATACATAGTCCAAGTATGAGAGCCACATAAGAGTCAGAAAAATGATTTGACTTTTACCCAAGAAACTTGGTATCAACCTGGGTGTTCTGGTTGCTGACGGTTCTCATCCTTAGGTGCTCAAAGCGACACTTACAGATTGGGTACGATGTTGAATCTCTGCAACGATCTCAACCTTAGATGAGAGGTGGCTTCCCAGGTAAGGGAAATATCTCCTGCTTTGAGGGACTTCTCAACTGACCTTAATGATAGGAGTCAAGATTAGAGTAGTGCTGGAAAAACACAGCAGGTCAGGCAGTATCTGAGGAGCAGGTAAATCGATGTTTTGGACTAAAGCCCTTCATCAGGAATGGGCTTTGGCCTGAAACATTGATTTTCCTTCTCCTTGGATGCTGCCTGACCTGCTGTGCTTTTCTAGCACTACTCTAATCTTGACTCGAATCTCTAGCACCTGTAGTACACACTTTCACCTTAATGATAGGAGGCTCATTAAGCCTCACTGATCCCTTCTCTGAGTCTCATAGGAAATTCTTCCTGAAAGCCAGCATGGCTTCAACCGTGGAAGCATGAACATGATTTTCATTGCTTGGCAACTCCAAGAGAAATGCCAGGAACAACAGCAATTACTCTTCATGAACTTCATCAATCTGACCAAGGAATTTGACTCAGTCAATCTGGAAGTGCTATGGAACACACTGTCATAAGTTGGCTGTTCAGAGAAATTCATCACCATTTTCAATCTCTTCCATAACAAGAAGTGGGCAAAGATCCTCACCAACAATAACAAGACAGAATCCTTTAAGAGGTCAAGCAAGGGATGTGTCATTACACTACCTTTTGCTCCATCTTCTTCATCACCATTCTTCATCTCATAAGAATAAGCTTTCCAGCGGTGTGAACATCATCTCCTCTGATTTAGAGGATGGATGGAAAACTTCTCAACATCAACCGATTGAAATACAAACGCTGATCTTGCTTGTGGAACTTCAGTACACAGATGACAATGTCATTTCTGCACTCTTGGAATAGAATCTTCAAATCTCACTTTAGATCCTTGCAGAAGTATACCGAAGATGAATTGATCTCAACCTCAACCTTGAAAAGACTCAAATCTTTACTAGCCTGCCCCGATCAAGTTCTGATCCATCCTTCCATTACAATCAATGGAGAAATCCTCCTAAACACTTTTTTTCCCAATTCCCTCTAAACCCACCACCTTTCACTTTAAAAGTAAGCTCCCTTATTGTTGATTCTTCAACTAGGGGGAGCAGCTGCTTTCGAACCACCTTGTCATGCCCCCAATAATCTTATACACCTCCAATCAAGTCTTGTCTCAGCCTTTTCTGTTCTTTCAAAAATAATCTGAGTTTATCCAGCCTCTCTTCATAGATAAACAGCTGCATCCCTGGCAACATCCTGGTGGATCTCCTCCCCACCACTCAAGTGCAAACACTTCCTCTTTTGCAGTAACCAGTACTGTAGACAGTACTCCTTTCCATCCTTTTAAGTTTGCACTAATGCTTCTACTATGTTGATTTTTTGCTTCTTTCAGCAATTTAGGATGCAATCCATCCTAAATAAACTTTGGGTAACATGAATCATTCTAGAACACCTACTCTAATAGCACCCCAACAACTATATCCCTCTCTCTTTTAGTATAATATTCACCACCTTCTCATATTAAAGCAGAACATGTACTGATTCGTGGCATGGAACCTCTTTACACCCACATGTTAAAGTGATTTCTACTGGTACCGGGAAGACATAAATGTCTGTGCTGATCATGGAGGGAGTTACAAATTGGTTGTCTTGTGCAGCTTTCTACTGAAACATTTGATGCTAGGCAAGAGAGGTACTGAAAAATGAACAATAAAGTATTAATGGACACTCAAAGTGATGAAGGCAAAGTGAAGGAACGTATGGTTAGGAATGATCAGCACATTATAATAATAGGTGGTACTCTGCATAAATATGAACAGAGGGATTGGGCTGAATTTCCTATTTGTGTGTCATATGTCTACACAATTGATATGAGGCTGAAACCCCATTCTCTGCACAGTGCTCAATAGTACAGGTGCACCCTAACCAGGAGTCTCATATGTCAGATGTACACATTAATCATAGATCAGAGAGGATGGAATGATGTCAATCATGGAATAAATGGAGAACCTGAAAAAGAATGTTAAACTTTGGAAAATCAGATTTTTGTAAAGTTAATATTTACAAATCAATTATAAGGTCATCAAGTGCATTACAACAATCAACATTAGAGGTTTCATAAATGTGTATGTATTAAAATTTACTAGCGGATGGCTCCATTAAGAGCAGCAACGGCACATTGAAGATACCTTTAGCCAAAGAAGAATCAGCACCTGAGCAAAAGGTACTGTGTGAGATAAAGCAAAGACGTTTTAGAGACAGTTTTGGTGTGTTGAGAGAGTTAATGCGATGGACGATTAAGAGTGCATGTCCAGTCTGACTTTCCCCCTGTTCACTTCTGCCAACTAAGGTGCACGAGTGGACACACACTGGTTGAGAGCTGGCAATCCTGTGAGACACCATGAAAAGGTGCTGGATAGATACCTGAAAGTGACAACAACTGATTGACACAATCTCGAAGGCAATGCCACATCCTGCCATGAATGGACTGTGAAAATCTAAAAGCATCCTGGAGAGACCTGCTAAGGACTCACAAAGTTAAATAAAACACACACCAGGTTATAGTCCAATAGGTTTATTTGGAAGCACTAGCTTTCTGAGCGCTACTCCTTAATCATTTAGTTGACAATATGATGAAGGAGCAGTGCTTTGAAAGCTAGTGCTTCCACATAAATCTGTTGGATTATAATCTGATGTTGTATGATTTTTAACTTTGTATACCCCAGTCCAACACCAGCACCTCCAAATCATGGCTAGGGACTCAGCTACTGCCACATGCACTGTCCATATATCATACCATCCATTGCTGCAGATACAATCTATTAACTTGATAATGATATTAGGGGGCTCTTCTGCCAGGAGGTGGCTGTAGAGTCGCCCCTGATGTTGTTGTTGGACTTAATGTGGAGGAGCCGGTGTTAGACTGGGGTGGACAAAGTTTAAAAAAAAACACACCAGGTTACAGCCCAACAGATTTATTTGGAAGTATTTGGCAGCTTGTACTTCCAAATAACCTGGTGCTGTGTGATTTTTAACGTTGTTGTTGTTGTTGTTGTTGGAGGGGTTTCGGTATCGCGGTTGCGAGCTCCGGGGGGTGGTGTGGACCAGCCGAGCCGCCGTTCACCGCGTGCCGGTTGCTGTGGGCAACCAGCGGCTGGAGGAGGGGGAACCATGGAGCGGCAGGAGGAGCCCCAGAAAACAGCCCGGGACTTCGACCGACTGGTGCAGGACAGCAAACAGGTAAGGCGGAGGGAATAGAGTCCCGCTCAGGCCAAAGAGTGACCGCCCCCAGGTGAGGGATTTTACCCACTGCGGGGAGGTGTTGCAGTGTCGTGGGGAGGGCCTCTCCCGCCTGTTCAGCTGCTGTTGCTGCTGGTCCGCTTGCCCTCGGCTGGGCGTCCACCATCTCAAGGCACCACTGAAGATGCGGAGGGACGTCCTACAAAGACCCAACAGGGCTGTCGATACCTGTGTCAGAGAAGGACACGAGTTTATTTCAGGTCGAAGATGCTCTCAGGTCTTCCGAGTATTTATTGCTTTTTTCTTATATACTCAGCATTTTGCTTCTTATCATTCTATAGCGGTCTTTGCTAACATTTATTTCTCAAATAACATCAAAACTGATGAGTTGGTCACTTTTTTTTACTGTTTGTGGGATTTAGCTGTGTATATATTTGTTGCCACCTCTCCTACATTACAACTATGTCTCCGTGTGAAATAACAGCACATCGAAAGTGATTTGGGTCAGCCTTGTATTTTATAACCTTATGCATGACTGCTCCGTTCATCATGACAGGTGGCTCAGGTTGACCTAAGGTCAGCTGGCAGATCACACTGAAGTCAACCAAGTTCACAAAGTCATTGCAGAGCTGGGCTTCAAATTTCTCAGTATGTGGTGTCTTTAGGTTCAGTAGCTGCAAACTAATTTCAAATCACTCGCTGCTTCAAGACACAAAGATACGCTTTGCATAATCTGGCCATATGAGGCACTTGGTCAGAATAAAAATATTTTTAAAATGGTTTCGTATGGAATTTCTTGTCATGTAAAATGGATAAATCTTTAAAATACAAGTTTCTCCCAAGCTGTCCTCTATCTTTAACTCTGTTGTCTTCTGACACCTATGAAAGGATTTCAATAATAACAACAGCAACTTATGTTTATATGCAAACATATAGATAAACAACTGCAGTAAGCCATTCAGCCCCTCAAGCTTCTCCATTGTTCAATAAGATCATGGCAGATCTGGTAACTCCCACAGATCCCCAATAAATTTTAACCCTCTTAGTTGGGATAGACCAGATTTAACAGTTGAAGTTCTAAATTGGCTAATTTTGACAGTATGAGGCAAGAACTTTCAAAAGCTGATTAGGTGCAGATATTCACAGATAAAGGGACGGCTAAAAAAGTGGGAAGCCTTCAAAATTAGATAACGAGAGTCCAGAGACAGTATATTCCTTTTAGGGTGAAAGGAAAGGCTGGTAGGTGTAGGGAATTGAGGATGACTAGAGAAATTGAGGGTTTGGTTAAGGGAAAAAGGAAGCATCTGTCAGGTATAGACAGGAGAGATCAAGTGAACCCTTAGAAGAGTATAAACGCATAAGGAGTACACTCAAGAGGGAAATCAGGAGGGCAGAAAGGGGACATGAGATAGCTTTGGCAAATACGGTAAAGGAGAATCCAAAGGCATTTTATAAATGCATGAGGGAAAAAGAGTAACTAGGGAGCAAATAGGGTCCCTCAAAGATCAGCAAGGCAGCCTTTGTGTGGAGCCACAGGAGATGGGGAAGATTCTAAATGAGTATTTTGCATCGGTGTTTACTGTAGAGAAGGACATGGATGATATAGAATGTGGGGAAATAGATCTTGAAAAATGTTCATATTACAGAGGAGGAACTGCTGGGTGCCTTGAAACAATCAAGGTATTTATCAATATATAATTTCAGTTACATCACACTGTAAATTTTTGCTACAAATTCTATGTCATACAATTGTGTCCTCCACAACCACCTGATGAAGGAGCAGCGTTCCGAAAGCTAGTGCTTCCAATGAAACCTGTTGGACTATAACCTGGTGTTGTGTGATTTTTTTACTTGAAACACAAAGGTGGATAAATCCCCAGGACCTGATCAGGTGGGACGCTAGGGAAGTGATTGCTGGGCCCCTTGCTGAGATATTTGTATCATCGATAGTCACAGGTGATGTGCCTGAAGACTGGAGGTTTGCTAACATGGTACCATTATACAAGAAAGGTGGTAAGGACAAGCCAGGGAATTATAGACCGGTGAGCCTGACATTGATGGTGGGCAAGTTGTTGGAGGGAATCCTGAGGGACAGGATTTACACCAATTAGGAGAGGCAAGGGCTGATTAGGGATATTCAACATGTCTTTGTGCATGGGAAATCATGTCTCACAGACTTGAGCTTTTTAAAAAAAGTAACAAAGAGGATTAATGAGGGCAGAGCGGTTGACGAGATCTATATGGACTTCAGTATGGTGTTTGTCAAGATTCCCCATGGGAGACTAGTTAGCAAGGTTAGATCTCATGGAATACAGGGAGAACTACCCATTTGGATACAGAACCGGCTCGAAGGTAGAAGACAGAGGGTAGTGGTGGAGGGTTGTCTTTCAGACTGAATGCCTGTGACCAGTGGAGTGCCACAAGGATTGGTGCTGGGTCCACTACTTTTCATCATTTATATAAAGGATTTGGATATGAATATAAGAGGAATAGTAAGTTTGCAGATGACACCAAAATTGAAGGTGTAGTGGTCAGCGAAGAAAGTTACCTCAAATTACAACAGGATAATGATCAGATGGGCCAATGGCCTAAGGAGTGGCAGGTGGAGTTTTATTTAGATTAGATTCCCTACAGTGTGGAAACAGGCCCTTCGGCCCAACCAGTCCACACCGACCCTCCGAAGAGTAACTCACCCAGACCCATTTCCTTCTGTCTAATGCACCCTAACGCTATGGGCAATTTAGCATGGCCAATTCACTGACCTGCACATCTTTCAACTGTGGGAGGAAACCGGAGCACCCGGAGGAAATCCACGCAGACACTGGGAGAACGTACAAACTCCACGCAAACAGTCACCTGAGGCTGGAATCGAATCTGGGTCCCTGGTGTTGTGAGGCAGCAGTGCTAACCACTGAGCCACCGTGCTGCCCACAGATTAGATAAATGCGACGTGCTGTATTTTGGGAAAGCAAATCTTAGCAGGACTTATACACTTAATGGTAAGGACCTAGGAGGTGTTGCTGAACAAAGAGACCATGGAGTGCAGATTCATAGCTCCTTGAAAATAGAGTCGCAAGTAGATAGGAGAGTGAAGAAGGCATTTGGTATCCTTTCCTTTACTGGTCAGAGTATTGAGTACAGGAGTTGGGAAGTCATGTTGCGGCTGTACAGGACATTGGTTAGGCCACACATAGAATATTACATGCAATTCTGGTCTCCTTCCTATCAGAAGGATGTTGTGAAACTTGAAAGGGTTCAGAAAAGATTTACAAAGATGTTGCCAGGGTTGGAGGATTTGAGCTATAGGCAGAGGCTGAACAGGCTGGAGCTGTTTTCCCTGTAGCGTCCGAGACTGAGGGGTGACCTCCATAGAGGTTTATAAAATCATGAGGGGCATGGATAGGATAAGTAGACAGAGTGGGGTGGGGGAGTCCAGAACTAGAGGGCATAGGCTTATGCTGAGAGTGGAAAGATATAAAGTTACCTGGAACCACCCTGACCTTAAATTTACCTGGACCATCTCTGACACCTCCCTCCCCTTCCTGGACCTCTCCATCTCCTGGACCTCTCCACTGACATTTTTTACAAACCCACCGACTCCTACAGCTACCTGGATTACACCTCTTCCCACCCTACCTCTTGCAAAAATGCCATCCCGTATTCCCAATTCCTCCCAGGAGGACCAGTTCCACCACAGAACACACCAGATGGCCTACTTCTTTAGAGACCGCAATTTCCCTTCCCACGTGGTTAAAGATGCCCTCCAACGCATCTCGTCTACATCCTGCACCTCCGCCCTCAGACCCCACCCCTCCAACCGTAACAAGGACAGAACGCCCCTGGTGCTCACCTTCCACCCTACCAACCTTCGCATAAACCAAACCATCCGCCGA
>NC_057716.1:65872524-65880813 GCF_004010195.1 Chiloscyllium plagiosum
TTTATTCCTGATGAAGGGCTTTTGCCCGAAACGTCAATTTCGAAGCACCTTGGATGCTGCCTGAACTGCTGTGCTCTTCCAGCACCACTAATCCAGAATCTGGTTTCCAGCATCTGCAGTCATTGTTTTTACCTCGATATTCTCCACTTGCCTAGTTGGGAATTGTTCCATAGACACTGAAGAAGCTTGACACCATCCAAGACAAAGCTGTTTGCATAACTGGTATCCTATCTAACACCTAGAACATTCATTAACTCCACCATAAGACAGGAACAGAAGTAAACCATTTGGTCCCTCGAGCCTGCTCCAACCATTCAATAGGTCATGGTTGATCCAGTATTCCTTGTGTTTATTTTTCTGCAATTTCCCTGTCACCTTTGATTCACCTACTGATTAAGAATCTATCACAGCCTTAAATATATGCAATCACTTTGCCTCCATAGTTCTGTGTGGTAAGGAGTTCCAAACATGTCAACCCTCAAAGAAAAAAAAATCCTCATCTCAATTTTAATTTGGCATGTCTTTATTGTGAGGCTGTCCCATCTTCCTAGCATTTACGTTGTCAAGTCCCTCAAGGATTCTGTATGTTTCAATGACATCACCTGTCATTTATCTAAACTCCATTGAACACAGTCTCAACCTGTTTTGCTCAGACCAGAGGTCATCCTAGTGAACCTTCTTTGAACTGCCTCCAATGAATTTGATCTTTCCTTAAATAAGGGGACCAGACTGCTCAATATTCCAGATGTAGTCTCACCAGCATCTTGCACAGTTGCTGTAAAACTACCCTCTTAAAATGAGGATCAACAATACATTAGCCTTTCTGATTACCCACTGCACCTCTATGATAGCTTTCTGTGTTTAATGCACAAGTACCCCCAGGTCCCTTGAGTTGCTGCATCTTGTAGTTTTTCTCTATTTAAATAATGCTGTTCTTTGGTTCTCCCTTCCAAAATGAACAGCATCACAATTTTTCTATATTATATCCCATTTGCTAACATTTTGCCCACTTACTTAATCTATCAATAAATCTCTGTAAACTTTATCTCTCAAACTTGCCTTTCCATCTATTTTTGTATCATCTGCAAATTTGAACACAGTACAATTCCTCAAATTCACTAATATATACTGTAAACCTTTGTGGTCTCAGCACTTCTTAGGTTTCGTAGGTTCTTAGGTAACAAAGGCATGAAAATCAGGTCAGAAAGTGGGAATTATGTGGTGTGTAACTCACTTTCTGTCTCCCCAGTGCCTGTCCACCATCTACAAGGTCCAAGTCAGCACTTCTTAGGTTTCACCTTCTTAACTATAACCTTTACAACCAAGAAGAACAGGGTAACAGATACATGGGGAGCACTACTGCCTGCAAGTTCTCCTCTAACCACACATTTTCCTAACTTGTAATTATATTGCTGCTACTTCACTATAGCTGAGTCAAAATCCTAGAAGTCCCTCCCTAACAGCACTGTGGATTACCTACACCACATGGACTGACAGCAGTTTGAGAAGGTAGCTCATGGACACTTTCTCAATTCTAATTATGGATGACTAGCAATCGCTGGTCTAGCGATGACACCCAATGAATGTTCTTTTTAAATCAGAGATTATTAACAGAAAGTACTAATTTGAGTTCAATTCTCTAAAATGACAATTTTTAGCTGGCGGTAGGAACCATGTGACCAGTGGGGCTATTGTGACAGTATTATAGCATTTTAAAAATGTAACGTTTAATATGAAACATTCAGGTCTTTTTATATTGTTTAGGAAATTGATATGGTGCAAGTTACCTTAGAGAAACTACGTGGACTCTCTCAAGATGACAAAACAGAAAATGCCTTGTTACGATCTAGAATAGATGAACAGTCACAGCTCATCTGCATCCTAAAGCGTCGAGCAGATGAATTTTTACTGCGTTGCCAAGCTTTGGAGACAATTAATACTGAGCTGGAGAACCAGCACAAGGACCTCAAGCAGCAATTAGAGAACCAACTAAAGCAGTCAGCTCAGCTAGAGGCACGATTCATGGACCTGGCATTCAATCACCAAGAAATTATCAAATTCAAGGATGAATATAAGAGTCAGAATGCGGAGCTAAGAAAGCAAAATGAAAAACTCCGGAGAGAGAATGAAAGTATTTTCTGCAAAGCCCTGGGACAGAAAGATGATGAAATATTGAAGCTCTCTAATGAGTTGGGAAATTGTTTAAAGCAATGCAAGGCACTCGAACAGGAATGCAAGTAAGCAATAAGAATGATAATTTCAGAATGTGACATGGGTTAATAATTTAAGCATAAATAAGTAATCTGTTGTTACAATCTCACTTTAAAATTAATATTATATCAGCATGGATTTGATTTAATTTTAAAAGAATGCTGTATTTCCAAATGCTCATCAGGTACACCACTAAATGCTTACCCAAGTGACTTTGTTGGCTTTTTCCAGAGTGCACATGAAATTCCAGCTCTTATCTGGGTAACTGTCTCTACCTTTTCAAGATAGCCTTCTGGCCACCTTGTACTTTTTGACTAATTGCGTGGATTGTACCCTCCCATTGAATAGATGCTAGAACTTAAGGGAATGATGCATGCAGAAAGTTTGTCTACTCTGATCTTTACTTTCTCATATATAGGAACATGGGATTGAAGGTAATTGTGCAAAATTACAAGAGGTTTAGACAAATTGGATTCAATTCAGTCATTTAATATTAACAGAATCTAAGAACAATGAGCACATTTATAAATTAAGGACAACAAATAAGAACTAGGAAATGCAGGAACAAACCTTTTTATGAAGGAGGACAAAGTATGTAGAACATTAATTACTATGAATTTCAGGCTGTTGACCATGAATACATTCAGGGTTATCCAAACTGTGGATGGATGTCTGACTCTATTTTCTTCTGACAACTCTTACTGTTCAGTCTTGTTATATTTTGGATAGTTCATTCAAAACTAATAATTAGATTATGTTGTTGCTCCTGTATTTCAGTGAGGTAACACTGAATTTACAAAGAAAAGAAAATGAGTTCTTGCAGCAGAAAACAAGCACAGAGAAATTTTATCTGAATGAAGTGCAATTGTTAAGAGCAAAGCTGAAAGAATCAGAAGATCGATGCAATGGTATGTATTCAAAGATATATGCAATACTAATATTCTACACCATTTCAAATTCTCAGAATAAGTCTGAACAAATGTTTTAGAATACCAGGAATATGCATACTAAATTTAAGAGAGAATTTAAATGTTAGTAAACTTTTCATGTAACCTTTGCTTGTAATTACCAAGGTTTACAGATTCAGAGTTCCTAAATTTTGAAGCCTTTGACTGGTTTGTGTAAGTGGCAGTGCATACACACTATTCTGACTTTGAATAACCACCTTAATTAAAGTAATTTTATTGATATAGTTTTAGGTAGAATTGAACAAAGTTTTAATATGACTATTATCAAAAAGGCCTTTTTTAATACTTTTCCATTGGGACTACTCCGTTATGAAGAGCATACTTGAAGTTACAGACATATATCAAGGTGAAAATATGACTTGATACATTGATATTTGTACCTTTGTTAATCGGAAATGTGGGCTGTTTTAAGTGGCTGAACTGAAGCAGAAAGAAGCTGAAGAAAACAGATGTCATGAAGAAACAGAACTACTTCATAAATTGCATGAACTGTCCAAGGAGAAGGAAGAACTGCTGACACTTTCTATGCAACGAGGGAAAATAATACAGGTTAATTTGAATATATAAGAGAATATCAATTCAAATTACAGAAGAAAGTAGCTTCTAATATATATTAACAATTCCTAATTTATTCCTCATATTTGAGAAACAAACAGCTTAAATTGGATGCTGCCTGACCTGCTGCGCTTTTCCAACAACACATTTTTCAGCTCTGATCTCCAGCATCTGCAGTACTCACTTTCTCCTAGCTTAAATTGTTTACATTGTTAAAACATTACCATTTATTTAATGCCATGTAAAATTGCAATTGGTCAGAGGATGGATACAATGGATCCATTAAGCTCTGCACTTGTCAGTTCTATGCCCAAAGATAAAAGTATTTGAATCAGCAACATACCTCATCCTCCTGTTCTCCCTCACTCCGGTTAACAGGATGTCTCGTGCCTCAACAGTCATCTTTGAGGTATCTCAATATTTTCCCATCAGAGTTATTTAGATTCCTCTGCTGGTCTCCTGGGCAATTTTTTTTTGTGTTCATAGCCATCAAAAAGAATGATTACTTTTCTCTTTGTAGAACTCTGTCATTTGGGTGCCCAGGAAAGCCTCTTTCCTTATTCCTTTCACACTCAATGAATTATTTTTATCTTTTTCTTTTTCCAAACACATAAGGCATTTCTCTTAACATTCCCATTCTATTGTTCCTTTTCTCTTGTTTGCTGGGGTACAGTACTCTTGTAGTTCAATCATCAGAGATGTATTCCTGTCCACACACATAGTAAGGGTAGCTTTGTTCGCATAGCCAGCTGTCCTGAAACCTCTTCAAGCTAAGCTCAGATGTTCTTGCTTTGGGATATGAAATTCAGTATACTTCAGAAGAGATTCTTGCTGATCTTGTGATATTTGTGGATACATCTTGGGACTTTGTTATTAGAAGAAATCTGATTTCTGTATTATTGTGATGTACTGAAACATAGGACAAAGAAAAGGATGTTCAGCAACTGGAGGAGAAATTAAGATTGACAGAAAAAGCAAGAAAGAAAGCAGAAGATCGGTAAGGAAATAGAAAATAACTAATATACTGTAATGTTGAATAACATTAGGTTTTCTGAACTTCTATGAGATCTAACACAGGTTTACAGATTGCTGTTTTTATTTTTCCCGTGTATGCATTTTCAAAGGCAGACATTGATTAATTAGCTAATATTTTGTATCTATAAATGTACAGTAATACAAGCTTAATAGTGTTTCAGATAATTACATTAGTGAGCATGATCATTCAGGTGCTGTAACATCTAAGTATCCCTGCCCCCTTCGACCTATCTGTCCTTTAAGAACATTATATTGTGAATGATGTTGTTTTAAAGGGCTCCAAAGAGGCTAACACTGGCCTCTGCTTTTCCAGTAAAAATTAGAGGCTTAGCTTTCATTGCTTTGACTCATAATTTCTATATCTTTTACATCTTACATCAAGAAACACTATTAGTCTACACAATGAAGGGAATCCTTAATCTTCTTTTGGGCAGGAAAGTGGATCAGGGAATATTGAGTATAATTATAGGGTATTAAAAAATGGAAAAAGGTCATTCAACCCATCATGTGTACTCTGCCTCTTTCAAAGAACTATTCAAATAGTTGTACACTCCAACTCTTTTCCATAACCCTTCAAGTATTTATGCAATTGCCCTTTGCAATGTTCTTGATTATGCTTCCACCACTATTCAGTCTGACCTTTAGATATCAGAATAAGTCAATGTATGGTTTTTCTTCCCCTTGTGATGTCTCTGGCTCTTTTTTTTAATTACTTTGAATCTGTGTCCTCTGATTACTTATCCATCTGCCATTATAAACAGTTTCTTCATATTTATCAAAACTGTTCATGTTTTGAACATTTCTATATCTTTTCTTAATCTTTTTAGCTTTGAGAACAATTCCACCTTCTCCAAACTTTTGATGTAACTGGAAACATCTTGCATACCATCTTAGTAAATCTCATAGGCATTGAAGGCTTTGACATCTTTCCTAAATTGTAGTGTCCAGAATTGCACACAATATCTCAGCTTGAAGTTGAAATAGGATTTTATTGAAATCTAACATATCGCCTTTGCACTCAATGTTCTAACAATGGCTTATAATAGTCTTCTCAACTTGTCTTGCTTCCTCAAGTGATGTACGTATGTCCATGTTTCTTTATTCCTGTGTGCTTTACAAATTTAACATTTCATGCATATTGCCTCACTTCATTCTTCCCACTTAAATAAATGACTTCATAGATTTTTGTGCTAAATTTACTTACAACTAAAGTGGTCAAGAAGGCACGCTTGCCTTCATTGGCTGGGCATCGAATGTAAAAGTTGGCAGGTTATGTTTCAGCTGTATTAAACATTAGTTAGGCTGCCTTTGGAATAGTGCTTGCAATTCTGGTCGCCACACTACCAAAAGTACGTGAATGTTTTAGAGAGGGTGCAGACAAGGTTTACCAGGATGTTGCTTGGATTGGAGGGTTTTAGTTATGAGGAGAAGTTGGATAAACCCCGATTGCTTTCACTGGAAATACTGATGGACAATCCGATAGAGATCTACAAAATTATGAGAGGCATAGGTAGGGTGGATAGTCAGAGGCTTTTTCCCAGGTGGAAAGGTCAACTATGAGAGGGCACAGGTTCAAGTTAGGATGGGGAAGATTTAGGGGAGAAGTGCAGGGAAGGTTTTTGACAGAGAATGGGTGCCTGGAATGCACTGCTGGTGGAGGTGGTGGAAGCAGGCATGTCAGGAATGCTTAAGGCATATATTTATAGACACATGAATGTGAGGCGAACAGAGGGATAGAAACCACATGTGGGCAATAAGTACCGGATCTGAATAAGGTTTAGGAATCAGCACAGGTTTTGTGGGCTGAATGGCCTGATCCTATGCTATGTTGTATAACATGTCTGATCAGTATTTGTCTATTTAGTACATTTTTCAAGTTTTGAGTAATCAGTAGAGTTTAATAATAAGCCCTGGATGTCTAAGTCCATGTAATGAATATGTATCATTAAGATTGAGAAAATATGGAGGCTGTGATTATTTATGCCTTGCCAATCAAATTAAGATTATCTTGGATGTAGAATGAGAAGGACCTTTCTTCCGTAGAAGAAGGATTAAAAAATGTGAAGTAATTAGTAGATTAAATTAGAATGTAGATCAGAAAGTTTCATTGATCTTTTCATAAATACTTCAAGGTGCTGTGAAGTGCTGCAAGAACAGGAAATTGGGGTTTTGCTGAATTACTCTTTTGCAATCAGCACAGATACTTTTGGGCCAAGAAAAAACAGTCTTTCAAAACCCACTTCAGAAAACTCATAATCCTATTAAGTGGTGAAAAAACTGTTAAATTGCCTGTCTCTCAGGAAGGGGGCATAAGTCCTTGAATTGAGTCCACCTACTATTTTAAAGCCTGCCTAATATGGGTTGGTCCTGTGTTGGTTAAGGAAATCTGGCTCATTAAGTCTGTTTTTCTCTGCAGGAATGCTGTCTGAAATGTTGACCATTTCTGACATATTCTGGTTTTTATTTCCGATTTCTAGCAGTTTTGCATTGTATTAGTTCTCAAACAATAGGCATAAGTGCATTGTGGTGGAATTGTTCAATATAAACATATTGAAACAAGACCTCTTGTATATAATTTACAAACTACTGGAAGACTTCAACCATCCAAATTATTTTGGAGATTCTCCAACATTTCATCTTGTCTAACATTGTAAAAATATTTTTGTTGAAAACTTTTTCTTTACAAGATTATAAAGTTACAAAAATATGAATATATAACATTATAACAACAAAAACAACAATAAACAATAAATCAACTACTATACTACTCTAAAAAGATAACAAAACTACACTTATTACAAAACAATAAATTTTTAAAAATACCACTTAGTGCAACAAGACAATAGCTCTCAACCTTCAAAAGCATCAATTATTAAACCCACATTTGTTTGAAATTCTTCCTCTCAAGGGATTAGAATTATTAAATCAAAACATCATGGGTAGACAAAAGCCCTAATCAAAATGGCTGACAGATCTACTTCAAATAATTCAAAAAAGGCTGCTATGTCTTATAAAAGTTGTCCATTTTCTGGTGCATCGTATTTGTGAGGAAGTCCAAAGGAATGTGTTCCATAATTGACTTATGCCATCTCGACAGACCCAGGGGTTCTCAGACACCCAGCACATCAGAATGTTCTTCCTCGTACAAAAAGTGAGAAGGTTAAAAAGCTTTAAGTGTAATATGCCATCTCAGCTACCTTCAATTGTGCCTCGAGGAGACACTGCTGCTCTTCCTTCTGTCGCTTCTGATTGGCTGAATATGAGATAATTATCCCTCTAGCATAGGCCTTAGCAGTCTCCCAAAGAATGGATGGATTACTAGCTGTACCCATTTTGGTGGCCAAACTTGATTCGAGTTTTTTGAAGAAGTAACAAAGAAGATTGATGAGGGCAGAGCAGTAAATGTGATCTATATGGACTTCAGTAAGGCGTTCGACAAGGTTCTCCATGGGAGACTGATTAGCAAGGTTAGATCTCATGGAATACAGGGAGAACTAGCCATTTGGATACAGAACTGGCT
>NC_057716.1:65881101-65911594 GCF_004010195.1 Chiloscyllium plagiosum
GAATATTGCGTGCAATTCTGGTCTCCTTCCTCTCGGAAAGATGTTGTAAAACTTGAAAGGGTTCAGAAAAGATTTACAAGGATGTTGCCAGGGTTGGAGGATCTGAGCTACAGGGAGGGGCTGAACAGTCTGGGGCTGTTTTTCCTGGAGCGTGGGAGGCTGAGGAGTGACCTTATAGAGGCTTACAAAATTATGAGGGGCATGGATAGGATAAATAGACAAAGTCTTTTCCCTGGGGTTGGACAGTCCAGAACTAGAGGGCATAGGTTTAGGGTGAGAGGGGAAAGATATAAAAGAGACCTAAGAGGCAACTTTTTCACGCCGAGGGTAGTATGTGTATGGAATGAGCTGCCAGAGGATGTGGTGGAGGCTGGTACAATTGCAACATTTAAGAGACATTTGGATGGGTATATGAATAGGAAGGGTTAGGAGGGATATGGCCGGGTGCTGGCAGGTGGGACTAGATTGTGTTGGGATATCTGGTCGGCATGGACTGGTTGGACCGAAGGGTCTGTTTCCATGCTGTATATCTCTGACTCTATTATCTTAGTTCCCTGATAGGTCACGGCCTGTGGGTCTTTCCCCAACCTTCTAGAAGATTCCATGACACTCTGCTTATCCCTGTAGCATTGAAATTGTACCAGGATCAGGCGGGGGGTGCCGATCCAGGCCAGATCTGCGCACCACAATCCGGTGAGCTCTGTCAACATTCACCCAGTCCGCCTTGGCATCCCAACCAAGAAACTGTGGCAGTCAGTCTTCAAAAAAGCTTACTGGCTGCTCACCTTCCACTCCCTTCGGCAGCCCAACAACAAGGATATTCTTCCTCCTACCTCTGTTTTCCAAATCGTCACCCTGTTCAGTCAAGGCCCGAACCTGTTTCTCAAGGCCCTGCATCTGCCTGCGTTGGGGTGCAGGGCTCAGCAAGGCAGATCTACTCAGATCGCCATCATTTTGGATCCCCTTTCTTACATATTTAAAAGAGTCAATTATAAACTTAATTTTCAAACAAAAGGATTTGGAGTTATTTGACAATCGAGATCAACCAAAAAAAGCAAAAATGTAATAAAGTAAGAAAAATTTGGAAAAAAAACTATTTATTGTGAGATCCAACTATGTCTTAACTGAAGCTTTTATAAAATTAATATTTTGTTGTGAAGCTATTATATTTAAATATACTTCCCATTTGTTTTGAATTTGATTAATACAAAATGAGAAACTGCAAGAGATCAGTGTCTGTGGATGCAATCAATAATATTGAAATCACAGCTGCTATAAAAGTACATCATTTTCAGACTGTAAGTTCCCTGAATGTCATCACCAGGTTGCTTTTGTATAGCTCTCACAAAGTAATTCAGTTCTACAGCAAAGTGGTCATCAACATGGGAAGTTTTCTCAATCTTTTGTGTAGTTACTATGCAACTTGTTGATTAATTAGGAGATAGTAGAAATGTTTTACCATCAAAGTAAAATTAAAAATTGTTAAGCATAAAATGAAAATGACATGCAACGAATTTAGTAGGGGTTGCTTATCCATCATACAATTATGTTGTGTGTGTAAAACAATTCTTGACCATAAAATACATCATTGCTTTGAATGATTGTTTTCAAATCATTTGGGCAGTAATAACTGTATTTCTGTTACATGTTTCATTGAGCAAATGCTTTGTATTTCAGGTTTCAATATGAATCTGCAGTGGTAAATTCAAATGTAAAGGTCAAGGAGTTACAACAGCAGTACCAGAAATCTCAAGAGGCTTATGCTGACTTGGAAAGGGTATAGTAAACTTTGGCTATAAATCTGTATAACACTTTCTTATGTTACTTGTGCTGTCACATATCATGCTTTATTCTTGAAAGAGTTAGACTTCCTGGTCAAATATAGAGATAAGTATCTCTCAGACAAACCACTTAAAGAGAAAAGAGTAAGCAACCTACTACTTCTAACCAGAAACGTGCCTGTCTTTCAAACTTAGGAAAGTGCATTTCTAATATCATTTCTAATATAAAAAGTATTTTAAGATGTTAGAGAATAACATTTGTACATTGCTTCAAATATGCCAATATTTCACATACATACAAACATATAAAGTAAAGCCAGAGATAGGCCATTTGGCCCTTCAAGCCTGTTCCATTATTCAATAAGATCACGAGTGATGTGTTTATATTCCAAATTCCCATCTATCTTCTGACAATCTTAGATTCATCTTAGGCAAGGGAATCATTTTACTGCCTTAAAAGTATTCAATGACCCCACCTCCTCTACGTTGGTGAGGCAGAAAGTTCCAAAATTGTACAACCCTCTGAAAGAAAGTAGTTTCCCTAATCTCTGTCCTAAAAAGATGACCTGTAATTTTCAAACAGCATCCCCTAGTTTTGGACTCACCCACAAATGGAAACATTCTTTCCACGTCTCCCTTGTCAAGCCCATTCATGACCTCTTAAGTTTCAATTAAATCATCAGTCATTCTTCCAACAACAAGCCCGGGTATCAATCTAGCAAACTTACTCTGAATTTCTTCCAATGGATTAGCATCCTTCTATAAATACGGAGACTGAAATTGCATAAAATATTCAAGATATGGTGTTACTGATACCTTATGTAATTGCAGCACAACGTCCTTACTTTTATGCTCAAATCTGGTCAATATTCCAGTCGCCTTCTCAATCACGTGCTGAACCTGCATAGTAACATTTTATGATACAGATTTCTCTGCATGTCAGAAATTTGCACTCATTCGCTGATTGAATAATATTCTGCATTCCAAGTTTGTGCGAAGATTTGTAGCTCGGGTGCTCATTGTTGTGGTTCTGTTCGTCGAGCTGGAAGTTTTTGTTGCAAACGTTTCGTCCCCTAGCTAGGCGACATCATCAGTGCTTTGGAGCCTCCTGCGAAGCGCTTCTTTGATGTTTCCTCCGGTGTTTATAGTGGTCTATCCCTGCCGCTTCCGGTTGCGGCAACGAAGCTGCATCAGGACACTATTCAAAAGGGCCACAACACACTGCAGTACACCAGAACTGCAAAAAGAAGAAGAGGAACACCTATACAAGGTATTCGCCAAAAACGGATACCCGCGCAACTTCATCAACAGATGCCTAAGAGAAAGACCACGGAACGAGGACATACCACAGCCAAAAGGACTAGCCACACTACCATATATCACGAGCATCTCGGAACTGACAGCCAGACTACTGCGACCCCTAGGACTCATAACGGCACACAAACCAACAGCCACGCTCAGACCAGGGAATTCCTAGAGGCATGGCATTCATCCACAAACTCCATCAACAAACACATCGACCTGGACCCAATATACCAACCACTACAGCGGACAGCTGAAACTGACAACCGGAAGCGGCAGGGACAGACCACTATAAACACCGGAGGAAACATCAAAGAAGCGCTTCGCAGGAGGCTCCCAAGCACTGATGATGTCGCCTAGCCAGGGGACGAAACGTTTGCAACAAAAACTTCCAGCTCGGCGAACAGAACCACAACAATATTCTGCATTTAATTCATCCTGCCAAAGTGAACTACTTAGACATTTTTCCATTTTACTCCATCTCGTAGAGTTTTGCCCACTAATTCAACCTATCTTGATTGATCTACGTCCTTGTTTAATCATCTTCACAACATCCTTTCCTATGTTTTATGTCGTGGTTCAATATTTTTCATTATTCAATCATGAGGTGGGTGCATTGCTGACCAGGTGAGCACTTACTTACCCTTGTGAAGTTGCCTTTTTGAACCGCTATAGTCTGCATGTGTAGGTAGACCCACCATTAGGGAAAGAACTCCAAAATTTTGACTCAACTATACATTGAAGAAACAACAGTCTATTTTCTGGCTTGGAATGGAACTTGCAGGTGTGGTATTCCCACATATCTGCTGTCTTTATCCTTTCAGATGAAAGTGTGCATTTGAAAATTACTGTCTGAGGAGCCGTGGTGAAATTCTGTAGTGCAGCTTATAGATGGCACAGTCTTGGTGGTGGAGGAAGAGCATATATATGGATGTGATACCAGTCAAGCAGGCTGCTTTGTCCTGATGTCAAGTTTCTTATGTGTTCTTGGAGCTGCACTCATTCAGGCTGGTTGGGGAGGGTGATTCCATTACACTTTTGATTTGTGTCTTGGTGGACAAGCTTTGTTCAGTCTGGAGGTCAGTTTGCTGTACAGGATCTCTAATCTTTTTCATCAAGAAATAAACTATTTATTTCAATGCAAGGGGCCTAACGGGGAAGGCAGATGAACTCAGGGCATGGTTAGGCACATGGGACTGGTATATCATAGCAATTACAGAAACATGGCTCAGGGATGGGCAGGACTGGCAGCTTAATGTTCCAGGATACAAATGCTACAGGAAGGATAGAAAGGGAGACAAGAGAGGAGGGGGAGTGGCGTTCTTGATAAGGGATAACATTACAACTGTGCTGAGGGAGGATATTTCTGGAAATACATCCAGGGAAGTGATTTGGGTGGTACTGAGAAATAAGAAAGGGATGATCACCTTATTGGGATTGTATTATAGACCCCCCAATAGTCAGAGGGAAATTGAGAAACAAACTTGTAAGGAAATCTCAGCTATCTGTAAGAATAATAAGGTGATTATGGTAGGGGATTTTAACTTTCTAAACATCGACTGGGACTGCCATAGTGTTAAGGGTTTAGATGAAGAGCAATTTGTTTAGTGTGTACAAGAAAATTTTCTGATTCAGTATGTGGACGTACCTACTAGAGAAGGTGCAAAACTTGACCCACTTTTGGGAAGTAAGGCAGGGCAGGTGACTGAGGTGTCAATGGGGAAGCACTTTGGGGCCAGACACCATAATTCTATTAGTTTTAAAATAGTGATGGTAAAGGATAGACAAGATCTAAAAGTTGAATTTCTATATTGGAGGATGGCTAATTTTGATGATAGTAGGCAAGAACTTTCAAAAGCTGATTGAGGGTAGATGTTCGCAAGTAAAGAGAGGGATGGAAAATGGGAAGCCTTCAAAAATGAGAAAATGAGAGTCCAGAGACAATATATTCCTGTTAGGGTGAAAGGAAAGGCTGGTAGGTATAGGGAATGTTGGATGACTAAGGAAAATGAGGGTTTGGTTAAGAAAAGGAGTATATGTCAGGTATAGACAGGATAGATTGAATGAATCCTTAGGAGAGTAAAAAAGCCGTAGGAGATTACATAAGAGGGAAATCAGGAGGGCAAAAAAGGGACATGAGACAGCTGTGGCAAATAGAGTTAAGGAGAATCCAAAGGGTTTTTACAAATACATTAAGGACAAAAGGGTAACTCGGGAAAGAATAACACCCATCAAAGATCAGCAAGGCACAGGAGCCGCAGGAGATGGGGGAGATACTACACAAGTATTTGCATTAGTGATTACTGTGGAAAAGGACATGGAAAGTATAGAATGTAGGGAAATAGATGGTGAAAAATGTCCATATTACAGAGGAGGAAATGCTGGATGTCTTGAAACACACAAAAATGGATAAATCCTCAGGACCTGATTAGGTGTACCCTAGAACTCTGTGGGAAGCTAGGGAAGTGATTGCTGGGCCTCTTGCTGAGATATTTGTGTCATTGATAGTCACAAGTGAAGTGCTGGAAGGCTGGAGGTTGGCAAACGTGGTGCCGCTGTTTAAGAAGCGTGGTAAAAACTATAAACTAGTGAGCCTGACGTCGGTGGTGGGCAAGGTGTTGGAGGGAATCCTGAGGGACAGGATGTACATATATTTGGAAAGGCAAGGACTGATTAGGGATAGTCAACATGGCTTTGTGGGAAATCATGTCTGACAAACTCGATTGAGTTTTTTGAAGTAACAAAGAGGATTGATGAGGGCAGTACGGTGGATGTGATCTATGTGGACGTGATCTATATTGACTTTAGTAAGGCATTCAACAAGGTTCCCCGTGGGAGACTGGTTAGCAAGGTTAGATCTTGTGGAATACAGGGAGAACTAGCTGTCTGGATACCGAACTGGCTCAAAGGTAGAAGATGGAGGGTGGTGGTGGAGGATTGTTTTTCAGACTGGAAGCCTGTGACCAGTGGAGTGCCACAAGGATCGTTGCTGGGTCCACGGCTTTTTGTCATTTATATAAATGACCTGGATGTGAGCATAAAGGGTATAGTTAGTAAGTTTGCAAATGACACCAAAATTGGAGGTGTAGTGGACAGCAAAGAAAGTTACCTCCGATTACAACAGGATCTTGATCAGATGGGCCAATGGGCTGAGAGGTGGTAGATGGAGTTTAATTAGATAAATGTGAGGTGCTGCATTTTGGGAAAGCAAATCTTAGCAGGACTTACACGCTGCAGGTTCATAACTCCTTGAAAGTGGAGTCGCCGGTAGATAGGATAGTGAAGAAGGCGTTTGGTATGCTTTCCTTTATTGGTCAGAGTATTGAGTACAGGAGTTGGGAGGTCATGTTGCGGCTGTACAGGACATTGGTTAGGCCACTGTTGGAATATTGCGTGCAGTTCTGGTCTCCTTCCTATCAGAAGGATGTTGTGAAACTTGAAAGGGTTCAGAAAAGATTTACAAAGATGTTGCTAGGATTGGAGGATTCGAGCTATAGGTTGAATAGACTAGGGCTGTTTTCCCTGGAGCGTTGGAGGCTGTGGGGTGACGTTAGAGGTTTATAAAATTATGAGGGGCATGGATAGGATGAATAGACAAAGTCTCTTCCCTGAAATGGGGGAGTCCAGAACTAGAGGGCATAGTTTTAGGGTGAGAGGAGAAAGATATAAAAGAAGGGGCAATGTTTTCACCCTGGTACGAGTATGGAATGAGCTGCAAGGGGAAGTGGTGGAGGCTAGTACAATTGCAATATTTAAAAGACATCAGGATTGGTATATGAATAGGAAGGGTTTGGAGGGATATGGGCCAGGTGCTGGCAGGTGGGACTAGTTTGGGTTGGGATATCTGGTCGGCATGGACGGATTGGACCGAAAGGTCTGTTTCCGTGCTGTGTATGTCTGACTGTAATAGCCACAATTGGGTAGAACAGTCAGGGGGAGGTGCTTTGTGCTGTCCATCATTTGTCTCATTACCCCTATGAGGTGAGGATCCTGAGTCTGACAACCCAAGCAGGATCTAGACTGATAATGGAGGTTACCCTTGACATTCTGTACCAGAAAACCCTGAGTAAAGGCTTGATCTTGAAGACAGAGACCTACTGCCAACGATAACAAACGTCCTAGCATTGTGTCTCTGTTAAATAGTATGGCAAGACAGCAGTCCTGTAAGCGTTATCTCTGGCTAAGGGGCCAAAATGCAAAAAGGCAAGATAATGTAAGGTGTAGTTGTAGTGAGCATCCAGGTAATCGTAGAGTGAATTCATTGTCTCGGAGCAGTTGAAGAGCCTGGAGATGTAACATGGTCCCAACAATGAACAGGATGCATTTTCCTGAGCAGAGTGTAGTTGCTGCAGCAATTACAATGTTATTTGCCAATACAGCATTAAAGTGCAGAAACATCCTGTAAGTGATCAGAAATGTGTCATACAAGTTCTTAGACGCTGGCACATTTAGATGCAATGAATGAGTTGTTTGTGAGAGACAGACTGGTGTCCATGTAAATGTTTCAAACATAGACATCATATTCACAACTTTTCTTTTAATAGGAATTTGAAGCTTTCAAAAAGCACAGCAATGACCTGCTAACTAAAGAAAAGGAAGTGAATGAAAAAATACGTCATCTGATTGAGTGATGTCAGATTTCTACAAATGTATTTTACCTAATGTTTAGCAATAAGTTGACTGTCTTTCTTGACTTGCAACAAGAACAATTTTAGTGACCTACTTTTGAAATAGTTTACCTTCTCCGTGCAAATATTATACATTACAGGTAAAACCTCGTTAAGATGCTGTCTTCCCTATTTTTGTGCTGTAACCAATCTTATGGTCTCCCTTACTACTTTACTGCAGAAAACTATAGCAACAGAAAAAACAAATATGAAGAATATGTTGTAAGCTCAGGGAGTCTCAGTCTAAAAATGGAGTGTAAGAATTTTCAATTAGAAAATAAACTATAATTTGAATGAGAAAATTGTTTTTTTCATTGTTAATCCTGTTGATTTAAACGCAAGTATTCAGATTGCTGTTTGTTTTAACGTTATGTTTTTTAAGGACAGGAAAACAATTGTGCCGTGCATCTGCAATTTGACTGTAATACCAATTGCATATAAAAAATTTTAATAAAACAGGTTTTATGAATTTACCATCTATTTGTTTTATCTACATAGAATATTGCATCCTGAGAAATTTGTTTTTTTCACATTCCTATCTACAATAACACTTTTGTATTCAATTATCTGCTACAAGAGGAACACTTCAATTTAGCCTTACTAATCTATAAATATCTCTGATTAACCAATATGCAATGTAAAAAGTTATTAATTGAGTTTAGTTAATTCCACTGATGTCAAAGGAACTAAATATCAGAAGCCACACCATCTCAAATGAATTTCAAAATTGACTTTTTACACAGCAAGGCATAATATTTTCAGAATTCAAATTCATGTCACTGCAAGCAATTTTGTGGCCAGAATCAATAACTTTAAGGTCTTGATTTACCAGCAACAATTCTTCCTTTTCAATTTTCAGACTTTCCAATCCTGTTATGAAAAGGAGAACTATGCAGGAAATATTTAGATTTCCTAGCAAAAGGCCCTGCACCTAATGCAAGCACAAGCCTTGCTCTAAACATTTGGAAGCACTTCAGAAATTCAGGGCAACAGACTGGAGATAGATTTTCTTGTAGTAACTGGAAGTGAGAAGAGGAAAGTAGACACTAAGATAACTTTCAAAGCAGATATCGAAACTTTTAATACCCAAATTAGATAGGTACTGTACAATGCAAAACCTGGAACACCTCAGTTTTGAGTTAGGATTTCTGCTATATTCCCTTAAGTCAGTTAAGTTGGCACTGGTATGGGTAAATCAATCACTGCAGTCACATCAGGTGGAAAGTACAGTTGTGACAAAAAGATATAGCTTCGACGAGAATGTTTCATATAATCAATCGCCTGGTAATAACCACAACATAAAGTCATAAATGACTGATCAGTTTTCTCATCATCAACTCTTACTTCAGCATGCAAAATTGTCTGATAAAAGCGGGCTCTATTAAACACAAGCTATGCCAGTTAGCTGCTTTGCAGAATGGCAGTTCTGGTAAAATAAAACAATAGAAAATAAATTCTGTGTTGTGGCATGTTTTGTTTTGTGAAATGACATAGTCCCTAAACAGGGTACTTTTGGCAATACCTGAAATATTACCAAAATATGAAACAAAATCAAAAAAAGTGCTAGAAAACCTATGCAGGTCTGGCAGCATCTGTGGAGAGAAATCAGAGTTAAGGTTTTGGGTTCAGCGATCCTTCAATACAGTACCAAAGTGTATTGGCCGAGAAATTCCTGAGGTGCTTGCGATTTTTGAGAAGATTTGTAGCTCAGGTTATAAGTTTGCTCACTGAGCTGGTAGATTTGTTCTCCGAAGTTTCATCACCATAATAGGTAGCATCATCAGTGAGCCTCCGATGAAGCGCTGGTGTTCTGTCCAGCTTTCTATTTATGTGTCTTGGTCTGAAGTGGTGGATGATATCACTTCCGGTTCTTTTTCTGAGAGATTGGTAAATAGGGTTCAAATTGATGTGTTTGTTAATGGAATTCCGGTTTGAGTGCCAGGCCTTTAGGAATTCCAGTGCGTGCCTTTGTTTAGCCTGTCCCAGAATGGGTGTATTGTCCTAGTTGAACTAGTGTCCCTTTTCATGTAGGGCTATTAGTGATAGTTGGTCATGTCTTTTGGTAGCTAGTTGCTGCTTGTGTATCCTGGTGGCTGGTTTCCTGCCCGTGTGTCTTTTGTAATGTTTGTTGCAATCCTTGCAGAGTATTTTGTATATGATGTTCATTCTGCTGGTTGTTTGTACAGGGTCCTTTACATTCATCAAGAGCTGTTTCACTGTGGCGGTAGGTATGTTGGCTACCATGATGCCAAGTGACTGAAGTAGAAGTCTGTCGTAATCTCCAAGATGGCTTTAATGTATAGTCGTATGGCTAGAGTCTCTGGGCATGTTGTGTCGCCTTGTTTAGTTTTATTGTGTAAGATTCGGCTGACTGTGTTTATCAGGTACCCATTATTCTTGAATACATTATATAGGTGCTGTGGCTTGTTTAAATAATGTCCTGATGCAGTTCTGTTTGTGTGTGTTGAGATGATTGCTCTTGTAGTTTAGTATCTGGTCTGTGTGTTGCTTTCCTATAGACGTTGGTCTGCAGCTCTCCATTGGCTTTTCATTCTACTGTGACATTGAGGAAAGGGAATCTGTTGTTCTCTTCCTCTTTGGTGAACCTTATACCAGTAAGGATGTTGTTTATGTTTTGGGTTTCTTCTAATTTGTTCCATTTCGTGATGACAAAGATGTCATCTGCATAACTGCTTCTGCCAAGAATCCTGATTTAGTGATCCCTTAGGTGTCCCGTTGATTTGTTTGTAGTTTTGTCATTGAAGGTGAAGTGGTTAGTGAGGCACAGGTCTACTAACTTGAGGATGTTGTCCTTGTTGATGGAGTTGGTGGTGTACGGTGTTTGTTACTTGGTTCATTTAGTAGTGAGACCAGTGTTTCTTTGGCCAGGGTGATGTTTATTGATGTGAATAGGGCTGTCACATTGAAGGAAACTATGACCTCACTGTCCCTTACCTTGGTGTCTTTGATGATGTTTAGGAGTTCCTGAGTTGGGTGGACGGAGTGGCGTGAGTCTTCTACTAAGTATTTCAGTTTGTGTTGGAGTTCCTGTGCTTCTGTATGTCGGAGTGGCGGAAACTGAGACTATCACAAGACAAAGAAAAGAATAGCCCTACACAAAAAAACTGGACAAGCTCACACACAGCAACAACACGGATAATTCAGAGACTTGGTAAAGAACCTGCTGGACCGACCACTCAGACACAGGAAAAACTGTCCTAGTACGAAGGATGAACTACAGCTACAGGGACACGGACAAAAAGGACTTCCTAACAGCGGAAAGACAACGGACTAACTGAAGAAATCCATCAGACCATCAGACATACAATAGTACCAACACCAAGCAGAAATAAAGAAGTGAACACCCTCAACACAAAGGGAAAGCCTTGGAAGGTGTCAAAAGACAGAAATATTGTAATCCTACCGCAGACAAAGGGCATATGACCATCATCCTGAACAGAACAATACATTGAAAAAGCAAACATACTACTTGCAAATACCGACACCTACCAACAAATGGCAATTGACCTGACTCCACAGCAAGAAAACCATATTACAGCAGTACTGAGGAAACTCCACAAGACAAGTGAAATTAACAAGACAGACCTCCAAAGAATTAAACCTGAAGGATCCAACACACACTGTTTCTATGGATTACCAATGGTACACAAACCTGGCCCACACCCCCCCAGACCTATAGTCTCACTCCCCAGCACACCACCATACAGACTAGCAAAAGAACTTCAATGCAAACTGAAATACCTAGTAGATGACCGACGCCACTCCATCCACTCTATCCAGGAATTCCTAAACATCAAAGATATCAAGGTAGAGGACAAGATCATGGTTGCCTTCACTGTGATGGCCCTATTCACATCAATAAACATCACCCTGGCCAAAGAAACACTGGCCTCACTTCTAGACGAACCAAAGATACAAACCAACCATACAGCACCAACTCCTTCACCTAGGACAGTATCCTCAAGCTAATAGACCTGTGCCTCACTAACCACTTCGCTTTCAATTACACAACTTACAAACAAATCAAAGGGACACCTAAGGGATCACCAATATCAGGATTCTTGGCAAGAGCAGTTATGCAGAGGTTAGAATGAACAGCCCACCCCAGATCCAGCTCAAACTTTTATGTGGATGACACCTTTGTCATCACAAAACTGAACAAATTAGGAGAAACACATAAACAACATCCTTACTTGTGTAAAGTTCAACACAGAGGAAGAGAACAAACACCCCTTCCTAGATGTCATAGGAGAACGTAAAACCAATGGAGAGCTGCAGACCCGCATCTACAGGAAAGTGACACACACTATATATTCATCCTCAAACAGGCTAAACAAAGACACAAAGGAATTCCTAGAGACCTGGCACTCAAAATGGAACTCCATCAACACAAATCAATTTAGACTCCATTTACCAACCTCTCAGAAAAAGAACACAAAGTGATATCATCCATCACAACAGGTCAAGACACAAATAGAAAGTGGGACAGAACACCAGCACTTTGACAGAGGCTTACTGATGTTATCTATCACGGCAACAAAACATCTGAAAATAAATCTACCAGGTCAGCGAGTTAACTTACAACCTACTCCTGTGATATCTGGGACAGATAGAAGTTTGTGTCTCCAATCACAGGGTAGGGACATTTAAAACATTCATGACAGATACTAGTATCATTTACAATTCCAGTAGGATGCCTGCCACACGTGGGGTTAGGCTAATTGTGCAACATTTTGCGAGAGTATGGGATCAGAAGTTATTTTTAAACTTAGGTTTTATGGTAATATGAATTCTTATCTATATTCAGGCAGATACATTATGCACTAAAATGCAGTGAAAATTTTGAGCAATGAGCTAACCATTCTATTTCCTTCCCATTCCACCCAGGTTAAACTTATCTATGGAACTTTACAAATTCAGCAGTAGTGTCACTTTCGAATATGTCATATAATCTTACTTTGATTATGTATTTTAATCATAGTCAAATATGCTTAGGCCAAATAGTACTGATTCTCTAAGTATCAATGGTGCATCAGGTTGTAAGGATGAATAGTGGTAAAGCAGCTTGTCTGAGGAGATTGAAACTTTGAAAGAATAAAATCTGGATAAATTTTAACTGAATATTCATTCTTCAACATCCTAAAAAGTGGAAGGGTACTGGGTTATTTATAGGCCATTCCCAAGTCTCTAGGATCACTGGAGTGGGGAAGAAACAATTGTTTGCATCACTTCACTTTTAACAATACTATTGAATTAATGTATTATCATATGACTTCCCCCAACCAGTGACAAACCATACAAGCAGTTGCCTCCCAAAGTGCCCAAGGAAAAACTTAGCATGTTTGACATGCTGTCATGAAACATCAAGGAATCCAAAATGTGACATGATGTAGACCTTTACTGGCAGTGGGAGTCATTTCCAGGATTGAAGACTGACATTGGCCACAACACATGATTTGGTACATTCCCATCAGGCTGTTGGCAGCTTAGTCTTCAAGAACATGTTTACTGATGTAAGGGAGCAGGTTTACTGGTTCACCTGGATTCACTGGCTAAAGTGATCTGATACAACTAAGTGACTAGGACTCATGATACAATGGATTCCAGTACCACAGGTTCATTGTACTTTAGTGTTCTACTTCTGAGCCTGAAGGTCTGAATTCTAGACCCAGTGCACTAACAATCTGTTCTGAACAGGTGGATTCAAATTCCTTATTTGTGAACCTAACATACTGCTTATGCATGAGATGCAGCTCCACGGTTAATACAGTTGCCTCACAGCACTTGAGAACAGTTAAATCCCAGCCATCTCTCCTTGGTTGTGGGCTTCCTCCTAGCTGCTTCTGAAGACTTGAGGAATATATTCAATCCAAAAGACTTTGCATTTCTGTGCAAGTCTGAAGTTCATTGACAGCCCCTAACGTAGAATTAAGGCATAGCTTAAGAAATGAGGATTGTAGATGCTGTAAATCAGCAAAGACTGTTGCACTGGAAAAGCATGGCCAGTCAGGCAGCATCTGAGGAGCGGGGGAAAAAAAAAATTTGGACATAAGCCCTTCATCAGGAAAGAGGCTTGTGGAGCAGGGGGCTGACAGAAATGGGGGGTGGGTGGTGAAGGTACTTGGGAATGCAAAAGGTAGATGGAGTGAGTGATGGGTCACAATGTGGAGCAGATAGATGGAAAGGAAGATGGACAGGTCAAGGTGGCAGTGCCAAGTTGGGACTGGGCTAAGGTAGGGGAGGGGTAGAGTGGAAAACTAGTGAAATCCACATTGATTCAGTGTGGTTGGAGAGTCCATAAGGTGAAAGATAAAGTGTTCTTCCTCCATGTGTTGGTGGAGAGGGTTTGGCAATGGAGGTGGCCCAGGACCTGCATGTCCTTGGTAGAGAGGAAAGGGAAGTGAAATGTTCTGCCACAAAGGTGGTGAGATTAGTTAGCACAGGTCTCCCAGAGATGTTCTGAAACAATTCTGCAAGTTGGCATCCTGTCTCCCCAAAGTAGAGATCACCCTCTTCTAGTTTATAATAGTCAGATGTACAGCACAGAAACAGACCCTTTGGTCAAACTCATCCACACTGATCTGATGTCCCAACCCAATCTAGTTACACCTGCCAACACTTGGCCCATATCCCCCCCCCCAAATGTTTCACATTCGTACCCATCCAGATGCCTTTTAAAATGTTGCAATTGTACTAGCCTGCACCACTTCCTCTGGCAACTCATTCCATACATGTACCACACTGAAAAAGTTGCCCCTTAGGTTTTGGGTATTGGGAAAGATGAGACCTATGTCCTCTAATTCTAGTCTCCCCCAGCCCAGGGAAAAGACTTTGCCTATTTATCCTATCTATGCCCCTCTTGATTTTATAAAACTTCTATAAAGTCAGCCCTCAGCCTCTGATGCTCTAGAAAAAACAGCCCTCTCCTTATAGCTCAAATCCTCCAACCCTGGCAACATCCTTATAAATCTTTTTTGAACCCTTGAGTTTCAACATCTTTCTGAAAGGAGGGAGACCAGAATTGCATGCAATATTCCTAAAGCAGCCCAACTACTGTCCTGTACAGCTGCAACATGACCTCCCAACTCATACTCAATACTGACCAATAAAGGAAAGCATACTGAAACACCTTCACTATCCTATCTACCTGTGACTCCACTTTCAAAGGAGCTATGAACCTGCATTCCAAGGTCTGTTCAGCAACACTCCCTAGGACCTTACCCTTAAGTGTATAAGCCTCAAGACTGGCTTTCCCAAAAATGCAACACCTCATTTATCCAAATTCCATCTGCCACTTCAGCCCATTGATCAAGATCCTGTTGTAATCCAAGGTAACCTTTGCTATCCACTACACCTCCAATTTTGGTGTCATCAGCAAACTTATTAACTGTACCTCTTATGCTTGCATCCAAATCATTTATAAATGAAAATTAGAGGACCCAGCACTGACCCTTGTGGCACTCCACTGGTCACAGACCTACAGTCTGAAAAACCCCTCCACCACCCTATCTTTTGAGTCTTTGAAATCAAGACAGGTCAACTGCATTTTAAATGCTTCAGCTATGATACACTGGACATGCCCTTCCTCAACTAGAGTAATTTAATACTATTACCTTTAACTGCAACTCACCTATTGTGCATTACTTAATTCATCAGTCCTGTTCACCCATTAATGTTTGGTGATTTACAAATAAATAGTTTTCAATTTACAGCCTCATCCTTTGACAGCTAAGTCACGTTTGGCTTTAAATTTTAATTTGCTTTAATAATGCATGCAGTAGCCTAGGCCTCAAGCTCTGAATTCCTTACTGAACTTCAAAGAAGTTATTTATAATCCTAGATGATTCATTGGATTGTTTTAAAACCTCAAAAATCACTGAATTTTAGTTTTAAAAGCTCAAATTACAAACAGACCCCACTGTTCAGGCCACTGAAACCATAAATCCATGTTGTTAAAATAAAACTGTGGAATTAACACCTGTTATTTTGTCAAATTTATTGCATTATGTGGTGCAGTTACAAATTTGAGATTTCACAATGTCCACTTTCTCAGGACAGGTTGGTATTTGATGTTCAAATTTATTTTCCCATCTTAAGTAGAAACATTAAATAACATTTTTATCTTTGTCAAGATGACAAAAGATCTGAAGATAATGCATACAAGCTACAATACAACCAGCCATCTGTTAGAATGTTAAGAGTGCTCTTCAGCCAGCTTCTGGGCCTTAGCAACTGCTTCTTCAATAGGACCAACCATGTAGAAGGACTGTTCAGGCAAGTGGTCATATTCACCTGTACAAAAAAAGAGAATCAATGAGAAAAGCAGATTTTGTATGATCTTCAATTATGAAAATATGGCAGCACAAACATTACACAGGGAGGAGTTACAAATAAATCACTTGCCTTGAAGGATCATTTGAAAACCTTTGATTGTCTCTTTGAGAGGCACCAACTTTCCAAGATGACCAGTGAATACCTCAGCAACTTGGAAAGGCTGGGATAGGAATCGCTGGATCTTACGAGCACGAGCCACAGTCAGTCTGTCTTCTTCTGACAGTTCATCCATACCCAGAATGGCAATGATATCTTGCAAAGACTTGTAATCCTAATTGGGAAAAAATCAAAAGGAGAACTCAAATAAAAGCATACTTGGACAAAATTTAAGTGTTTTTAACTAAAAAACCTAGTCAGGTTGAGTTATCAAAAATTACAGTAGTTAAAGACTCTTTAGTTCCAAAATACTGATGTTTATGACAGAGGTTGACTGAAGATTTAGCACAAACTTAGGATGGAGGCATTTATAGTTTGTTTTTATTTTTAACAAAAAAGATACCATGAGACATGTTAGATGATGCAGTGTTCAACTGGAGAACACCAAATAATTCAAATGAAAAGCTAATGGCACAACTTACCAGGTGACTATCCACACCACAGCAAAAAAATACTCTAGCATGATTAAAGTTATATAAAAGCTACTGAGATTTGATAAGGTTTGTAGCTCAGGTTGCCTGCTTGCTGAGGTGCTGGATTTGTTCTCAGACAGACATTGTCACCACAGTAACAGTGATCTGTTTGCTATGGTCTTTGTTGTGGTAGGTGATACCATTTCCAGTTCTGTTTCAGAGGTTGGTAAATGGGGTCCAGATCTGTTAGTGGAGCTCTGGTTTGAATGCCAGGCCTCCAGGAATTCCAACATGTCTGTTTAACCTGTCCTAAGATGGATGCATTATCCCAGTCAAACTGGTATCCTTTGTATGGATACACCCACATATGGAGTTGCATTTGACACTTTAAATACCTAGCATGGTGATAAAATATCACCACCTCTGAGCAAAATAGACTTTAAGCTACTGTATAGAAAGTGTATTAGTTGGATACAAAGGAGAAAGATAGGTTTTAGGTCAGATGTTAGCTGCACTTCAGGTGATTATTAAAAAAAATAAACTGCAAATGGAACTAGAGGGCCAAGGAAAGCAATATCTCAGCTATGTTCTATGACACTGAAAAACCCCAAAGCTAACCGTCTGTGGCCTAGATTTTATATAGTCAAAAGAAATCTGTAAGCAGTATTGAAACAGTTACCCTGGCTCAATGCAAGAAACCTATAAAACTGAATCAGTTCTGCCTTTACACTTCAAAAACATGGAAGTTGTCTCTATTGCTACTTCAAAACCTGTTGTAATTTAGATTTTGTAAATGCTTTGGGTTTTAAAATTCCAACCAATTAAAACTGACTACATAATACATTTGAGATTCACTTTTCAAGTGAGAGATCTTAAAGTTTTGATTATCTATAGCAACATCATACCAGTGAAACTTAAATCTTTATTCTTCAAAAGAAAAATCAAACCTGCAAGATCTTCTGTACACCACGGGCCACTTCATAGTGTTCTTGCCCTACAATGTTGGGGTCCATTATACGGGAAGTAGAATCTAGTGGATCCACTGCTGGATATATACCCAATTCAGCAATTGCACGTGACAATACAGTTGTAGCATCCAAATGGGCAAAGGTTGTAGCAGGTGCAGGGTCAGTTAAATCATCAGCTGGCACATAAATAGCCTGAAAAACAAACACACAACTTCTTAGCACAACACACACTTACTGCTTTCAGATTCAGAGAACCAGTTTTACTAAAATTGGGCAATTCAGTTGATAGCCACTTACTTGCACAGATGTAATGGATCCTTTTTTGGTAGTGGTGATTCGCTCTTGCATTGTACCCATGTCAGTAGCCAGAGTTGGTTGATAACCGACCGCAGAAGGAATACGTCCAAGCAAAGCAGATACCTAAAAAAGGGAGAAATTGAAAAATAATGCACACCTGAAATATTACAAGTTTCACAAAGTTGGTACTCTACTTAAGCATGCCTCAACATTTACCTCTGAACCAGCCTGTGTGAACCTAAAAATGTTGTCAATGAAAAGCAGTACATCTTGGCCTTCTTGATCACGGAAATATTCAGCAACAGTTAATCCAGTCAGTGCCACTCTAGCACGGGCACCAGGTGGTTCATTCATCTGACCATACACCAATGCTACCTAAGGGAAGATTTTGAAATCAAGTCAGAGCACAGAATTACCCACATCCACAGCAAGCAGTTAAAAGGTTCAGCCACAAAACGGAGCGACTTTAAAACTTCCATATTCAATACTTAAACTGTCTGGTGCTCATTCCTTTCTTCTACTCAACTAGATTCTCGATAAGTTGGTAAGTGATTGTTATTTAAGAACAATTGTTATTTGAGTGGGTGTTCTAGACCCCAGGTCCTACAAAGTAGGGCCTCCCTCCCACCCTCCTCCAACCTAAATTAAAAGTCCACAGTCTTGCCCCAAAAAGAGGGCCCAAGGAAGTTCCTGTGGATTGAAGAGTGAGGCTTTAGCTCAGGAGTCTTTGACAAGGAGGTGGAGTGAAGTGATTACATCACAGTTGAAGAGGGTGAAGACGTGACTGCCAAGCTGGTTCAGTGTGCGATGTGCTTGATGTGGGAGGTCAACGACTCTGGTGTGTCTGGCTTGTATAAGTGTGGGAAGTGTGTGCATGTTCAGCTACTGAGAGCATATTGCAACATTGAAAGAACTGGAGGACCTTAGACTCATCCGAGAGAACGAGATCTTTCTGACAAGACCTTCAGCGAGGCTATTACACCGACCACACCAGAAGAGAGCAGACGATGAGGAAGACAGAGAGGAGGTAGGTGCAAGAGACTCCAGGGGAAGTACCTGTCAGGAACAAGTTTAATCTTTTGGAAACAGTAGAGACAGATGACACTGCCAGTCCACGAGGCGGCCAGGTCTGTCAATCAAAGGTTGGTGTGGAGGCAGAGTGGAAGAGTCAGACATCACAGAGACATGGTAAAGGAGACTCCATAGTAGAGGAACTGACCAGGGTTAAAGACAGCACAGAGTGCAGGAAACCCTCAAGGATGAAGGTGAAGAGCCAGAGGTGGTGGTACATGTCAGCACAAATGATGTCGGGAAGAAGAGGAGGAACATACGACAGCGGGACTTCAGAGAACTAGGAAGGCAGCTGAAAAGCAGGACATCCAGGGTGGTTATCTCCTGTTTGCTTCGAGTTCCTCAGGCTGGTGAGGCCAGAAACAGGGAGATAGTGGACTTGAACATGTGGCTGGGGAACTGGTGCAGGAAGCAAGGATTTAAATTCTTGGATCACTGGGGTATGTTTTGTGGTAAGCATAAGTTATACAAGAGATGGTTTGCACCTTTATAGGTTAGGGACCAGCATTCTGGCAGGCAGGTTTGCTACTGCAACAGCTACGTTTAAACTAGGGGAGGGGACAAACTGAATGTTTAAGGAGGAAATTGAAGGGAAAGTTAGAACAAGGGAAGTCAAGACAGAACTATCAATGAAGCAGAAAACGCAAAAAAGGATCATGCTGTAAGGTTGAGTGAAATAAGAGTAGATGGGAAGGGTGAGGCCAGTAACAAATTAAAAATACTATATTTCTAATGCTTCATGCATTCATATAAGATGAATGAGCTTGAGGCCCTTTTGAAAGTTGGCAGATACAATATTGTGGGGATAACAGATGTGGCTTCAAGTGGACAGGGCCTTGGAAATGAATATTCAAGGCTACAGATGCTATCGTTAAGGACAGACTGATGGGCAGAGGGGGTGGGGTGGCCACGTTGGTAAGGGATGATATTCAGTCCCTTGCACAGGGGGGGACCTAGAATCAGGAGATGTAGAGTCAGTACGGATAGAGCTGAGAAATTCTAAGGATAAAAAGACCCTCTTGGGAGTTATCTACAGGCCCCCAAACAGTAGTCTGGATGTCGGATGTAAGTTGAATCAGGAGCTGAAATTGGCCTGCCACAAAGATGTTACTACAGTTGTGATGGGGGATTTCAACACGCAGGTAGACTGGGAGATTCAGGATGGTGTTGGACCTCAAGAAAGACTTTGTGGAGTGCTTCTGAGATGGATTCTTAGAACAGCTGGTGCTGATGCCTACCAGGGAGAAGGCAATTCTGGATCTGGTATTGTGCAATGAACCAGAATTGATCAGGGATCTCGAAGTGAAGAAGCTATTGAGAAGTAGTGACCATAATACAATAAGCTTCAATCTATAATTTGAAAGGGAGGGTACAATCAGGAGTGACAATATTTCTATTGAATAAAGGGAACTATGGAGCTATGAGGGAGGAGCTGGCCAAAGTTTAAAGTGCAATACCTTACCAAAGATGACAGTGGAGAAACAATGGCAGATATTTCTGTGTATAATGCAGAAGATGCAGGATTAGTTCATTCCAAAAAAAGAAAGAAAGATCCTGGGAGGAGGCATAGTCGCTGTAGCTAATGAGGGAAGTTCAGAAACAAAGTTAAAAGAGAAAAAGTATAACATAGTAAAGGTAAGTGGGAAAACAGAGGACTGGGAAGCTTTTAAAGAACAGAGGATTACTAAGAAAATATGCAGGGAAAAAAAAAGATAAACTGGCCAAAAATATAAAGAAGAATAGTAAAAACTTTAGGTATGTGAAAGGCAAAAAGTGGTTAAGACTAAAATTGGGCCCTTGAAGGCTGAAACAGGAATATATTACCGGGAACAACGAAATAGCAGAAGAATTGAATTGGTATTTCAGATCTGTGTTCACTGGGGAAGACACAAGCAATCTCCCCGAGGTAACAGTGGCTGAAGGACCTGATCTGAAGGGAATTTATATTTGCCAGGAATTGGTATTGGAGAGACTGAGGTCTGAAGGTTGATAAGTCTCCAGGGCCTGATGGTCTACATCCCAGGGTACTGAAGGTGGCGGCTTGAAAAATCGTGGATGCATTGGTGATTTTCTAAAGTTCGATAGATTCAGGATCAGTTCCTGCGGATTGGAGGGTGGCTAATGTTGCACCACTTTTAAGAAAGGTGGGAGAAAAGCAGGAAATTATAGACCAGTTAGTCTGACCTCAGTGATGGGAAAATTATAGAGTCTATTATAAAGGATGAAATTACGACACATCTGGATAGTGGTAACAGGACAGGTCAGGGTTAGCATGGATTTATGAAGGGGAAATCATGCTTGACTAATTTTCTGGAATTTTGAGGATGTACCTCTGAAGATGAACAAGGGAGATCCAGTAGATGTAGTGTACCTGGACTTTCAGAAAGCTTTTGATAAAGTCCCACATAGGAGGTTAGTGAGCAAAATTAGGGCACATGGTTTTGGGGGCAAAGTACTAACTTGGATTGAAAGTTGGTTTGCTGACAGGAAACAAAGTATGATAAACGGCTCCATCTCAGAATGGCAGGCAGTGACCAGTGGGGTACCACAGGGATTAGTGCTGGGACTGCAGCTTTTTACAATACATATTAATGATATAGAAGATGGTATTAGTAATAACATTAGCAAATTTGCTGATGAAACCATGCTGGGTAGCAAGGTGAAATGTGAGGAGGATGTTAGGAGATTACAGGGTGACCCGGACAGGTTAGGGGAGTGGTCAGATGCATGGCAGATGCAGTTTAATGTGGATAAATGTATGGTTATCCACTTTGGTGGCAAGAACAGGAAGGCAGATTACTACCTAAATGGAATCAATTTAGGTAAAGGGGTAGTACAAAGATCTGAGTGTTCTTGTACACCAGTCAATGAAGGTAAGCATGCAGGTACAGCAGGTAGTGAAGAAGGCTAATAGCATGCTGGCCTTCATAACAAGAGGTATGAGTATAGAAGCAAAGAGGTGCTTCTGTAGCTGTAAAGGGCCCTGGTGAGACCACACCTGGAGTATTGTGCGCAGTTCTGGTCTCCAAATTTGAAGAAAGACATTCTGGCTATCGAGGGAGTGCAGTGTAGGTTCATGAGGTCAATTCCTGGAATGGTGGGACTACTTTAGGCTAAAAGACTGGAGCAACTGGGCTTGTATACCTTTGAGTTTAGAGGACAGAGGGGATCTGATTGAGACATAAGATTATTAAAGGATTGGACACTGGAGGCAGGAAACATGTTTCCGCTGATGTGAGAGTGCCAAACCAGAGGACACAGCTTAAAAATACAGGGTAGACCATTTAGGACAGATGAGGAGAAACTTCACCCAGAGAGTGGCGGCTATGTGGAATGCTCTGCCCCAGAGGGCAGTGGAGGCCCAGTCTCAGTCTCTGGATTCATTTAAGAGTTGGATAGAGCTCTCAAGGATTGTGGAATCAAGGGTTATGGAGTTAACAGGAACAGGATACTGATTAAGGATGATCAGCCATGATCATACCGAATGGTGGTGCAGGCTCGAAGGGCAGAATGGCCTACTCCTGCACCTATTGTCTATTTTGGCTCTTCAACTCAAATCATCCCACAACCGCTGGAAAGGCTCAGGTCTGGCAGCATCTGGAGAGAAATCAGTTAACCTTTCAGGTCCAACCATTCCTCAGAACAGCTGAGGAATGTCACTTGACCTGAAGCATCAACTGATTTCTCTTCACAGCTGCTGCCAGACTTGCTGAGTTTTTCCAGCTATTTCTTTTAGTTTTTAGTTCCACAAAGTAGTCAATTCCACATTTGATACAAGCTATAAGCAATCATCCATTCAGGCCATTATGTCTGCTATGTCTTTAAAATAAACTGACTTGTGCAATTCCTCCACATTTTTCAGCAATACCTTGTCTATTTATCCTATCCAGAGGTATTTTCCCTGGGGTAGAAGGGGAGAGAAAAAGAAGAGTCCAGAACTAGATGGCACATGTTTAGGAAGGGAGGGGCAAGATAAAAGGGACCTATGGGAAAACTTTCACACTGGTGGCGCGTGTATGGAATGAGCTGCCTGACGAAGTGGTGGAAGCTGGTACAATTAACTTTAAAAGGCATCTGAATGGATATATGAATAGGAAAGGTTAGAGGGATATGAGCCATGCACTGGCAAATGGGACTAGATTAGGATATCTGGTCAGCATGGACAAGGTGAATCATAGGGTCTGTTTCTGTGCTATAAGGATTCTATTCCCCTTACTACAATTAAATCTCAAATCATACTAGAACAATTCATTCAAAGCTCAAATCCTCACTGCTTTATTACCTGCTCAAATTGCTTATCATCAGAACCAACTGCTAACGTCTGAATGACAGCTTATGATTGGAAGCCTGAACTCCATAGCAAGCCCAGAAGATGTAAATTTGCATTTGTGTTAGTTATACTATTTAACACTTACCTTAGAGGTTGCATCTTTCAGATTGATGACACCAGATTCAATCATTTCATGGTACAAATCATTACCTTCACGGGTGCGCTCACCTACTCCAGCAAATACAGAGTAGCCACCATGGGCCTTGGCAACATTGTTAATAAGTTCCATGATAAGTACGGTCTTACCAACACCAGCACCACCAAACAGACCTGAAGAGATTAATTGTAAACTTTAGTCCATTTTGTCTCAACTGTTTCCCTCACAACACAGACTGAAGGATAACATGAATGAGATGTCTAAAATGAGGGTAGGACAGACAGGAAGTATCTTTTCCTTTTGGTTGACAGATCAAAGGCTCAGAGCACAAATTTAAAAAGAAACAGAAGGTTGAGAATGCAGTTTTTTCCCCCACCCAGGTGGAACCTGGAACTCTGTCTGTTAAAAAGGTGGTACAGGCAGAAACCCTCTAACATTTCAGTATTTAGATACACACTGGCTATGGCAAGGCACACAAGGCTGTGAGCCAAGTTTTAGAAAGAGAGATTAGAATATTTGTGGTTGAATTTGCATCAGCTGAAACAATGGCCACAGGGCCTTTTCTTGTGCTATTGACCTGACTGGGTCAAGTCCCAAATAATCTGCCTTGGTTGGAGGTGCTGATTTTTAAACTTTGAATGAAATAATTGTAACGTGGTTAGCAGTTTGCAAGTGTACACTGCAGATTAATACCCTTAACTACACTTACCACATACATGGCAAAGTTGCACAATTTCACAAACTACAGCTTCAATTCAGGCTGGCCAAATAGTTTCTAATAAACTTTCATCAGAAATCAGTAATCAACACTTTGCATTTGATTTTTATGTAAAAAAAAAAGCAGTCTGAAATTGTATTGAAGATAAAAATCAAAAGATTTCTATAAAACAAATATATAATACAAGTAGAGTCAATTTAATCTTCAATCACTTACCAATTTTGCCACCCTTGGCATAAGGAGCCAACAGATCTACAACTTTGATGCCAGTCACCAGGATCTCTTGCTCAACACTCATCTCCACAAATTCAGGAGCTTCAGCATGAATTGCAGAATATCTAGATGCAAGTGCAACCACAAATATACACATCAATACACACATCAAATAGGATCAGATTACAACTTAAAGCTTCATCCAAAGTATTCTGAATTAGCCTAAGCAATTCAATTTAATTTTTTTTCAGTTGCAAGTTTCTTGAACAGACCCTTATGCATCCCAATATTTCAGTTCAAAGTATAACTATTGATGAGGTATTACAATTAGAAATCAGATAACAAATGCATTCAAATTGATTTAGTTGTGTCATTTGTATTATAGGTTGGAGGTTTAAGTTCTGTTTCTTAAAATTTTTACCTGTTAAGAATTGGAATCACCATAAGAATTGCACTCCAATCAGGTAGATTCATTTTCTACATTTGTAGTCTCCGATCATTTAACAGTTTGAAAACTTAGGTTTGAGTGAAGTAACAAGTGGTGAACAGCACCATGGAGAAGGCTTCAATATAACCTGAATTCAGTGCACTGGGAGTTAGAGCAAGATTTCACCTCAAATTATAATCACTGGGAATAATGCAATGTAATAGAACACAGCCACTAGAAAAAACATTGTAAAAGCAATCTGAGAGATTATTAGTTATGGAAAAAATGTCATAAGCAAAAATGTACAACCAAGTCAGAAGTACATGAATGTCGTACTGCACAATGGACTGAGTAATTTTGATTATAACAATTCATATTGTTTAACCTGTAGCTTTGATTTAAAAGCCTGACTTTTTCCAAAAAGGAGTTATCCTCTGTTGCAGAAACTATGTCTTTCATAGAAGCTGCTCTTATTTGCCTGCATCATCCAAATATACATTGTGATTTGTGAGCAACTGCTCTATAAACAAACTTCGTACTAATGATCAACTTGTCAATTTTCATGAGGAAGACTTTAGACAAAGGTTCATTGTGACAAACTGGTTCTTCTAGAACGAGAAATTTACAGAACATTTATTCTCATATGCAGAGCTATAACCAGATTTCAGTGCAAGAGCAGCTTCAAATGAAATATTAAGCTACTTAGTTAATAAAACCAACACATTGGGGAACACTAGTTTAGAATGTCTGACATTCAATTTTAAATTGCACACTGTGATCCAATGTCAACCAGCTTGGACTAATATAATTAACATTTCCATTGCTACTTGCACATCATTTAGAAATTGGAAACACAATCAGTATTATTTAAGTTCAGTTATGGAATTAACTAGTGGATATTCTATTGACTTATTTTTAGAATACTTTTAATTAACTGTTGGTGTAAAAATGCAATGGGAAAACAAATAACCAACATATGGTCCTCAGATCTGAAAAAGCACACTGAAAGCTTCTATGTTGAAGAGTTCTACATTGCACTTCCAAAAAAACTTCATACATTTAGAAACAGAATTACACTTACTGTTTGGTGGTGATTGGCCCCCTCTCATCAATGGGCGCACCAATGACATTCATGATTCTGCCAAGAGTTTCTGGTCCAACTGGAATCCTGATAGGCGCACCTGTGTCCAGAACTTCCTGCCCACGCACCAACCCTTCTGTGCCATCCATAGCAATTGTGCGTACAGTACTTTCACCTATACAGGTTTAGGTTTCAGTTAGTCTCATGACTAGAAAAAAGTATAAAAATTTAAGTACTAGCCATTTCTCAGATTGTAGTTTGTCTACAGATACTTCAGTAGAACGAAAGTCTTTAATATCTCATCATTGAATTCTTATGCATAAGTTAAATCAAACTATTCTTACCAAGATGCTGGGCAACTTCCAACACAAGCCTACTCTCACGACCTGTTACATCGAGAGCATTCAGGATTGGAGGAAGACCTTCATCAAACTGGACATCCACAACTGCACCAATGACTGCAACAATTCGACCTTTCGCCACACCTCCCTTGGCAGAAGGATTTGCTTGAGCAACATAGTTTCGCCCTACAATAGGAAATTTAAGTAGTCTGAAATACTTGTCATTTATTCCAACCATAACAGTTTTTATCTTGCTATAAATGTTGCTATCACATTGATATGGGAAAATCTTGATTTTTGAACCTACAAACTTGGACACAAATTTAAGTGACTCAGACAGTAAGGACTGCAAATGCTGGAAACTGAAGGATTTTGACCCAAAACGTCAACTTTCCTGCTCCTTGAATGCTGTCTGACCTACCTCATTTATTAACTTTGGACACAGGCTTAACTTTTACTTAAAATGCTGTTATCAATGTTCACTACAGAAGAGCGAATGAAGAGATTGTGTATATTATGAGATTCTCTCCACTTTGCCCTATTAACCTGCCTTAATCTCAAATTCAGGAGAAAAATTCCCTTATAACCAATGGGACCCAACTCCAATTTAGACATACTACCTTCCACAGTACTCCAGTAATAATTAAATTTCATTCCGATTTTGAAAGACCAGAATTTTTGTCCAACAAGATTCAACCACTAGGAATTAGGATGAGATTCACTGAATATGCTAATAAAGGGTTTAGGGAAAGGATGACAACAGATGCTGTAGATCAGAGTCAAAATGCATGGCACTGGAAAAACAGCAGGTCAGGCAGTATCTGAGCAGGAGAATTGATGTTTTGGGCATAAGCACTTCATCAGGAATTAAGTTACTATGAAGCTCCCACCTTCTCAGCCTTGCCCTTTGCCTGAGGTATAGTATCTCACTTTAATTTGCCAGTCTTCTGTGTAGCCCTCTGGTCATTTAGGACTTCCCCCGTTTTGACTAATGAGGATTTAGCTCTACTTGAGGACTTGAAGTCCAGGGCAGTCAATATTCCAACATAATTTGTACAAACCAACATTGAGAACTGTGTTGATTTACTACCCAATGTATTATCAATCCTTGAATTCTAGATTCCAATAATTTCATTAACAGAAACTAGCCAGTGTCTTGCTTTCCCTCCTTCTTGACTGCATTCTTTCTCCATGCACTTTGATCAAACCTACATGAATTCGGATTAAAAGATATTGCTGACTGACATTGGAGATTCAGTAAATGTGAAGTCACCATTGTCCTAGAAGGCCACTTTCAGTGGACTGGTGGCAATTTAAACTGAGAGGTACCATGCCTCAGGAAAGAGCAAGGCTAAGAAGGTAGGAGCTTCACAGTAACTTTAGCTAAAACAGAAATCGAACACTAGCTGCTCCTGTCACACTTATAAATTGGCCAGGAGAAAGTGAGGCCGCAGATGCTGGAGATCAGAGCTGAAAATGTGTTGCTGGAAAAGCGCAGGTCAGGCAGCATCCAAGGAACAGGAGAATCGACGTTTCAGGCATAAAGAAGGGCTTATGCCCGAAACGTAGATTCTCCTGTTCCTTGGATGCTGCCTGACCTGCTGCGCTTTTCCAGCAACACATTTTCAGCTTATAAATTGGCCAGTCAGCTGAGCTAGGTAAAAACTGACTGCAGATGCTGGAAACCAGATTCTGGATTAGTGGTGCTGGAAGAGCACAGCAGTTCAGGCAGCATCCAAGGAGCTTCAAAATCGACATTTCAGGCAAAAGCCCTTCATCAGGAATAAAGGCAGAGAGTCTGAAGGGTCAACTGAGCTAGCCAACCCTCCCATGACAATTCACTCATTTCAGTTACCAATTCAGTAAACCAGCTTTGAATTGCCTCCAGTGCACTTACATTCTTCATTAAATGAGGCCATATCTTCAGTGTTCAAGATATAGTCTCAACCAACATCTTACTTTTAGGTTCAATTCTTCTTGTAAAGGATATCACCCCCATTATTGATTAAAGGATGTTCCTATACTTTAATCAAACATTCAATTTACCATGTGCAGCAGGGACAACACCGCAGATATTTAACCTGCGGCTGGAATGTGCATTAGTGCTGTGAAACCTGGCCATAAGGCGGTGCTGGGCTACCATCGGTTTTCAAGGTGAAAAAGAGGTGAAGCTGAAAGGCATCCGTGTTGGAAAAGAAATGCAAACAGGCGGGACTTAAACTGCAGAATATAAAGTCAACCCACGTCTAAATGGCGATTAAATGCCTGCGCACCCGCTAAAGCGCCGGAAGAATGGAGAGGAAGTACAGAGGAGAAAGCAGTAACTCTAAGCCGCTAGGCCCCAGGCTTGAGCCCACAGGACGGAAAAAGGTCAAAGTCAACACCGGCTGCCGAATGATAAGCTGCTGCTGCTGCCACTGCCGCCCTTGCCTCAGACATTAACTCCATCTGGTGGGGGTTCAGGCCGGGGAGACCCTTGGGGGCGGCGCGGGGGGGGGGGGGGAGAAGAGTCAGGGCGGAGGTGGGGGAGACTGTGCATTGAGGAAACTTCCCGGATGCTCGGTAACTCGGCGCCAGCGGGAAGCGTAGATGCAGGTTACCGAATGCCAGGATACCTACGTGAATAAAGCGCACCGGGTACACCCGCTACCGGCGATATGGGGCTGACCACAGGACGGAGCGCCTGCACCACGCCCCGGCTACACCATCCAACAGCTCCCAACATGGCGAACAGTAAGCTGGACAAGGACGAGCCGCTGACAGCAGCCTTATATATAGAGAACATGAGGGTACCAGTGCGCATGTCCCTGAGCGACGCGACAGTATGGCGGGATATGTAGTCCATTTAATGGAAATCTCAAAGCAAACTGTCCCATTCTGAACTACAGCACCCACAATACCCCACGGCTACGGGCTGCGTTCCGATCATTTGCTCTTGGTACTTGCTTTTAAAAACGCGTTTTCTGCTGTGGTAGTTGCACACGCGCAAGCGGGACAGAACATGACAAAAAGCAGTGTAACCCTTCTTACGGTCGAGTGAATTCAACAACTCTTTGTATATTTTCTTAATTTTCTAACCTTCTAATATGGCTTCAAACACCACTTCTCGGACGTCAATGAGAAACTAAGGTCCCTGAAATAGATTGCATGGAAGCCATTCGTGTGCAATAATGATCACCCTAATCAGACCATTTCGAGCTGTATGTTTACACAATCACGGAAGTACTTAAGGTCATGCTTGGTCCTGAAAAATGCTTAATCTAACTGTGATTAGCCTAGAAGGGTAAAGTATTTCAAAGGGCTTATGCCCGAAACGTCGATTCTCCTGTTCCTTGGATGCTGCCTGACCGACTGCGCTTTTCCAGCAACACTTTTTCAGCTAAAGTATTTCAAAAGCTTTGAGCATTGGTGAATTTAACTGGTTCACATGGCTACAAAACAGAAATTACTGGAAAAGCTGAGCAGGTCAGGCAGCATCTGTGGAGAGAACCCAGTTAACATTTCGGATCCAGTGACCCTTCCTCAGAATTGCCCTTCACGAGGCTGCAGTACTACATGTTGGTGTCGGTCACGCAGGGCGCAGCTCTTATGCCATATATATTGGCTGTCATACAAATGAGTAGTATCTGAATTTTGGTGTATGCATAATGCAAAACATATAGGCCATATATCCCAAAAACGTTACGGGTCATATTAAACAACATACCTGTTCACAATGATAAAGACACCGAACATTTCGAACCAGTCTGCACTTGCAAAATTTCCAATACAATGTTCATATTAGATGTGATTCTGCATTTGGGTAACATTTGCTGGAGAATTCTGCATGCAGAGAATTACGGTGCCAACCAATTTAGCGTTGTCAGGTGGGTTTCCACGTAGTAGAAGCTACATATATTAATACACAGGATCTTTTCTTTATAGCTGGAAATGTGTTGCTGGAAAAGCGCAGCAGGTCAGGCAGCATCCAGGGAACAGGAGAATCGACGTTTCGGGCATAAGCCCTTCTTCAGGAATGGGGAAAGTTTGTCCAGCAGGCTAAGATAAAAGGTAGGGAGGAGGGACTTGGGAGAGGGGCGTCGGAAATGTGATAGGTGGAAAGAGGTCAAAGTGAGGGTGATAGGTCAGACTGGGGTGGGGGCGGAGAGGTCGGGAAGAAGATTGCAGGTTAGGAAGGCGGTGCTGAATTTGATGGATTTGACTGAGACAGGCTGGGGGGAGGGGAAATGAGGAAACTGGTGAAATCCGAGTTCATCCATTGTGGTTGGAGGGTTCC
>NC_057716.1:65913744-65916325 GCF_004010195.1 Chiloscyllium plagiosum
GAAGGGCTTATGCCCGAAACGTCGATTCTCCTGTTCCCTGGATGCTGCCTGACCTGCTGCGCTTTTCCAGCAACACGTTTCCAGCTCTGATCTCCAGCATCTGCAGACCTCACTTTCTCATCTTTTCTTTATAGACAGGAAGGACATGTACATGAGTGCATCTCTTTCAACTTAACAAAATATGTAACAAACATTTGATTGGTTCATTTCTCAGGACAATGCCCTCACAAATCAGAGTCAACCTGGCTGGTTTAATATTTAAACAAAGCCTGAGAGTTATCTATTAATCAGTATGATCAGTGTATCCCATCAAGTTCACTAATGTAATTTAGGGACAGAAAACTACCAAGGCCATCACTGCAGATTTGAAACATGGACTGAAGAGTGAATTTCAGAGTTGAGGTGAGAGTAGCTGCCTTTGACATAAGGCTACATATAATAATTGCTTCACACAAGCGCCAGGCACTGATTATCTCCAACAAGAGAGAATCTAACAATCACCCCTTAAAATTCAATGCATTTCTATCGTAGAATCCCCCATTAACATCTTAAGAGATTATCATTGACCAAAACTAGAACTGGACTAGCTATATAACTGCTGTGGTTACAACAGCAGGTCAGAGGCTAGAAACCCTACAGCAAGTAATTCACTTCCTGCCTTCCCAAAGCTTTGCACTATCTACAAAACATAAGTTATGAGTGTGGTGGAATACTCTGTGGTTGCCTGGATGAATGTAGCTATAACAACATTAAAAGCTTGACACAAGCAGGACAAAGTAGCTGGCTTAATTGGCTCAACATCCACATCCATTTACTGTGTCCAACATAGAGATGTACAAAGAGATGTCTAGCATGGAAACAGATTCTTCGGTCCAACCCGTCCATGCCTACCAGATATCCCAACCCAATCTAGTCCCACCTGCCAGCACCTGGACCATATTACTCCAAACCCTTCCTATTCATATACCCATCCAAATGCCTCTTAAATGTTGCAATTGTACCAGCCTCCGCCACATCCTCTGGCAGCTTATTCCATACACGTACCACCCTCTACGTGAAAAGGTTGCCCCTTAGGTCTCTTTTATATCTTTCCCCTCTCACCCAAAACCTATACCCTCTAGTTCTGGACCCCCCGACCACAGGAAAAAGACTTTGTCTGTTTATCCTATCCATGCCCCTCATAATTTTGTAAACCTCTATAAGGTTACCCCTCAGCCTCCGACGGTCCAGGGGAAACAGCCCCAGCCTGTTCAGCCTCTCCCTGTAGCTCAGATCCTCCAACCCTGGCAACATCCTTGTAAATCTTTTCTGAACCCTTTCAACTTTCACAACATCTTTCCGATAGGAAGGAGATGAGAATTGCATGCAATATTCCAACAGTGGCCTAACCAATGTTTTGTACAGCCACAACATGACCTCGCAACTCCTGTACTCAATATTCTGACCAATAAAGGAAAGCATACCAAATGCCTTCTTCACTATCCTATCTACCTGCAACTCCATTTTCAAGTAGCTATGAACCTGCACTCCAAGGTCTCTTTGTTCAGCAACACTCCCTAGGACCTTACCATTCATTTTATAAGTCCTGCTAAGATTTGTTTTCCCAAAATGCAGCACCTTGCATTTATCTGAATTAAACTCAATCTGCAATTTCTCAGCCCATTGGCCCATCTGGTCCAGATCCTGTTGTAATCTGAGGTAACCCTCTTCGCTGTCCACTACGCCTCTAATTTTGGTGTCATCTGCAAACTTACTAACTGTACCTCTTATGCTAGCATTCCAATTCATTTATGTAAATGACAAAAGGTAGAGGGCCCAGCACTGATCCTTGTGGCACTTCACTGGTCACAGGCCAGCAGTCTGAAAAACAACCCTCCATCACCACCCTCTGTCTTCTACCTGTGAGCCAGTTCTGTATCCAAATGGCTAGTTCTCCCTGTATTCCGTGAGATCTAATCTTGCTAATCAGTCTCCCATGGGGAACCTTGTCGAACGCCTTACTGAAGTCCATATAGATCACATCTACTGCTCTGCCCTCATCAATCTTCTTTGTTACTTCTTCAAAAAACTCAATCAAGTTTGTGAGACATTATTTCCCACGCACAAAGCCATGTTGACTATCCCGAATCAGTCCTTGCCTTTCCAAATACATGTACATCCTGTCCCTCAGGATTCCCTCCAACAACTTGCCCACCACCGAGATCAGGTTCACTGGTCTACAGTTCCCTGACTTGTATTTACAGCCCTTCTTAAACAATGGCACCATGTTTTCCAACCTCCAGCCTTCCGGCACCCCACCTGTGACTATTGATGATACAAATATCTCAGCAAGAGGCCCAGCAATCACTTCTCTAGCTTCCCACAGAGTTCTTGGGTACACCTGATCAGGTCCTGGGGATGTATCCACCTTTAACTGTTTCAAGGCATCCAGCACTTCCTCCTCTGTAATCTGGATATTTTGCAAGATGTCACCATCTATTTCCCTACTGTCTATATCTTCCATATCCTTTTCCACAGTAAATACTGATGCAAAATATTCATTTAGTATCTCCCCCATTTTCTGTGGCTCCACACAAAGGCC
>NC_057716.1:65919314-65931912 GCF_004010195.1 Chiloscyllium plagiosum
GAATCTCAGGGAGTCCCTCTCCCACTGCAACTCCCAGGTCATTTCCTCTGCCCTGAAGCTCTTCAACCATGTCCTGAAACAAACTCGCTACCACAGCCACATTTGCTTCCTATTGTACTCTATGCTACTTTCTCCCCACCCCCACTTTCCTCTAGCTTATCTCTCCACCCTTCAGACTCTCTGCCTTTATTCCTGATGAAGGGCTTTTGCCCGAAACGTCGTTTTTACTGCTCTTCAGATGCTGCCTGAACTGCTGTGCTCTTCCAGCACCACTAATCCAGAATCTGGTTTCCAGCATCTGCAGTCATTGTTTTTACCTGCCCATCCCTGAGCCATGTTTCTGTAATTGCTATGATATCCCACTCCCATGTTTCTAACCATGTCCTGAGTTCATCTGCCTTCCCTGTTAGGCCCCTTGCATTGAAATAACTGCAGTTTAATTTATGCTGAGTAGCAGCAATGTGCACTATCCAGAAGATACATTGCAAAAATTCAGCAAGATAGGCAACACTTTTCAAACCCATTACCATCCTAAAGGGTAGCAGAACACATGGGAACACCACCATCTGCAAATACCCTTCCAATTCATTCACCGTCCTGACTTGCAAATACATGTTCGTACCTTTCGTATTGCTACAACAAAATTCTGGAATTCCAACTCTAATAGTATTATGAATGTTCCTACACAAAATAGATTGCAACAATTCAAGAAGACACCTCAAGGGCAATTAGGAGTTGAGCATAAATACTGACACACCCAGTGATGCCTACGTCCCATGTATGAATTAAAAAAAAGCATGGCAACAACTTGAAAGTGGAGTCGCAGGTACATAAAATTGTGAAGAAGATGTTTGGTATGCCTTCCTTTATTGATCAGAGCATTGAGTATAGGAGTTGGGAGGTCATGTTGCAGCTGTACAGGACATTGGTGAGGCCACTTATGAAATATTGCATGCAATTCTGGCCTTCCTATCGGAAGGATGTTGTGAAACTTGAAATGGTTCAGAAAAGATTTAGAAAGATGTTGCCAGGGTTGGAGGATTTGTGCTACAGGGAGAGTCTGAATAGGCTGGGGCTATTTTCCCTGGAGAGTCAGAGGCTGAGGTTTATAAAATCATGAGGGATATGGATGGGGTAAATTGACAAGGTCATTTCCCTGGGGTGGGAGAGACCAGAACTCGAGGGCATAAGTTTAGGGTGAGAGAAGAAAGATTCAAAAGGGACCTAAGGGACAACATTTTCATGCAGAGGGTAGTGCTTGTATAGAATGAGCGGCCAGAGGAAGTGGTGGAGGCTGGTACACTTACAACATTTAAAAGTTAAAAATCACACAACACCAGATTATAGTCCAACAGGTTTATTTGGACTATTGGGCCTGTTGGACTATAATCTGGTGTTGTGTGATTTTTAACTTTGTCCACCTCAGTCCAAGTCATGGCGAATATTTAAAAGGCATCTGGTTGGGTAGATGAAGAGGAAGGGTTTAGGGGGAAAATGGCCAAGTACTGGCAAATGGGACTAGATTAGGTTAGGATATTTGGTCGGCATGGACGAATTGGACTGAAGTGTCTGTTTCTGTGCTGTACATCTTTATGACTCTATGAACTCTATCAATCAGAATCTTCTTGTCAACCAGTCAGCACTATTCTCTCATGCATTCTAAATGTTTGTTTTCCCCTTGAATTGGTATTTCTTGCAAATTGTCCTGTTGAGTACATGGCAAAAAGCTTATAAAAATGAGTCCTTTTTGAACAGCACTCAAGCAGAACATCTTTGTCCAAGCTGTCCTCATAGCTAATAACCTACAAATCATGCAACATCCTGGTAAATCATTTCTGTATCTTCTCCAAAGCTTCCACATCCTCTTTGTAGTGTGGCTACAAGGACTATGCACAATATTCCAAATGTGGTCTAATAATGTTCTGTACAGCTCTGCAATATGACTTGCCTATCATTATACTCTATGCCCCAACCAATGAAGGCAAGCATGCTATAAGTCTTCTTGACTACCTTCTCCACTTGTGTTGGCACTTCCAGGGAACTGTGGACCTGTACAATTAGATCCCTCTGTATGTTGATGCTACTAAGGGTTCTGTAATTTGCTGTATACTTCCCTCCTGCAATAGATCTTCCAAAATGCATCACCTCACATTTGTTTGGATTAAACTCCATCTGACATTCTCCACCCAAGTTTCCAGCCTAGCTATATCCTACTGTATGCTCTATCCACAGCTTCCCGGTCTTTGTGTCAGCCTCAAACTTACTAATGGGGCCACCTACATCTCCTCCAAATCATTTATATAGAAAAATAAAAAACAATCAACTAGGATCCCAGCACTGATCCCTGTGGAACATCAATGAGCATAGATCTCCAGTCTGAAATACACCATTCCACCGCTACTCTCTGTCTTCTATGACTAAGCCATTCTGTATCCATCTTACTAGCTCATCGCAGATCCCATGTGACTTCATCTTTTGTCAGCCTGCTATGAGGGACCAGTCAAAGACCTCACTAAAGTCAATATAGACAACACCTACCACTCTGCCCTCAAGCATCTTTGTCACTTCCTCAAAAAACTCAATTGTTTGTGAGACACAACCTCCCCCACACAAAGCCATGTTGCCTATGACTAATAAGTCCATATTTTTCCAAATGTGGGTAAGTTCTATCTCTAAGAACCTTCTCCAATAATTTCCATACGTCTGACGAAAGTTTCAATGGACTGTACTTTCCAAGATTATTGCTTTGCCCTTCAGGTTGTTCTCTAGTCCTCTGGGACCTCACCAGTAATGAAATAGGATGTAAAGATTTCGTACAAAGCCCCAGCAATTTCCTCACCTATACACTTGTCAACTTTAATGCTTTTTAAAACACACATCTTTTTTTAAATATTGATATGTTCCAGAATATCAACATACACCACCTGAGACTCACCATCCACCATACCCTTCTCATTTGTACATACCGATGCAAAGTATTCATTAAGGACTTAACACACTTTTTTTCTGACTCCAATCATAAACACCCTCCTTAAATGGGCCTTCCCTTTCCCTAGCCACTTCTGGATCCTTAAACATCTATAAAATGCCTTGGGCCTTTCCTTAACCCTGTTTGCAAAGGAAATCCTGGACCCTTTTAGGCCTCCTAATTCCTTGTTTAAGTTCTTTCCTGCTATTTTTGTATTCTTTGAGGGCTCTGTTTGTCTTCAATTTTCTAACCCTTAAATATACCTCCTTTTCTTTTTGACTAAGCTCTCAATTTCTCTTGTCATCCAAGGTTGCTGAATCTTGCCATCCTTATCCTTCATTTTCACAGAACATTCTAGTCCTGATTTCCAATCAACTAGCATTTCAATGATGCCAGATGTGGATTTACCCTCGAACAGCTGCCCCGAATTTACATTCCCCAGCTCCTGCCTTCATCCATTTTAGTACTTTCACCCGAGGATTACTCTTATCTTTATCCATAAGTAAGGTCGCTATTCCTGAAATGCTGCTGCACTGAAATTCCGATCACCTGACCAGGATCAGTCCCTAATACTGGGTCCAGAGTGGCTCCTTCTCGAGTTAGGCTATTTACATATTGTTTCAAAACCCATCCTGTACACACCCAATAAATTCTGCCCCATCCAAATTCTTAGCACTAAGCAAGTCCCAATCAATATTAGGGAAGCTAAAATCACCCATCACAAGAACCCTGTTGTCCTCACTTACGTATACTCCTTACCCCCTCCCCTTATACTATCTTCTGCATATAAACAGATATTATCATAGCTACCATCAGTTCTGAGGAAGGGTCACTTGACCCGAAACATTAACTCTGATTTCTCTCCACAGACGCTGCCAGATCTGCCGAGCATTTCCAGCAATTTTGGTTTTTATTCCAGTTGCTTTCACATTTTTTCATCATCCGTTTACATATTGGTTTCTTTATCACCTGCTGGCTATTGAGAGGCCTGTTGTTCAATTTCATCAAAACGATTGCACCCTTCAAATCCTGAGGTCTATCCATATAGTCTCACTGTATAAACCCTCCAAAGTGCCCTCCCTCAGTACAGCTGTGATATTCTCTCTAATCAGTAATGAAACTTCCCCACCTCTTTTATATCCCAACAGGTTTAATTTGAAGCACTAGCTTTCAGAACACCACTTCTTCATCAGGTGAAGGAGAAGTGTTCTGAAAGCTAGTGCTTCCAATTAAACCTGTTGGACTATAACCTGGTGTTGTGTGAGTTTTAATTTTGTATACCCCAGTCCAACCCCGGCATCTCCAAATCTTTTATATCCCTCTTTATCCTTCCCTGAAACATTTTAAATCCTGGAATGTGAAACTGCTAGTCTTGTCCCTTCCCCAACCAAGTCTCTATAATAGCTACAACATCATATTATATGTGTTAATCCAAGCTCTAGGTTCATTTGCTTTATCTGTCATATGTCTCATGTTAAATACACTACAGACCACCAGTGTCCTGCTTTGTTCAGCAACCTCTCCCTGTCTGTTCTTCCTCTTAGCCTTGTTGGCCTTAGTCTCAGACTCTTCCTTGGTCACTTCACCTGCTGATCTATTGCTCTGGTTCAAGCCCTCCTGCCACACTTGTGTAAACCTTCATGAATGGCACTCGCCAGGACATTGCTCACCACCCCCACCCTCAGTTTACGTGCAACCCGTCCTTCTTGTACAGGTCCCATATAATCCGGAAGACATTCCAACAATCCCTATACCTGAAGCTCTCCCTCCTACACCAGCTCTTTAGCCACATATTTAACTGTAAAATCTTTCTAGTCCTAGGCTTACTAGCATGTGGTACATGAAGTAATCCCAAGATTAAAACCCAAGAGGTCCTGCTTTTCAATTTCCTACCTAAATCCCTGAACTCCCTTTGCAGGACCTCTTCTCTTTCTGCCTATGCCATAGGTAACAATTTGGAACACACCCTCTGGCTACTTGCCCTTCAGAATGGCCTGTGCCCACTCAGATACATCCTTGAACCTGGCGCCAGTGAGGCAACACAGCCACTTGAAATATTACTTGCAGCCATACAAGTGCCAATCTGTGCACTTGACTGTACATTTTTGATATCAGCACTTCTATTCGCTGTGCTCAGAAGAGCATATTTTTAAAAGTAGAAAAGAGCATTCATTAGAATGCAAAACATCCTGCCTCTATAGTTTTGTTATGAGTTACCTTTTCTCTTCTCTGTAGTTGATTGTGCTCTGTGATTACAAAATGGAAATAGATACACATTGCCATCAGAACAGGAGTGATGTGCTTGGCACTGGTCTGCTTAATTGTATTTCTGGCGCAAACATTGTAGTCATTGTAAGCTAGCTGTATATCTGTTGAAATTCTTGGCACTAGTCAAATAGACATACCTTTAGGAAATAGCCTTTGCCAGCCAGTTGCCAGTCAGTTACTGATTGAAATCAAGCTTTCACAAACAAGAGATACTGAATACTGCAGCATGAATGGTGTTAGGAGACTGGACCAGGACCTGCATGATTCATTCATTGTGATCTCAAACAAGTTAGGTATTTCTTTTTTCTGTTACCACAGCAGTATCTAGAAGAAGGGTATTCGGCTTATCACATCCATGCCACTCTAGACAAAAGAAACCTTGTCTATTCCCACACTCATGCCCTTTTCCCATTACCCTGCATTATTTTCTTCTTTGGTGACTTATCCAACTCTCTTTCAGAAGCAATAATTGAATCCAACTTTAAACTCTCAGGCAATGCATTTCAGATCCTAAGCACTCACTGGCTAAAGAAGATTTTATTCATATCGCAGTTTTTTTATTTGCTATTTATCTGGTTCCTCTGTTCCTTGACCATTCCACCAAAGGGAATAATTGCTTTCTATCTGCTCAAAGCAAACCCATAGTAATTTTGGATACCTCTATTAAATTCCTCCTAAACTCCCCTTCTCTAAGGAGGAATGCTCTGCTTCCTTAAACTATATACATTACTGAAGTTCCCCCTTCCTTGGAAACCTTCTCATAAGTTTTTCTGCACGATTCTTCCCAATGATGCCCAAAACTACATAATATGCGAGTTGAAGCCAAACCACTATTTTATAAATGTGCATCATTGCCTCCTTACTCCTTCATTTAACGTGCTTATATAATAAGTCCAGGGTCCGACTGTTATGAACCAGGCCAGACCCCTTCAAAACATTTCAAGATGGTAGCCCAGACCCTAAATTTGCCCGTTGTGTTGAGAAGGTGTAGAGTGGGCACTCCAGGAATAATGCAGCTGGTCAAAATCCCTTGGTTTTAGACAGAACAGAATTTATTGACAGAGTACCAAATGAAACACAAATAAAAGAGAACACAATACAGAATAACTTAGCCTATCCAAATACCCAACAGACTATCCCAACTTAATGAAGCTGTTCCAAATTCCTACAACAATCCCCATAAGCATTCCTTGGCAAAAAAGGTCAAATCAAACACAGGGTCTTAGAGGAGAGAAAGATGGTAGAGAGATTCTGCATGGAACACCTTCTTCCATGGAGCTGTTTCTTTTGGATTCCCAGCTAACAACTGACCAGCAGCTCTGAACAACCAGACTGCTAAAACCAAACCAAACCAAACCAGAGGAAAGCTGAGCTCAGAGTATTAGCCATTCCCCTTTCATTCTACAAGTTTTTTTCTTCAAACTTAAAAGTTTTTCCAAGTAGTTAAGTGCAGACAAAATGAAACGTCTGTCTTAATGACCCCTTTAAAAAAACCCAAGGACAATGTCACAAAGCTGGTTCCCTTTTTTACCTAAACATTGTTCCTTTTCTTAAGGATACTGTGTCCTTATTTTTTTCAGAGTGGTCAAACCAATTAAACTGGTTTGGTACAGAGATTAAAGGTTATTGAGAGACCTTTTTGTTTATATGTGAACAGAAGAGACTTAATGCCAAAGTGGTCATGTTTTACAGTGACCTGTATAATGAAAGAGGAGTGGTCAGCTGTTTAGCTGAGCAGTTCAGTCCAGAACTGGTTGGAAGTTCAGTAGTGGACTGTGGAAACTCTCTCTCTCTTTCTGCCTTTCTAACTTCAACCTGTAAGCATCTGTTCCAATTTTCTTTTACTGTTCTTTAAGGGGGTTTGCTTTTTGGGACTGTTGTGTATACTCGGAACAGCATGATTAAGCCTAGTTTGGATAGACTGAGTTCTGTCGGGGTTCTATATTCTGTTCTTTGTGTTTCATTGTGTAATTTTGTGAATACATTTCTGTCTGTTTTAAAACCTAGTAGTAAACCTAGCCTGCTTACTCTGGGTAATTCTCACTGTACACTTACCAAACAAATTGCCAAGTTATGGTCTGGGTTGCCTGCTCAAGAATGTTTTGAGTGGTCTGGCACTGGTGCATAATAACAACCTAACCTTGTTCAAGGAGCAGCATCATCACACCAACACATTTTATCACTTTCTTAACCTGCCTGCTAACTTCAATGAGTTGCACATACATCCTCCAGGGCTCTCTATTTCTGTCTTTAGAAATGCATCATTTATTATTGCCTTTTCTTCTTATTCTTCACTAGATGTATCACTTCATACTTCCCTGCATAAAATTTCAACTACCCTTTGTTTACCCATCCTGAAAATTTACTGTTGTAATATGCTCTGTTGCTTTTTCTCCTCCTTCTTCTGATGAATGGCTCTTCTGTCTTGATCTTTGCTATTTTCCCTAATTCTACATTACCAAAAAGTAGATCCATTCTTGCCAACAATATAACTGTTTCAAAACCTGACAAAAAAAGTCCAAAAGCAGCAAAATGTTGTTAGTAAATGTCAGAAATCAGTTATGTTTGTGAGAAAGTTTGAAAAAGATGATCTAAATGTTAATAGCACCCAGAAGGACAAGCCAGTGATTAAGGGAAAGTGAGGACTGCTGATGCTGGAGATCAGAGTCGAGAGTGTGGTGCTGGAAAAGCACAGCAGGTCAGGCAGCATCCGAGGAACAGGAAAATCGATGTTTTGGGCATTATTCCTGATGAAGCTTATGCCTGAAACATTGATTCTCCTGCTCTTCAATGCTACCTGACTTGCTGTACTTCTCCAGTACCACACTCTTGAAGCTAGCAATTAAACCTTATAGACTGAATAAAACTGCTGCAAAGTCCTTCAAGTTCTGGAGCAGACCAATTTCACAAAAGGGTCCTAAACATTGTTATGTAAATATTTCCCTTATTTAATTTTTTAAATGAAAGTGATAAATGTTTCTGGAAGTATTCTGAATAACCATTGAGTAATTCATCCAATATAATGGTGGTATATTTCTAACATAGAATGAGTCTGAACATATGAACCATTATATCAACTCTGAATGGAATCGAATTGTGAGCCAATATACTGTATTTAGTCACAAAGCTTGGACTTTGTCTCCATCTAGTGTCACAGGTTAAGGAGTGTCAGAGTAAACACTTGAGTTTTAACTCCCCTGATTAAAAACATTTCAATCATTACTATAGCTTTGTGATGATGGCTGTCTGAGTCATGTACTGAGGCAAGTTGTGCAAGTGACAAGATGAAAGGTGGTAGAGGCAGAACAGTCATCACCTCAATTTATATTGATACATGAAATTTCCCTTTTCATGAAAATAGAAGGAAATATTGGAAATAATTCAAAGCCTAGCAGTATGAAACTGGGGATACATGAAGTGCCATGGGTCATTGGCTGCAGCAAAATTGTATTCAAACACAATGTGTAACATTGTGGCTCAGTATATTCCTCACTCTGGCATTACCATCAAGCCATGTCATCAAGACTGGTTCAATAATAAGTGTAGATTAGCATGTCAGGAGTAGCACCAGATATATCTAAAATTAAGATGCCAATTTGGTGAAGCCATAATATTGGATTTCATACATGTTAAACAACAGAAACCCCATGTTACAAACAGACCTAAGCAATTCCAAATGTATAGTTCCAGTAAAGCTCTTCAGTCCTGCAAATCCAGTTTTGAATCATGGTGGACATATCAATAACTAACAGGATAAGAATTTTCCACAAATATCTCAGGTCTCAATGATGGGGTAGTCTCACATGTCAATGCAAAAGACAGGTCTGAAGTGTTTGCAACCATCCTCAGCCAGAAGTGCTGAATGCATGATCAACTTCAGCTTCCTCCTGCAATTCGCAGCATCACACATGCCAGTCTTTAGCAGAGTTGTTCATAAGACAAGGTATCAGCAGTGCACTGCATACTGTCTGGCAGCAATGTTTGTACTTCAAAACTGGGAATGCCTCATTCCAAGCTCACCAGTACAGTTACAACACTGGCATGTACCTGACAATCTGGAAAATTGCTCACATATGTCCCATCTATGAAAAGCAGATCAAATCCAATCTGGCTAATTGCCGCACCATCAGATTACTCCGAATCATCAGCAAAGGAATGGAAGGTGTCACCAACAGTACTGTTATCAAACAGTACCTAGTAATAACTTGCTCAGTAATGCATAATTCGGAACAGTATAACCTTGGTTCAGACACACAAAAAGAAAGTTGAATTCCAGAGGGGAGGTGAAATGTCTGCCTTTGACATTAAAACAGTATTTGACCAAGTGTGACATTAAGGAGAGCTAGTAAAATTAAAGTTAATAAATCTGGGGAAAAACATTGAACTCTTTGGAGAATTGCACCCAGTATAAAGAAAGATAGTTTATACTTGTTGGAAGGTAAACAACTTCTCCCTAGAACTTCAATGCAGAGAATCCCAGAGTTGTGTCCTGAACCCAACAACTTCCCTTCATCATAAAGTCGGAAATTGGAATTTTCTATAATGAATGCACAGTGTTCAGTACAACTTATAATTCCTCAGATACTGAGCAGTCTATGCCTGAAATCATTAACTGCAGCAAAATGTGGATAACATACAGACTTGAGCTGATAAACAACAAGAAACACTTTTGCCAAACAGGTGCCAGAAAATGACCATCTCCACAAGATAGAACCTAACATCGCTCCTTGTTAATCAGTTAAAATACTGTGACTGAATCCCTCACTATTAGCACCATAGATCATAATCAGACCAGCCATAGAGTACTATGGTTGAAAGAGCAGATCAAAGACTAGGAATTCTATGATGAATAGTTCACCTGCTGACTCCCCAAAACATATCCATCTTCTATAAGACACAAATCAATAATGTGATGGAATATTCTCCAATTGCCTGGATAAGTGCAGCTCCAGAGATACTCAAGAAGCTTGGCAATATCCAAGACAAAGTATTGGCACCCCATGCATTATTTTCAGCATTCACTTTTTTTTTAAGATTAGACTCCCTACAGTGTCGAAACAGGCCCTTCGGCCCAACAAGTCCACACCGACCCTCCAAAGAGCAACCCATCCAAACCCATTCCCCTACTTTTACCCCTTCACCTAACACTACGGGTAATTTAGCATGGCCAATTCACCTAACCTGCACATTTTCGGACGGTGGGAGAAAACCCACGCAGACACGGGGAGAATGTGCAAACTCCACACAGTCAGTTGCCTGAGGCGGGAATTGAACCCAGGTCTCTGGCACTGTGAGGCAGCAGTGCTAACCACTGTGCCACCCTGCCACCTACAAGTCCTCTTCTAACTTCTTTTTGAAGTAAACAATAATTACAAGTGGCTGCATACCTTTTGTGTTCTAAATAAAGTATGGCAATGCCACCAAATGGATCACTTTCTACTCCAGGCAACTTGTGTCAATATCTAGAGCTCACAGAGCAAGTAAAGAAAAAACAATCACATCCTAAGCAATGTTCCCTTCTCTATGCCCCAAGAATGCCCCTGCTATACTATGGTAATTACAGCAACTCCTCAAGACTGTTCAATTAAAGCAATTAAAGTAATATGATAATTCAATTTAGAGGACAAAAAGTCCTCCTTTGACATTTTATTTACATTGCTGAATTTGAATTTGGATAATTAATTTAGTTACCGTTCTAGTAGTAACAGTTTCCAGTATCTATTGTTTTTTTTCCACAGAATCATATTATTATGGTGTTTAATGTGGCCATTTAGCCCATTGTGCCTGTCGTAGCTCCATTACAGTGTGTCAATCTCCTGTCTTTTCCCCATATCGCTCCAAAACCATTACAATCCAAAATGCCATTCAATCTCCTTTGGAATGCCTCAGTTGAAGCTTACTCTATCACATTACCAGGCAGTATGTTCCATATCCTAACAACTCGCTGTGTGAGAACTCTTTTTTTCTCACATCACACTTATTTTATTTGCACATCATTTTAATCCTATTCCCTCCACTTCTTGTTACTTCTACAAGTGGAAATAACTTCTCTGTATCTACTCTGTTCAGCTCACTCAAGAGTTTGAAAATCTCAGTCAGCTCTCCTCTCGGCCACCTTCTCACCAGAGAGCACATTCCCAACCTCTTCAATCTGCCAACAGTTCTGATTAAGAAACACTAGATTTGAAATGTTAACTCTGCCCTCTTCCCACAGATGCTCCGAGATCTGCTGAGTTTCACCAACAATTTCTGTTTTTGTTTCTTTAATCTGTCCTTATATCAGTACTTTCTCACTCTTGAAAGTATTCTTACAAATCACCTTTGCACTCTTTCCGATACCTTCACATCTTTTCAATTCTATGACACGCACAATACTTCTGATGAAGTCTAACAATAATTGGTCAAAATCATTTCCTTCTTTTGCACTCTCTGCCCTTATTAGGAAAGAACATACCATGCTTTATTTTCTGCTCTTTCCATCTGCACAGCCTATTTCAATGATATGTGCATACATATAGCTACGTCCTGCTGCTCCTGGACTACCTTTAGAATTGTATCCCCTGTTTTGTCATCTGCAAGCTTGGAAATTGTCCCGTGCACACCAAATCCAGATCATTTATATATATCAGGAAAAGTAAGGGTCCTAATGCTTCACTACAAACCTTCCTCCATCCCGAAAAAAAAGCCATTGACTATTACTCTCTATTCCTCCAGCCCTGACACCATCTTCAACATTTGCTTCCTTCACCACAAAGTACAAATTTCCACAATATGCACTGCAGTGACTCATTAATTCTTCTTCAGCAACACCTTTCCAATTTGTGATCTCTGCTACTTTAAATAATAATAGCAGCAGCTTCCCAAGAATCTTTTTATAGAACCTACCACAACCTAACCTTGAATTCAGGAGCCAGGGAGTCATCGGTACTTGTAAGTTCAAGCTACACAATATTGTGACTTGGAACTACATTATTGTTGCTTCACTTGCTTGGGATTGAAATCCTGGTACACCTTCCCTAACAGCACTGTGTGTATCTACACTACATGGACTGCAGACATGGGTGAAAAAGACCCATCATTATCTTCTCAAGGGAAATTCTTTATGCACTGTAAATTCTTGCCTCCCAGCATTGGTTGTTTCTCATGAAAATATCTTTTAAAAGTAATAAAAACAACTTACTATCAATATTAGAACATATTAGCATTTTTAACAGAAAAGTTCTTTCAATCTTGGTCAATGAGAAAATGTAGTTTTGAGTTAGTTAGAGTTAAGGATATGATGGTAGACAAGCAACTGCTAGCAATTAAATAATTAATAAATAATTTGCAACAAATATACATTCCACTGAGGCATTAAATGCC
>NC_057716.1:65932412-65936902 GCF_004010195.1 Chiloscyllium plagiosum
CCCCTGGGGTGCTCCAGTATTGAGTGTTAATGAGGATGAAATATTGTCTCCAATCTTCACTGATGGTGGTCTGTGGGTCAAGAAACTGAGGATCCAGTTGCAGAGAGTGGGGCTTAGTCCAAGATCACTAAATTTAGTAATCAGTCTCGAGAGAATAATAGTGTTGAAGGTTGAACTGTAGTCAATGAGTAGGATTCTTATGTAGCTGTTCTTGGTGTCAAGGTGTTGAGGGAGGAGTGAAGGGCAAGTGATATGGCATCTGACATGGATCAGTTGGTCTGATTGGCAAATTGGAGTGGGTCAAGAGTAGTAGGGAGACCGGAGTTGATTAATGCCATGACCAGCCTTTCAAATTGGTCTTTCCTAATTTTTCTCTTTGAATTCTGGAGTCTTCTGATAAATACTCACAAAGCTGAAAGCTCAGTCTTTCTCATTATTTTAATAATCTGCAGGTTTCTAACCAACCAATCTAAGTTTGGAAGTTAAATTAAATTATTTGCTGAACTCACCTTTTTTGCAACTCTTACCCACTCTTCAATCTCTCTCCCTGCCTTTGCAGCTTTCCTTCCCATTTTAAAGACCCTTTCCCCTATTTGCAGCTCCTCTTTACCCCACTCCCTCCAACATTTTACAGTATCTCATCCGTTCTTTGGCTCCTCCTCTCCCTCATTTGTCAACTCACAACTCACTTAACTGACATCTCTGGTCTCTTTTCCCTGATCATGTTCTCACCATGGTCACATCCTGTCTGATTTCCCACCATGCTACTTCCAGATTTGGCAGTGCCATTTTGACAGTCACTTCATTGTCCCAGCTATGGGGGTGATTTTTCTCTGATTGGTTGCCCCATGATTTAATTATCCAAGAAATTCTGCCAAACCACCCCCATGCCCCTTTGTATTTTGAGCATTGATACAGTAGGATCTGGGTGTGCTAATCTGTGAGTCGCAAATAGTTAGTATGCAGCTATAACACGTGATTAGAAGGGCTAATAGAATATTGTAATTTAATATGAGAGGAATGAAATATGAAAGGTATTAATTTTTTTGCTGCAGTCGCAGAGATACTGGTGAAGCTACATGTAAAGTACAATGGACAATTTGCATTTATGTACTTTAGAAAGGATATAAATGTATTAAAAGCTTTCAGAGAAGATTAACTGATATCTGGGTTGAAAGATTTACCTCATGAGGAAGCATTGGACAAATTATATCCATTAGAGTTTTGAAGAATTAGAGATGATCTTATTAAAACCTTGAAGATCCCAAGGGGCCTAGATAGGGTAGATGCTGAAAGGAGATTTCCCTCGTGGAGCGACTACAACTAGGAGACACAGTTTAAAAATAAAGACTTTCCCATTTAAAATATGATACTTTTTCTCAAAAGGTTCTGAGGTAAGATGAGCTCTGTTCTCAGAGTGCTGAGGAGGTAAAATCATTGAATATTTTAAAGGCAGAGTTAGATAGATTCTTCTCTAACACAGGAGTCAAATGTTATCAGGGATAGGCAAGAATGCAGAGTTGAGGCCATACAGTCAGATCAGGCGTGATCTTATTTAGTGGTGGCACAACGGGCTAAATGATCGTAATTTGAATGTTCATATGTTAGTAGAAAAGTGTCACTTGTTTCAGATTGAGATTAGGAGCATTTTCTTAACTCAAAGTTCTTTGGAATTTTCTACCCTACAGTTGCGTACATGATCAGTCATTGCATGTGTCAATGGTTTTCTACTGGTGTGCCTGTGACAAGGTGAGAAGTGTGCCAAAAATGTTTTGACTTGGAGGAGCTGGTGTTGGACTGGGATGGACAAAGTTAAAAATCAAGCAATGCTAGGTTATAGTCCAACAGGTTTATTTAGAAGCACTAGCTTCCAAACAAAAAGCTTGTGTTTCCAAATAAATCTGTTGGACTATAACTTGGCTTTGCTTGACTTTTAACAACGTTTTTTGAGAAACGGTGTCACTTTACTTGAGCAACAAGGTTGCGACCATGCCTCCGATCTCCTTTGGTACATTGAGCGTGTGCTGTGGAATTAGATGTCTTATTGAAGTCTGCCTTGATACTGAAAAGTTTTAGAACCACTGGTGTAAATGCAAGATAGTAGTTGATGGTTTTTCAGTTATTAAAGGATAAAGGCTTATGGAGATAGTGGGATAAGGTCGAATTGAATTCGATCAGCCATGATCTGATTGAATGACCGTTTAGGCCGAAGTAACTTACACTAACTGTTATTTCTTAATCTTAGATGTTTTTATTTTCCTTTTTGTTTTATCTTTAGCTCTTTGTTTGGAAGCAATCAATCAATTATAAATTATGAATTGCTAGGGACAGTGAAAGGCCACTGTTAAAAATTGGAAACAGTTCCTTTGCATTTGAAATTACTATGGAGGGACCATTAGAAAGGTCCTTGTTCCACATTTCTTTCCATTAAATTAAGGTTTTAATCCACTATCAGTCTGGTGGTATGCTGGATTGAAAACAACTTCAGATTTATTAATATGTACAGTATAAGGACTAGGTGCAGATGTTTGCAAGTAAAGGGACGACTGGAAAATGGGAGGCTTTCAGAAATGAGATAACAAGAGTCCAGAGACAGCATATTCCTTTTAGGGTGGAAGAAAAGGCTGTTAGGTGAAGGGAATGCTGGATGACTAGAGAAATTGAGGGTTTGGTTAAGAAAAAGATGGACGTGTATGTCAGGTATAGACAGGAGAAATCAAATGAATCCTTAGAAGAGTATAAAGGCAGCAGGAGTATACTTAAGAGGGAAATCTTGAGGGCAAAAAGGGGACATGAAATAGCTTTGGCAAATAGGGTTAAGGAGAATCCAAAAGGTTTTTACAAATACATTAAGGACAAAAGGGTAACTAGGGAGTGAATAGGGCCCCTCAAAGATCAGCCTTTGTGTGGAGCTGCAGGAAATGGGGGAGATACTAAATGAGTGTTTTGCACCAATGTTTACTGTGGAGAAGGACATGGACAATATAAAATGTGTGGAAATAGATGGTGACATTTTGAAAAATGTCCATATTACAGAGGAGAAAAAGCTGGATGTCTTGAAAAGCATAAAGGTGGATAAAGCCCCAAGGACCTGATCAGGTGTACCCTAAAACTCTGTGGGAAGCAAGGGAAGTCATTGCTGGGCCCCCTGCTGAGATATTTGTATCATCAATAGTCATAGGTGAGGTACCAGAAGACTGGAAGTTGGCTAACGTGGTGCCATTATTTAAAAAAGGACAAGCCAGGGAACTACAGACTGGTGAGCCTGACATTGCTGGTGGGCAAGTTGTTGGAGGGAATCCTGAGGGATAGAATTTACACATATTTGGAAAGGCAAGGACTGATTAGGGATAGTCAACATGGCTTTGAGTTTGGCAAGTTATGTCTCACAAACTTAATTTGAGTTTTTTGAGAAAGTAACAAAGAAGATCGACATAGAGGCAGAGCGGTTGAGCAGTTCTATATGAACTTCAGTAAGGCATTTGAAAAGGTTCCCATGGGAAACTGGTTAGCAAGGTTAGATCTCATGGAATACAGGAAGAACTACCCATTTGAATACGGAACTAGCTCAAAAGTAGAAGGCAGAGGGTGGTGGTGGAGGGTCGTTTTTCAGACTGGAGGCCTGTGACCAGTGGAATGCTACAAGGATCGGTGCTGGTTCCACTACTTTTCATCATTGATATAAATGATTTAGAGATGAACATAGGAGGTATAGTTTGTAAGTTTGCAGATGACACCAAATTTGGAAGTGTGTAGTGGACAGCTAAGAAGGTTACCTCAGATTACAACAGGATCTTGACCAGATGGGCCAATGGGCTGAGAAGCGGCAGATGGAGTTTAATTCAGATAAATGCGAGATGCTGTATTTTGGGAAAGCAAACCTGACCTGGACTTAGACACTTAACAGTCAGGTCCTAGGGAGAGTTGCTGAACGAAGAGATTTTGGAGTGCAGGTTCAAAGCTCTTGAAAGTGGAGTCACAGGTAGATAGGATAGTGAAGAAGGCTCAAGGTTTGTGAGAAGATTTGTAGCTCGGGTGCTCGTTGTTGTGGTTCTGTTCGCCGAGCTGGGAATTTGTGTTGCAGACATTTCGTCCCCTGTCTAGGTGACATCCTCAGTGCTTGGGAACCTTCTGTGAAGCGCTTCTGTGATGTTTCCTCCGGCATTTATAGTGGTTTGTCTCCCCCGCTTCTGGTTGTCAATTCCAGCTTTTAACAACCAAATATATGAACAAATCGACGGCATGCCCATGGGCTCACCCATCTCTGGACTCAAAGCAGAAGCGGTAATGCAAAGATTAGAGCAAACAGTCTTACCGCAAATTCAACCCAAACTCTGGGTCAGATATGTTGATGACACCTTTGTAATAATTAAAAACACAGAAATAGAGAACACACACTGGATCATCAACGCCACACTCACAGGAATCCGATTCACTAGAGAGGAAGAAAAGGACAACTAACTCCCATTTCTAGATGTGATGGTACAGAG
>NC_057716.1:65936931-65940105 GCF_004010195.1 Chiloscyllium plagiosum
ATGCCTAAGGGAAAGACAATGGAATGAGGACATGCCACAACCCAAAGGATTAGCCACACTACCATACATCAAAAACATTTCTGAACTGATAGCCAGACTACTGCGACCACTGGGACTCATAACAGCACACAAACCAACAGCCACTCTCAGACAACAACTCACCAGAACGAAGGACCCGATACCCAGCATGAGCAAAACCAATGTAGTGTACAAAATCCCATGCAAGGACTGCACAAAACACTACATAGGACAAACAGGAAGACAGCTAACGATCCACATCCATGAATACCAACTAGCCACGAAATGACACGACCAGCTATCCTTAGTAGCCACCCACGCAGATGACAAGTAACATGAGTTCGACTGGGACAATACTACAATTATAGGACAAGCCAAACAGAGAACAGCCAGGGAATTCCTAGATGCATGGCACTCATCCACAGATTCAATCAATAAGAACATCGACCTGGACCCAATATACCGACCATTGCAACGGACAGCTGGAACTGACAACCGGAAGCGGCAGAGACAACCAGTATAAATGCCGGAGGAAACATCACGGAAGCGCTTCACAGGAGGCTCCCAAGCACTGAAGATGTCACCTAGACAGGGGACGAAACGTCTGCAACAAAAATTCCCAGCTTGGCGAACAGAACCACAACAGTGAAGAAGGCGTTTGGTATGCTTTCCTTTATTGGTCAGAGTATTGAGTACAGGGGTTGGGAGGTCATATTGTGGCTGTAAGGACATTGGTTGGGCCACCTTTGAAATCTGCATGCAATTCTAGTCTCCGTCCTACCAGAAGGATGTTGTGAAACTTGAAAGGGTTCAGAAAAGATTTACAAGGATGTTGCCAAGGCTGGAGGACAGGCTGAATAGATTGGAGCTGTTTTCCCTGGAGTGTCGGAGACTGAGGGCAAACTCCTAGAGGTTTATAAAATCATGAGGTGCATGGATAAGATAAATAGACAAAGTCTTTTCCCTGGGGTGGGGAGTCCAGAACTAGAGGGCATAGGTTTAGAGTGAGAAAGGAACAATATAAAAGGGACCTAAGGGGCAACATTTTCACGCAGAGTGTGGTGCATGTATGGAATGAGCTGCCAGAGGAAGTGGTGGAGGCCGGTACAACTGCATTATTTAAAAGGCATCTGAATGAGTATATGAATAGGAAAGGTTTTGGAGGGATACGGGCCAGGTGCTGGCAAATGGGACGAGATTAGGTTGGGATATCTGGTCGACATGGACGAGTTGGACCGAAGGGTCTGTTTCCATGCTGTACATATCTACGACTCTATGACTCGAGTCGAAGAGATCAATTTTTGTTATATTTCTCTGATGCATGTAGGAACCATCAACCTATGAATTGTCACATATAAGGAACAGTCAGTTTGTAGGGGTTGCTGCATTTGACAGTTGAGTTGCTCATTTCAGTCCTTCCTAACCATAAGGTTGTGGTTCATTACAAAGTTTTCAATACATGACTAAAAACAGTTCAGGCGTTACTGAAGAATATTTTAATGATGAATTTCAGATGGAGTTGACAATGAAACAGAGACTGAGGAGTGGAGAATAACTTTGTGGGAGGGACAATGCTGCTGTTGGATATACAGCTGAAAAAGCAACTGATCTATACTGGTTCTAATTATATGGAGCGCAGGGAAAAATCATTAAAATAGTTTCATACCAATGTGTAGTTAGGACTCAAGAAAGTATTATCAGCCAATAGGTGCTGCTAGCATGATGTTAGCATGGTGAAGTTATCTATAAATAAAAAGGTGCAGTTGTGTCATTGAATAAGTGTTGAAGTGCAGTTTCAATATTCCAAGGGAGTTAGGACCCTGGAGAGGGAGGGGAGATGCCAAACCTGTGATCAGTCATTGAGGAAGTTCATGATGGAGTTACTTTGAGGAAGTTCTGAAACTAGGACTTTGAAAGTGATGCATTAATATTCCTTGTCAAGTTTAAAAAGATATGGTGATGTTTGCATTTCGGGTGGCTTGCTGGGAACTCCACAAGATATGTTTTGACTACATTTGTGATTTGATGTACTCTATGACGTGTTTGATCACGGTGTTGTTGTCACCCAAATGTACTTCAGGTTAATTCTATATGTTCTCTATATTGTCGATTGTTTTACTGTTCCAGCTTTGTTAGTAAAGTTTATTGTTGTTTGTTTAAAACCATGAAAATTTGTGCCTTTGTTCTCTGAGTAAGAACTTCGATCTCACAATTTAGGTACTTTAAAAATAAAAGTTACAGGCCCCTAGTCAGATTGAAACAAAAATTTTTGTGCTCTGGTCCATGATCTGAATAGTAGCCAATCTCTTTTGGCTTTGTGCATGTGGTGGCAGGGGCTGCAGATAGTAGAGAGCCAGTAAGAGAAACGTGAAGTAGACGTACATGGATAAGAAGAACACAGCAATGGTCTTTTCCCTTAGCGTGGGGGAGATCAAAACTATAGGGCATAATTTTAAAGTGAAAGGAAAAGGATTCAAAAGGGATCTGTAGGGCAACATTTTTACACAGAGGGTAGTTTGTATGTAGAATGAACTGCTGAATGGAGTTGTAGATGCAGGTACAATTTCAACATTTAAAAGACATTTGGACAGCTACATGAATAGAAAAGATTAAGAGGCGTATGGGCCAAAGACAAGTAAATAGGACTCATTTTGACTAGTTTTGGGATGAGTTGGACCGAAGGGTCTGTTTCTATGCTGTTTCAATGACATAGGGAAAATGGCAAATGTAATCAGAGCAAACAGAGGGAACTTGAGTAAAATGGAAAATGTTAAGTAGGGATGATGTGACTGATGATACTATTCTGACATCAGCAGAGAAGAATAGAAAGAGCATAAGGTAGAAACACAAAGAAGAGGGACTCTTAGATGCTACATTGAGGAGTTATACTCAATAAACGGTAAATATATAAATGTAAATGCAGAATATTACAGTACTGAAGGGAATGACAGAGCATCATTATTGGATAACAACAAACTAAGTGTGATACCATCATAAGAGTGATAGCCTAACAAAAAGGAAACAATTGATAGAGGAGAGTAGGGAGTAAAGAACAGTTGGGAATAGATAGAGGAAAGGTAAAATCATTTTGTATAATGTCGTTTTTGGGAGAAGAATTATTAAATTGTTGTGGTTCTGTTCGCTGAGCTGGAAATT
>NC_057716.1:65940120-65940840 GCF_004010195.1 Chiloscyllium plagiosum
GTCAGTCGCCTGAGGCGGGAATTGAACCCGGGTCTCTGGCGCTGTGAGGCAGCAGTGCTAACCACTGTGCCACCGTGCCGGTATATTGGGTCCAGGTCGATGTGTTTGTTGATGGAGTTTGTGGATGAGTGCCATGCCTCTAGGAATTCCCTGGCTGTTCTTTGTTTGGCTTGCTTTGTTTGACTGGGACAACACTAATGGTAGTGTTTTGTGCAGTCCTTGCATGGGATTTTGTACATTACATTAGTTTTGCTCATGCTGGGTATCGGGTCCTTCGTTCTGGTGAGTTGTTGTCTGAGGGTGGCTGTTGGTTTGTTTTAGATTAGATTAGATTACTTTACAGTGTGGAAACAGGCCCTTCGGCCCAACAAGTCCACACCGACCCGCCGAAGCGACATTAGTTTTGCTCATGCTGGGTATCGGGTCCTTCGTTTGTGTGCTGTTATAAGTCCTAGTGGTCACAGCAGTCTGGCAGTCAGTTCTGAAATGCTCCTGATGTATGGTAGTGTGGCTAGTCCTTTGGGTTGCGGCATGTCCTCGTTCCGTTGTCTTTCTCTTAGGCATCTGTTGATGAAATTGCGCGTATCCGTTTTTGGCGAATACCTTGTACAGGTGTTCCTCTTCTTCTTTTTGCAGGTCTGGTGTGCTGCAGTGTGTTGTGGCTCTTTTGAATAGTGTCTTGATGCAACTTCGTTTGTGTGTGTTGGGGTGGTTGCTTTC
>NC_057716.1:65941585-65943101 GCF_004010195.1 Chiloscyllium plagiosum
CCCTGTCTAGATGATATCCTCAGTGCTTGGGAGCCTCCTGTGAAGTGCTTCTGTGGTGTTTCCTCCGGCATTTATAGTGGCCTGTCCCTGCCGCTTCCGGTTGTCTGTGAAGCGGCAGGGACAGGCCACTATAAATGCCGGAGGAAACACCACAGAAGCACTTCACAGGAGGGTCCCAAGCACTGAGGATGTCACCTAGACAGGGGACGAAACATTTGCAACAAAAATTTCCAGCTCGGCGAACAGAACCACAACAACAAGCACCCGAGCTACAAATCTTCACCCAAACTTTGAATTATTAAATTATTATCCCTTAATCAGGCCTTGGCATTTAAGTTTCTTGTATTGAGACTAGCTCTAATGTAGCAAGGGGTACGTCGGGTTCCAAGAGATCAATTGTGTTAGGGGACTCTCTAGTCCGAGGTGCAGACAGATGTTTCTGTGGCCAGCAGTGAAAAATCAGAATGATGTGTTGTTTCCCTGGTGCCAAGGTCAAGGATGTCCCAGAGAGGGTGCAGAATGTTCTCACGGGGGAGAGGGGCCAGCAAGAGGTCATTGTCCACATTGGAACCAATGACATAGGAAGGGAAAAGGTTGAGATTCTGAAGGGAGATTACAGAGAGTTAAGCAGGAATTTGAAAAGGAGGTCCTCGAGAGTAGTAATATCTGGATTACTCCCGGTGCTATGAGCTAGTGAGGGCAGGAATAGGAGGATAGAGCAGATGAATTCATGGGTGAGGAGCTGTATGGGAGAAGGATTCACATTTTTGGATCATTGGAATCTCTTTTGGGGTAGAAGTGACCTGTACAAGAAGGATGGATTGCACCTAAATTGGAAGGGGACTAATATACTAGCAGGGAGATTTGCTAGAGCTGCTTGGGAGGACTTAAACTAGTATCGATCTGAGATGGGTATAGCTGTGAACAGAAACAAGTTAAACAGTCAGGGCAGGCAGGGACAAGGTAGGACTAATAAATTAAACTGCATTTATTTCAATGCAAGGGGCCTAATAGGGAAGGCAGATTAACTCAGGGCATGGTTAGGAACAGGAGACTGGGATATCATAGCAATTACGGAAACATGGCTCAGGGATGGGCAGGACTGGCAGCTGAATGTTCCAGGATACAAATGCTACAGGAAGGATAGATAGGGAGGCAAAAGAGGAGGGGTGTGGCATTTTTGATAAGGGATAGCATTACAGCTGTGCTAAGGGAGGATATTCCTGGAAATACATCCAGGGACGTTATTTGGGTGGAACTGAGAAATAAGAAAGGGATGATCACCTTATTGGGATTGTATTATAGACCCCCCAATAGTCAGAGGGAAATTGAGAAACAAACTTGTAAAGAGATCTCAGCTATCTGTAAAAATAATAGGGTGGTTATGGTAGGGGATTTTAACTTTCCAAACATCAACTGGGACTGCCATAGTGTTAAAGGTTTAGATGGAGAGGAATTTCTTAAGTGTGTACAAGACAATTTTCTGATTCAGTATGTGGATATACCTACTAGAGAA
>NC_057716.1:65943194-65944750 GCF_004010195.1 Chiloscyllium plagiosum
GATAACAAGAATCCAGAGAAAGTATATTCCTGTTAGGGTGAAAGGAAAGGCTGGTAGGTATAGGGAATGCTGGGTGACTAAAGAAATTCAGGGTTTGGTTAAGAAAAAGAAGGAAGCAGAAGTGAGGCATAGACAGGATAGATTGAGTGAATCCTTAGAAGAGTATAAAGGCAGCAGGAGGGAAATCAGGAGGGCAAAACGGTGACATGAGATAGCTTTGGCAAATGGAATTAAGGAGAATCCAAAGGGCAGCACAGTGGTTAGCACTGCTGCCTCACAGCGCCAGAGACCCGGGTTCAATTCCCGCCTCAGGCGACTCTCTGTGTGGAGTTTGCGCATTCTCCCTGTGTCTGTGTGGGTTTCCCCCGGGTGCTCCGGTTTCCTCCCACAATCCAAAAATGTGCAGGTTAGGTGAATTGGCCATGCTAAATTGTCTGTCGTGTTAGGCGTAGGGGAATGGGTCTGGGTTGGTTTTGCTTCGACGGGTCGGTGTGGACTTGTTGGGCCGAAGGGCCTGTTTCCACACTGTAAGTGATCTAATCTAAAAAAAATATATTAGAACATAGAAAAGTACAGCACAGAACAGGCCCTTCAGCCCACGATGTTGTGCCGACCACTGATCCTCATGTAGGAACCCTCAAATTTCTGTGACCATATGCATGTCCAGTAGTCTTTTAAATGTCCCCAATGACCTTGCTTCCACAACTGCTGCTGGCAACACATTCCATGCTCTCACAACTCTCTGTGTAAAGAACCCGCATCTGTCATCCCCTCTATACTTTCCTCCAACCAGCTTAAAACTATGACCCCTCGTGTTAGTCATTTCTGCCCTGGGAAATAGTCCCTGGCTATCGACTCCATCTATGCCTCTCATTATCTTGTATGCTTCAATTAGGTCCCCTTCTCCTCCTCTTTTCTCCAATGAAAAAAGTCCGAGCTCAGTCAACCTCCCTTCATAAGATAAGCCTCCAGTCCAGGCAGCATCCTGGTAAACCTCCACTGAACCCTCTCCAAAGCATACACATCTTTCCTATAATAGGGCGACCAGAACTGCTCGCAGTATTCCAAGTGCGGTCTAACCAAAGTTTTATAGAGCTGCAAGAAGATCTCACGAATCTTAAACTCAATCCCCCTGTTAATGAAAGCCAAAGCACCATATGCTTTCTTAACAACCCTGTCCACTTGGAGGGCCATTTTAAGGGATCTATGTACCTGCACACCAAGATCCCTCTGTTCCTCCACACTGCCAAGAATCCTATCCTTAATCCTGTACTCAGCTTTCAAATTTGACCTTCCAAAATGCATCACCTCGCATCGAACTCCATTTGCCAGCTCTCAGCCCATCTCTGCATCCTGTCAATGTCCCGCTGCAGCCTACAACAGCCCTCTATACTGTCAACGACACCTCCAACCTTTGTGTCATCTGCAAAGTTGCTGACCCATCCTTCAATCCCCTCATACAAGTCATTAATAAAAATTACAAACAACAGAGGCCCAAAGACAGAGCCCTGTGGAACACCACTCACCACAGACTTCCAGGCAGAATACTTTCCTTC
>NC_057716.1:65944767-65991851 GCF_004010195.1 Chiloscyllium plagiosum
GGCCTGGTGACTTGTCAATCTTAATGTTTGACAAAACTTTCAGCACATCAGCCTCCTCCATCTCTATCCATTCCAGCCAGCAGTCCTGCTCTTCAAAGTTTTCATTCATTACAAAATTCGTTTCTTTCGTGAAGACAGATGCAAAAAACTAATTTATGGCTTCCCCTACCTCCTCAGACTCCATACACAAATTCCCTATGCTATCCCTGATCGGCCCTACTCTTTCTTTGACCATTCTCTTATTCCTCACATAAGTGTAAAATGCCTTTGTGTTCTCCCTAATCCGTTCTGCCAAGCCTTTCGCGTGCCCCCTCCTGGCTCTCCTCAGACCATTTTTGAGCTCCTTCCTTGCCTGCCTGTAATCCTCTAGAGCTGAGCCTGGCCCTAGCTTCCTCCACCTTATGGAAGCTACCTTTTTCCTTTTGATGAGAAGCTCCACCGCTCTCGTCATCCAAGGTTCCTTTATCTTACCACTTCTTGCCTGTCTCAGAGGGACATATTTATTCATCACTTGCAACAACTGTTCCTTAAACAGTCTCCACATGTCTATAGTGCCTTTACCATGGAACAATTGCTCCCAATCCATGTCTAATCGCATCATAGTTTCCTCTTCCCCAATTAAATATCCTCCCATTTTGCCTAATCCTCTCCTTCTCCATAGCTATGTAGAATGTGAGGCTGTTGTGGTCACTATCAACAAAATGCTCTCCCACCACAAGATCTGATGCCTGCCCCGGCTTGTTTCCGAGCACCAAGTCTAGAATGGCCTCTCCTCTCGTCGGCCTGTCAAAGTACTGAGTTAGGAAACCCTCCTGAACACACCTTACAAAAACAGCTCCATTCAAATCTTCTGCTCGAAGGAGGTTCCAATATTAAGGACAAAAGGGTAACTAGGGAGAGAATACAGTCCCTCAAAGATCAACAAGATGACCTTTGTGTGGAGCTGCAAAAAATGGGGGAGATACTAAATGAGTATTTTGCATCAGTATTTACTGTGGAAAAGGATACGGAAGATATAGAATATAGGGAAATAGATGATGAAACCTTCAAAAATGTTCGGATTATAGAGGAGGAAGTGCTGGATGTCTTGAAAAGCATAAAGGTGGATAAATCCCCAGGACCTGATCAGGTGTACCCGAGAACTCTGTGGGAAGCTAGAGAAGTGATTGCTGGTCCTCTTGCTGAGATGTTTGTATCATTGATAGTCACAGGGGAGATGCTGGAAGACTGGAGGTTGGCAAACGTGGTGCCACTGTTTAAGAAGGGTGGTAAGGACAACCAGAGAACTATAGACCAGTGAGCCTGATGTCGGTGGTCGGTGGTGAGGGACAGGATGTACACGTATTTGGAAATGCAAGGTCTGATTAGGGATAGTCAACATGGCTTTGTGCGTGGGAAATCATGACTCACAAACTTGATTGAGTTTTTTGAAGAAGTAACAAAGAAGATTGATGAGGGCAAAGCGATAGGTGTGACCTATATGGACTTCAGTAAGGTGTTCAACAAGATTCCCTATAGGAGACTGGTTAGCAAGGTTAGATCTCACAGAATACAGGGAGAACTAGCCATTTGGATACAGAACTGGCTCAAAGATAGAAGACAGAGGGTGGTGGTGGAGGGTTGTTTTTCAGAGTGGAGGCCTGTGACCAGTGGAGTGCCACAAGGATTGGTGCTGGGTCCTCTACTTTATGTCATTTATATAAATGATTTGGATTCGCGCATGAGGTATAGTTTGTAAGTTTGCAGGTGACACAAAAATTGGAGGTGTAGGGGACAGCGAAGAGGTCAGTGTATTGGTCAGAGTATTGGGTACAGGTGTTGGGAGGTCATGTTGCGGCTGTACAGGACATTGTGTTAGGCCACTGTTGGAATATTGCGTGCAATTCTGGTCTCCTTCCTATCCGAAATATGTTGTGAAATTTGAAAAGATTCAGAAACAACTTACAAGAATGTTTCCAGGATTGGAGGATTTAAGCTATAGGGAGAGGCTGAACAGACTGGGGTTGTTTACCCTGGAGTGCCGGAGGCTAAGGGGGTGACCTAACAAGGTTTACAAAATTATGAGAGGCATGAATAGGATAAATAGACAAGGTCTTTTCCCTGGGGTTGGGGAGACCAGAACTAGAGGGCAAAGGTTTAGGGTGAGAGGGGAAAGATATAAAAGAGGCCTAAAGGGCAACGTTTTCACACAGAGGGTGGTAAGTGTATGGAATGAGCTGCCAGAGGAAGTGGTGGAGGCCGGTACAATTGCAACATTTAAAAGTAATTTGGATGGGTATATGAATAGGAAGGGTTTTGAGGGATATGGGCTGGGTGCTGGCAGATGGGACTAGATTGGGTTGGGATATCTGGTCAGCATGGATGGGTTGGACCAAAGGGTTTGTTTCCATGCTGTACATCTCTTTTCTTTCTACATATTTTTATTTAAAAAAAGAAAATTTTTATGATTTTTTTACAAAATTATAAAAATAATACAAACCAGTGTATTTCACTTTGCAATATGATAACAACCCCAATATAAAATTAAATTAAAAAAACAAACTAACTACTAATCTACTCTACTAACAACCAAAACATAAAAAAGGATATCATGCATTACTAACAGTAAACAACAAAGTAATTAAATAACTAGATATATGCTCAAAATAGGTTTATATCAAGTCATAATAGAACTGTATTTATACGGGATTCTTCCACCCGGGGGGGCCCCGAACCAGCCAGACCCATTAACACAGCTAAGCAAAAGCCGTGGACAGTATGGCTGAAATATCTGTGTCGATGTAGTTCAAAAAGGGTCCCTATGTTTTATAAAATAATTCCATGCTTTTGGTGTACCATATTCGTAAGGAAGTCAAGGGGGATATATTCCATGACTATCCTGTGCCAGTTTGAAAGTCCTGGGGGACCTTCAGATATCCAATTCACTAAAATATTTTTCCTCAAACAAAAGGAAAGGATAGTAAATAATTTCCTCCCATTTACGTCCAGAGAGGGAAAACTTGGAGAGTCCAAAAGCAGGGACATTGGATCCAATCCAATCTCCATACCCAAAATCTCTGTCAAGGCGTTTGCTACTCTATCCCAATACCTATGGATCTTATGGCATGTCCATAGACAATGCGTGAGAGTGCCAACTTCGATTTTGCATTTAGGACACATTGGGGATGCTCCTGCCTTGAACCTTGCGAGTCGTTCAGGTGCCACGTGGGCCCTGTGAAGTATCTTTAATTGAGTAGCCTGAGTTCTGTTACAGATAGAGATCTTCCTGGCATTTTCCCAGACATCCTCCCATATTTCTAAAGAGATTTCCAACCCTAATTCTTGATTCCAGGTTTTATATAACTGTTCCATGTCCTTCTATGCCTTATTGTATAATGAGTAATGAAGAGTACTGATCGAGGGCGGCCCCATCAGCCAAAGCACTCTCCTTTCTCTATCCGATTTATAAGGATTGACTATCAGTGTGGTCTTCTTTTGTATCAAGTCTCGTATTTGAAAATACCGAAAGAGATCCTTGTTAGGCAGTCCAGACTTCTGGCGCAGCTGCTCAAAGAACATCATGACCTCCCATCGAACAGGTCTCCCAAACAGGAGATACCTCTGGACTCCCAAGTTTTGAATGTAGCATCAGTCAGCACTGGCTGGAATCCTGATATTCCCACTATGGAGGTATAAGGGGAGATTTTTTGCAGGTTACCCTTATCTTGTCGATTGTCCTCCAGTCTTTGATTATATTTAGTACAATAGGGTTTTTACAATAGTCCAAAATAACTCTCATCTTGTCCATAAATAATAGATTGATGAGTGGACATTTTGCTTGGGACGTCTCAATATCTAACCAGATTGATTGCGGGTCACAAGAGACCCAGTCAGCTACATAAGATAATAAGGAGCTCAATTGGTACCTCCTGAAATCTCGAAAGTCCAGCCCTCCCCTTACATGTGGAAGCTGCAGCTTTTCTAATTTAGTAAGGGGCCATCTATGATTCCAAAGGAGCTCAGCCAACCGTAAAGCTTACGCAGTGCCTGTCTCGGCAACATCAAAGGGAGCATTCTCACAGGATATAAAAGACGAGGTAGACTATTCATCTTAACTAAGGCTATGCTACCTAGCCAGGATATTGGGAGATCTCCCCAGCGTTGAAGGTCCTGCCTTATTTTCTCTAATAAGTTTACGTAACTGGCTTTATATAGCTGATTGAATACTGGAGTAATAAAAATACCTAAATACGGAAAATCTTCTAGTGACTGCCAAAAGGGAAAACAAGATCTGTCCAGTAAATTGGATATACCGGCAAGGCCGCCCAACAGCATGGCCTCCGATTTCATAAAATTGATTTTATAACCTGAAAACAGACCGAATAGATTGACCACTTGAATTAAGCGGGGCACAATGTCAAAGGATCACTTCAGAAAAGGAGGACATCATCCGCATAGAGAGTAATTTTGTGCTTGCCCGATCCAACCCTCGGAGCCATTATATTAGGGTCAGTTCGTATAGCTTCCACTAGTGGTTCAGTCACTAGCGTAAATAATAATGGTGAGAGAGGACATCTCTGGCGACAGCTTCCGCCAACGCTAAAGCTGTCCGAACTTAAACAGTTGGTGATCGTCACTGCTTTAGGATCATTATATAATACTGAAACCCATTTAGTAAAGACCTCTCCGACACTGAACCGTTCCAGCGTATAAAAAAGATATGGCCATTCTACCTGATCAAATGCCTTCTCTGCATTAGGGAGACAACTAAACCCGGTATGGTTCCCTGTTGGCTTGTATCATATTTAAGACCCTTCTAATATTATTGACCTGCGACCCTTTATATACCCCGTTTGGTCCTCTTTTATAATGACTTGTAAAACCCTCTCCAGTCTTAATGCTAACATTTTTGGGAGAACTTAAAAATTCACATTTAACAACGATATGGGTCTATATGAAGAACAATCTTCTGGGGCATTTCCGTTCTTAAGAATGAGAAAAATATTTGCTTCTCTCAATGAGGGCGGAAGGCAGCCCTGACTATGTGAATAATTGTACCTATTTATGAGTGGCCCAGCCAGTTCCCCTATAAATTCTTTATGGAACTCAACCTGGAATCCGTGTGGCCCAGGCGCGTTGCCATTCTGAAGTTGCCTAACTTGCTATCCTTCAATAAGAAAGGATCCATATGCCAATGTCGGGGTAGTATCCCATCATCCCTAGTCTTAACTTCCATATATACTGTGGCATGATCAGAAATAGTTATATTACCTATTTTACAAGACAATATCGAATTCAAAAGGGTCAAGGGGGCAAAAAACATATCAATTCTGGTATGGCATTTGTGTGGGTTAGAACAGGAAGTAAAGTCTCTACCCTGGGGATGGAGATACTTCCACACATTTACCAGTCTCAGTTCCTCGTTTAGATCCGCCAATTGCCTAGATCTCAGAGATATGCCCGCAGTGCTCCTAGGTACCCTGTTAGTCTCTGGGTCAATAATACAATTAAAATCTCCCCCTCTAATTGTATGGCAGACCCCGAAAGCCATTAACTTAGAGAACACTTCCATTACAAATTTAGAAGGGTGTGCCGGGGGACAATAAAGATTCAAAATCCCATATTCCTCTCCATATATTAGGGCTTGATCAATATATACATCCAGACTCATCTTTTATCTGGCTTAACATTTGGAAAGGAATATTCTTCTGAATAAGAATGGTTACTCCCCTACTTTTTGAGCTGAACGATGAAAAGAACACCTGGCCAAACCCACCCTGTTGTACCTTCGAGTGTTCCTTATCAAGTAGATGTGTCTCCTGTAAGAGAGCTACATCAACCCTTTTTTTTTTAAGACTTGATAATATCTTTTTCCTTTTGTTTGGTGAATGGTTCCCCTTGACATTCCAGATGCACCACCTAAGCGAATGGCTAGCCATGATCATCCAGGCAGGCCCGAGACCCCCCCCAGGAGGAAGAACCCCACCCAAAAGACATTGAATAAAGACCATAAAAAATTCACATATAAAAGAACTCTTTAAAAAAGTTAAATCAACACAATTAAGAACTACTCCTAAGTAAAAATAACACAAAACATATTTGAAAGGAGACTTTCCCCCTTGCTCCCAGGGGGCACTACTACCTTCCAATAACCCCAGCATAACCTCTCCCAGCTAGGGCCCTGCCCTCTGCCCAAGCATTACAAAATGGAGTAAATAAATTCAAGTATCTTGTAAAACAGGAGTTAAAAGTGGGTGACCCACCCCATCACCTGGATAAGTTTAATAAAACTATGCAAGATAGAAATATATAAAGTTATAAAATTACAATCCCAGCAAGTGTTAGGCAACTAAATAATAAAAAAGAAAGAAAACCCCTCTCAAAAAAACCTCCCCCAAAAATCAAATAAGCTGCATGAGCTATAGACAGAAGACCAAAGAAAGAATAAAGAACACGCCCCCCCCACCAACCCCAGGGAAAGATGGGCAAAAGAGAAATGGATAAAGAAAGAAGGGTAAACAAACGGGGGGAGGCAAAATAAAGTCGTTATCCATACAGTTCAAGTCCCGCAGTCCGTGAGTGAGTGTGTATCTTGGGTTTTTGAAAGGGTATAATTAAATTGCAGAGTAGTAGATTGAAATCCTTTCTGAGACCATAAGAGAATAAGAGGGAGGAGCAAAGTAGGCCATTCAGCCCATTGGGTCTGCTGTTAGCTTCAATGAGTTTGTGGCTGAGCTGATGTCAACCTCATTTTCCTGTTTTTTTCCTCTAATGCTTGATTACCCTTCTGATTTAAAAAAATCTGTCTATCTCACTATTGAATAGACTTAACAACCCAACTATAGCAAACTATGGTAAAGAACTCCAGAGATTCACTACCTTCTGAGAGAAAAAAAAATCCTCCTCATTGCTATGTTAAATAGGTGAGCCCTTATTTTGAGAAGATTAGATTCCCTGCAGTGTGGAAAGAGGCAACCCATCAGGTCTAATGAACTTATCAGCCTTTAGACACATCACTTTCTCTAGACCTTGTTCTCTTATGGTAATTATTGTAATTATTTTCTTTTCTGCTATACCATGATTATCTATTATGTTTGGAATATTGTTAGTATTGTCTACTATGAGGAATGATACAACTCTTATGACATTTCCTGGCTCCCCATTATTATTCCCTCAGCCTCATTCTCTTATGGGACAATGTTCACTCTGGCCTCTCTCTTCCTTTCTCTATGTTGTAAAGAAGCTCTGATCGTTCATGTTTACATTCTTTTGTGTTTTGTTAAAGTTTAGTGTGTTATAATAAAAAGTTTTTTTTTGTGATGAAACCTGGTGTGAATTGCTTTTGTCCTAACTGGCAGTTCAGCAAAGTGGTCATTTCAGTGATCTAATTGGGATTTCATACATTTTGGGACTGCTTGTCAAACAATGTGGCATGAATATCAGTGAATTCTTCTGAATTAAGTCATAACAGGGAGAAGATTCTCAAAACTTCCTTTTAGTTGCATGAGTGGTAGTGATTAGAACTCAATGTTCTATTGAAATGGGATGTCATATTGAATTCACTGCACTTCCTCCACTAATTTTCCCCTCAGTGGAGGATGACGAATGATGGGTGAAGAATTGTTTCCCTATATTGGTATATCAGCCCCTTGGTGGGATAAAGTGATTGATTTGTACAAAACTAATGCATTCTGGCTAGGTATTCTTTGTTCTCAGTTTCCAACTAACATTTATCTCTGACCATAATTACCACTTAAAATCCTGGTTCACAATTAAAGATAAATTCTGGATTTGAAATTTCACATGAAAGCATGGATTTCGGGCTGACGTCGTCACAGAATTTTACAGATTTAAAACAAAAGCAGTTAATGGAGTTTCACTGAGATTATTCTCTCAACATTTTTATCATTGCCAAGAAGTTTCTCCTTTATGAAAGACTCAGAATATGACATGTTAAACTTTCTATGGAGTTATTTTCATTGCGGGACAGAAGCCCTTGTGGTTTTTCTCCACTGACCATTTTGAAGAACTCCTTCCAAAGTGGTAAGATATGTTCTTTGGCATCAGAAGGACCATTCTCATCTGGGGTTCTTTTGGCCAAAGAGTGTAAACAGTCACAACAGGGTGCACCACTAATCTTCTGGCTAAAGCATATGATTTTTTTTGTTTATGGCTGACTTAAACATGCCTGGAGACACTGAAACTGGCATTTGCAGATTTAGCACACAACCACTAATTAGACCCAATTTTGTGAGGTTGTACACTGATTTCAATGGCTGGGATTTGAATGATGTCCCAAGGAGCAAAAGAAAGAGTGTGTAGGGTTTCTAATGCAGGACTGGTTCTAGTGGAGAAAATTGAGAGGAGGAGGGATGTCCTGCATTTGCAATGTGGAACAAGATCATAGATATCTATGCGGGGCCAGAGCATGGTTAAAACTCATGGATATTTAATGATTTGATATCAATTAGTCAAGATAAGATCTCATCTCACAAACACACTGCTGAATAGCTTTGAAATCTCATCAGGATTACAGTTCCAAAATACTTCATACATCATATTATTGCACACTGACATTCTCACTATTATAGCCTTCGCTGGCACCACTTGAAATCCAAATACAGCTCGCTGCTGTTTGAGCATAAGCAGTATCTCACAGTCGTAAATACACTTACTAGTACATTCATTCAGTATTGGTATGTTTTCTCTTTAAAGAGAAACCAGTAAGAGCAGGATATGACCAGATCACATTTTACTTTCCTTGAGGAGACAGGGCTGATAGTGGTTGGATAAGGCAGAGCCTATGGCCACATACATGGCAAGACTCATCTTCCTGAGAGTAATGTGGCCACTGTAAATTCCTTGCTAGATCCACAACTATTTCTGGTCACACAAAGCTATCTTCACTACTGAACAGCATTTGGTCTCATTATGAACATTTGCCTACAGTGTCCACATTGATGATGTATCCCAACTCTTCCAGCATTGTTGCTGCAGCATGATTGATTTGATCATCGAGGAGGTGTTGAAGATGACAAATAACAATCCACCCTGGAAGGTAAGAGCAAGGAAGGATGCACTGTATCAGTGCTTACTAATACTATTCAGGAACTGGTACCATTAGTAACAGAGGATAATTTAGAGATTGGCTCATCAAAGTGGGACACACCAGTTACCTGCAGGCATGAGTCATGTAGGGAATAGGGACACCACAGGTGCCTGCTTTTTCAGAATTGACGACTTAACCAAAGTCACATAATAACTTTGGTACAGAGAAGTCAGATGAGAACCCGACAGGGTCAAGTTTCAAAGTAAGGTTAGATAAACCCAGTGCTTAGTGAAATGGCAAACATTCCCGAAAGGCAGTAATTTGTCACGGGGACAGTGGGGGGTGGGGGCAGCTGAAAGAATCCATCATTAGTTTGATTTATAGTTGAATGCAGAATCTGGATGTCTATTTCATCAACCTGAAATGTATGGTACCGTTTAGTGAGTGGCATGTGGAGCCTGCCATCATGCGGTATCTGATCATGGAGGTTGCATCTTCTAATGCAATCACTGCGACTTTCATAGAATGGAAATTAGAATCGGAGTTCAGGCAGCTGCTTAGCTGAAATTAACTTGCAGAGCGGCAGAATAGAGGTCTATTTCAGTAATTGTAGGTGTATTGTTTTCTGAATACTTATTTGGCCTCGTCTTTATGGATCTCTTTATCTGCCACACCTCTGATCCTGGTGCTCCTCTACCATCCTTAATCTCCTTCAATTCCTCATGAAGAATAAGAAGTAGTCTTAGCAAGCTAATCATCATTAATGACTTTTGTTCCTCCTGATTCTCATCAAGTGTCTAATAGAGAGGCAACGTACTCATTCTTTTGGTGAATAATGTCATAGGAGCATTGACCAGGTTCTTGCAAGTGGTCCAGAAAGTCTCCTGATAAATCTCAAAAGTCACTTATCACATATAACTGAATAAGTCAAACTCAATTAGTTAATGAGTATTGAGCAAGGCTTTAAGTAGTGCTTGAAAAATCTCAGTAATTACTTCTTTCCTCCTGTTCAGCTGGTTGTTGTTAGGAGAAGTCATTAAATGAAGTATTATTTAGCAAAATAGCTTGCAGCCTTGCAAATGTGGATTAATTGGCTATCAGCTCCATAAAGATGCTTGGATAGTTATTCCGAGTGTTGGTTTCAACTCTTTTATTAAAATAGTGTCATGCATTAAATACAAAATAAAATTTTATGCAATTTATGCTCTCTCTTTATTGTTAAGAACTATTCAGCCAAAATTGTGATAATCACAATTTCTGACCTGCATGAAATTACTCAGCTGAACAAAAAGCTAAATAGGTGGATTTTCTATGAAATTGATTGCAGTTCCTTCCTATCCCACTTAGTGGTGCTGTAGTATCACTTTTCTTTGTTACTGCCTAACTAAACAATAAATATGGAGGCATATATGTATCAGCAGTGCTCTGCTCCACTTAGCGTACAAGTTTGAACCCACAAATTCTTAGTTGGCAACAATCTAGCCACACATCAAAAAAAAGATGCAAAAGAAGACACCCTGCAAGTTCTTTACTCACGAGACAGAAATGCACTTGGTATGTCATGTCACACAGCTTTGCTCCCCAGAGTTTTGTCACAGAACTGCTCTAATATAGACTTCGGAATAAGTTGGCTCAGTATAAACTTGAGTTGATTTTGACAAGCGACACTAAAGAGGTAGTTTGCAACAATGCTTGGATGTACTGCAGCAGGTTTCAGTGCAGCACCTTCTATTTCCCACCTGCCTGCTCAGTCAAATAATCTTTGTTCTTATATCCAATTTTTTTTTATAAACAAGAAGTGTTTAAAGAAATTTAAGAACACATTTTTAATGGCATTAGATTTATTTTCCTTCATTGTCCATATTAATTTTCAATGCCTGGAGACTCAAAGAAAGTTCGTAGAGTTGGAACCTTTAGCCTAGAAGGGAAGCAAACATTAACAAAAAATATAAGGATTCAGTGCTTTAGAAAAATCTATGTTTGCCCTAGCTATTGCTGAACTGCTTAGGCATCAATCAAAAACTATGCAAATTAAAGAAATAGGAAATTGCACAACATTGGAGAAAATACACAATATATGTGAATGGAAAGGAAGTAGAGCTCAAGATAGATATATCAGGAGGATCTGATATTTCAATGCAGAAAATAGAACTTGGAACAGAAAATAGCCTAAGGAAGGAAAAAATGATTCTAAATTGGAGAACTATTTGGAACATTATAAAAGTATATTGCTACATTTTCAGTTTAGAAAGATGAAATTTTATGTATGATAAAGTTGATTATCATTATGTATTTGAAAATACTTTTTTTGCATGTGTTTCACTCTGAATCAATATATTAAGAGGAAAGAAACATTTGATGAATAAAGAATTAACTGTAACTAATAAAACATAATGCAAAGCACATTTTCTATTGAAACATGCAGCATCACTGGAGTCTTCCTATGCCAGCAATGAAACTCTCAGCCTTGTTGTTTATTAATACTGTAACATGGGAACTTAGCTCGGATTTAAAAGCAACTTTACATGACAATGGTCTGCTGTTGTGAGCAGAAAACAAATTGCCAATAGTTTTGATACTGAATGAATGCAGGAATGTGGGGACTGGGCCAATGGTGCTAGTCTGAAATGCGATGCAAGAATCATTGTTCCACACATTAGCTTAATTATTGAAGTTGAATTGATTTTGTAGCAATCACACAAAAGTTAGAGTCTAGTAAAAGAGGACAATGACAATGTGTTGCAACACAGCCAATGAAATGGATAAATAGCAAACAATAATTTTGCACTGAAACATCGCTGCTTTAATATTATTACAGAGTACTGTAATTTTGTGTCTAGTCAGTGCATTTCCTGGCTCATTTGAGTTTTAACAGATGATTGTCACATATTTTGGTTCCTAAAAGTAGCTACAAAACATTTTTGTAAATTATAACTTTCAGGATTGTTTTACTTCTGGGAAGTACATTTACACCCAAAGTTTGAAAGAATTTTTTTAACTGTCAAATACTCCCGGTATTTTAGTTTTTCATTACCATTTGAATGTGTAGCAAGGGGAAATCAGGGAGGTTTTATGGAATTATCGGTTTCTGTCTGGACTTCAAACATCAGGATACCACTGAGTGTTTTGAAAACTGCTTCTTATGACATGGCTGAAGTTCTATCCTCAATAGTTGCAGTAATCAAATGGAAAAGAAACAACTGCAAATGTTAGAAATCAGAGACTAAAACTGAGTCTGCGAAAGGATATTAAGCTAAAATATTAATTTATCTTTTCTCTTTATGGATGCTATACAGCTAGTTAAATTAACTTTTCCAATTGTATATGCAATCTGTAACAATAAAGTACTGAAAGAAACAATATAAAAAATGCTTTTAAAGCTCAGAATGTACTGAAGCATTTTACAGCTGAAGACAGAGTTGCTGTTATTGTAGGAAACACTGCAGTCATTTTGCAGTATGGAAAGCTCTCACAAGCAGCAATGTGATCATTTTTTGAGGGAACTGTATTGTATTCATTCTTTAGGTTATTGCAGCAAAATCAATGGATTGTGCTTATCCCAGACTCTTGTTGACTGGTTATCCCCTCATAGATTCTGTAGTCTCTTTGTTCTCTAGGACATTGGGTGTCTATACTTGCACTGGCTGCATTTTTCTACTTTGGTACTGTTTAGAGTCCCTCGAAACCTTAGTTTGCCTTTATCCTTGACTAAGGTTTTCTCACTACCCTCAGTCTTATAGTCCAAGATGTTCCATTTTGATGTTAATGGATGATTAGATTAGATTACTTACAGTGTGGAAACAGGCCCTTCGGCCCAACAAGTCCACACCAACCCGCCGAAGCGCAACCCACCCAAACCCATTCCCCTACATTTACCCCTTCACCTAACACTACGGGCAATTTAGCATGGCCAATTCACGTAACCTGCACATTTTTGGACTTATGGGAGGAAATCGGAGCACCCGGAGGAAACCCACACAGACACGGGGAGAATGTGCAAACTCCACACAGTCGCCTGAGGCGGGAATTGAACCCAGGTCTCTGGCACTGTGAAGCAGCAGTGCTAACCACTAACATTGACATTGAGTGTGTTAGTTTTCATCATACCAGCCAATATCCATGTCACACTATCACAAACAAATGAATCAGAGGCTGCAGTCGGACATTCAGTCCATCAAATCTGCTTCACCATTCAAGGACATCACAGCTATTTGACTGTAACCTCAAATCTACATTTATGCATATTCCGAATAGATTTTCAACCCCTGGCTTAACAAGAATCTATTTACTGCTCCTTTAAAAATATTTAAGGAGTGGAACCTTATAGGGACCTCAACAATGTGAACTATGGTATAGAGTCAGAGAGTCATAGAGATATAGAGCACAGAAACAGACCCTTTACTCCAACTCATCCATGCCGACCAGATATCTGAAATAAATCTGGTCCCATTTGACAGCATTTGGCCCATATCCCTCTAAACCCTTCCTATTCAGATACACATCAAGACACTTTTAAAAATTGTAAATGTACCAGCCTCCACCACTTTCTCTGGCAGTTCATTCCATATGTGTACGACCCTCTGAGTGAAAAAATTGCTGTTTATGTCCCTTGTATATCTTTCCCCTCTCACCCTAAACCTAAGCGCCCTAGTTTTGGACTACCTCACCAAGAGAAAAAAATATTTTGTCTATTTACCCTATCCAAGTCCCTCATGATTTTATAAACCTTTACAAGGTCATCTCTCAGTCTCTGACATTCCAGGGAAAATAGTGCCAGCCTATTCAATCTCTCCACATAACTCAAAACCTCCAACCCTGACAACATTCTTGTAAATCTTTTCTGAATCCTTTCAAATTTCACAACATCCTTTCCATAGGTGGGAGACCAGAGTTGAATGAAGTATTCCAAAAGTGGCCTAACCAATATCCTGTACAGCCACAACATGACCTCCCAACTCCTATACTTGATGCTCTAACCAATAAAGGCAAACAAACCAAACGTCTTTTTCACTATCCTGTCTACCTCCAATTCCTCTTTCAAGGAACTATGAACCTGCACTCCAAGGTCTCTTTGTTTGGCATTGCTCCCCAGGACCTTACCATTAAGTGTATAAGTCCTAATCTGATTTGCCTTTTCAAAACACTGCACCTCAGATTTATCTAAATTAAACACCATCTGCCACTCCTCGGTCCATTGGCTCAACTGATCAAGATCCTGTTGTACTGTGAGGTACCCTCTTTTGCTGTTCAGTACACTTCCAACTTAAAGTAATCTGCAAACTTACTAATCATACCCCCAATGTTCACATCCAAAACATTTATATCAATGACGAAAATCAGTGGACCCATAACCTACCCTTGTGGCATACTGCTTGTCACGGGCCTCCAGTCTAAAAAGCAACCCTTCACCACCACCCTCTGTCTTCTACTTTTGAGCCAGTTCAGTATCCAAATTGCTGGTTATCCATGTATTCCATGTGACTTAACCTGGCTAACCAGTGTACCATGAGGAACCATTGAAGCCCATATGGATCACATCCACTGCTCTGTCCTCATCAATCCTCTTTGTTCCTTCTTCAAAAAATTCAATCGTTAGTGAAACATGATTTCTCACACACAAAGCCATGCTGACTATCCTGAATCAGTCCTTGCCTTTCCAAATACTTGTAAATCCTGTCCCTCAGGATTTCCTTCAACAACTTGCCAACCACCGATGTCAGGCTCACCGGTCTATAGTTTCCTGGCTTTTCCTTACCACCTTCCTTAAATAGTGGCACAACATTAGCTAACCTCCAGTCTTCTGGAACCTCACCTGTGGCTATCAATGATAGAAATATCTTAGCAAGGTACCCAACAATCTTTTCCCTTGCTTTCCACAGAGTTTTAGGGTACACCTGATCAGGTCCCAGGGATTTATTCACCTTCATGTATTTTAAGACATCTAGCACCAGCTCCTTTGTAATGTGGATGTTTTTCAAGATGTCACTCATTATTTTCCAATGTTCTATATCTTCTATATCCTTCTCCACAGTAAACACTGATGCAAAATATTTGTTTAGTATCTCTCCCATCTCCTGCAATTCCACACGTAAGTGGCCTTGCTGATCTTTAAAAGGCCCTATTCTCTCTTTAGTTACCTATTGTCCTTAATGTATTTCTAGAGTCCCTTTAGATTCTCCTTAACTCTATTTGCCAAAGCTATCTCACTTCCACTTCTTGTCCTCCTGATTTCCCTCTTAAGTATACTCCTAGTGCCTTTATACTCCTGTAGGGATTCACTCAATCTCTGCTGTCTATACCTGACATTGCTTCTTCTTTTTCTTGACCAAAACCTCAATTTCTCTAGCCATCCAGCATTCTCTACACCTGCCAGCCTTGCCCCTCAACTTAACAGGAAAATACTGTCTCTGGAGTCTCGTTATCTCATCTTTGTTTTCCAGCTGTCCCTTTACCTATGAACATCCACCCCCATTCAACTTCTGAAAGTTCTTGCCTAATACGGTCAAAATGAAACTGGGCAGAATTATGCAGGATGACTGGAAGTAACTGGTTGCATTTTTTATTTAAGTTCTGGACATTGAGGCAAGATTCTCAGGCAGTAATGAGGTACCTAGTAAGAGAGATTATCGCTTTTGAACAATCTTATTAACTGCACATCTCAGCTCATTAATATGCAGCTTCCCATCCTGCCATCAGTCTAGACATCAGGAGTTCTGACATGGAAGTCAGAGAAGGATCTGACAAGTTTGGTTTGACCCTGGCCACAAGAAACCTTTGCATTGATCACCACAGAACAGCGTCTCAGGACATGATCCACAGGCATTAGTGCATGCACCCCTCATCCATGGACATCTGTATTTGTTCATTGCCAACCCCTTAGGATCCTTATGGCACATCTCTGATCCAGAGAGAGAGAAAAATAGAGTTAGTGTTTTGAGTCTGGTATGTTTCTTCAGCAGAGTCATAGAGATATACAGCAGGGAAACAGATCCTTCAGTCCATGCTGACCAGATATCCTAAATTAATCTAGTCCCATTTGCCAGCACTTGGCCCATATCCCTCCAAACCCTTCCTATTCATATACCCATCCAGATGCCTCTTAAATGCTGAAATTGTACCAGTTACCACCACTTTCTCTAACAACTCATTCCATACATGTGCTACCCTCTGTGAGAGAATGTTGCCCCTTAGGTCCCTTTTAAATCTTTCCCCTCTCACCCTAAAACTAGTTCTGGACTCCCCCATCCCAGGGAAAAGACCTTGTCATTTACCCTATTCATGGTCCTCATGATTTTATAAACCACTATAAGCTCACCCCTCAGCCACTGATGCTCCAGGGAAAACAACCCCAGCCTATTCAGCAGTCCCTATAACTCAATCCCTCCAATTCTGTTGTACTGTTATTCTAAAGACTAGTCATCCCAGACTCAAAACCGCAACTCGATTTCTCAGACATGCTGAGTTTCTCCAGTATTTTCTTTTTCTATTAGTAGCCAAACTGTTGCAAGTCAGAGAGAATAAGTGGACACGCATCATTCTGGCGGTATTGTTAAATGTGCCTACATCTGTCTCAGACTGTGTTCCCCAGTTTGATGCATACACACATGGTTCTTTTATTGCCTCCACACTTTCCGATTCCTTGACCTGATGGCAACAATTGGATTTGAAACAGGAGACAATGGGTGAAATTCATAAAAATAATCATAGGATCAGGGGCTCAAATATACAGAAACAGCTGACTAAAAAAGTATGGCTACTCTTGCTATGAAAATGGCTCCAGGAAATGAAGTTTGAACAGCTGGTTTGCGACCTAAGTGGAACAAGTCTGTTGTTTATATTCTGATATTAATGAAAGAACAGCTAAAATATTCGCTAACTAGCTTTGTGGCTGTAATCTTTTAAAATTGTTTCCAAAGACAATAGGGGAGATGTGTGCTGAAGGAAACAGGGATAGAGGGGACAGTACATTGTACAATCCAAATGTACACTGTCATCTGGGACTCAGCCTGGAGAACTTCATCAGAGATGACATCAATTGAGCTACAACTAACAGCAGTGGCAGCTGTTTCCCTCTGTGACAGGATTGTGCCATGTTTCAAAGGCTGATTGTGCAGGAATCTACAAACAACGTAGCTAACAGAAGGGAGTTGGAGCAGCTTCCAGTGAGGAATGCACCATTAACTTTCTTGGTAACAGCACTTGCTCTCTGAAGAAAAAGGGCTGAAATGTACAGAAGATTTGTATTCAGACTTGGATGTCAAGAGCTGTGAGAGGAAGTGGTGGAGGTGGGTACAATTATGTCATTTAAAAGACATCTGGATGGGTATACGAATAGGAAGCATTTACTGGTATATTGGCCAAATGCTGGCAAATGGGACTAGATTAAATTAGGATATCTGGTGGGCATGGACGAGTTGAACCAAAGGGTCTGTTTCAGTGCAGTATAACTCTATGACTCGATAGCCATTACAGAAGACATTCTGCTGCAATTTTCAACATTGTATCTCTAAAGAAATAAAAATTGAAATTGCTGGAAAAAAACTCAGCAGGTCTGGCAGCATCTGTGCAGAGAAAGCAGAGTTAATGTTTCCGGTCCAGTGACCCTTCAACTGAAGAGTTATTGAAATCAATCTTTCACATCTTTTACCAAAAAAAGGAGGACATTCCCAGAAGCCATCTGAGATATTTTGTGCCCATGATCATGCATGCACTTCAACTGTTGCTCTACTGTGAGTGGAAACTGTTCTTAGATTAGATTAATGGAATAAGAATCAGGATTTCAACCTCTGAAGGTTCTGACTATGGTCTTAACATTAACACTGGGATGTGGATACCCTTTTGGGATATCATTTGTTTTAATTGTGTTTTTGTGCATATAATATCTTCTAGATTTAGACATTCTTATACCACCTAGTGTTATTTATAAACATATTGGCATGCACCACTTCTGACAATGATGCAGTCCAATTCTATGCATTGATGTATACACCATTTTCAAATTGACTCATCATATGCTCCCGTCTTGTCTTCTATGCTAAAGTGCCACTTGCGAAATTGATGTTGGCGTATCATTATCACATTGCTGGGTCAAGCGTTGGCTTAGGGACATTTATTGCCTTCGTCAACATAATGGTGCCTGCTGTGGTTCCATTGGTTCCAGTGATAGTGAAGAGGTGGAGTATAGTGAAGGTAGAAACATTGAAAGTCATGTACACACCTGAACTGGATGTAAAAGAGCAAAGCTGCGAGATACACACTTGGTTTCGATATTTTTCAACAAACTGTTCAGAGATGTTATCGCACATCTCTGGAGCAGATAGGGCTTGATCCCAGGCCTTCTGTCTCAGAAATAGATATACTACCACTGCACCACAAGAGCCCTACATACACTTGGTTAATGCAGATAAGCTTCTGAAGCAACTGGACTGGTGAATCGAGAGGGGAAGTGAAGTCTAGTGCGCAGGGTCATTAATGAGATACAAATACATGTATTTTTACTCCTCAGTACCTGATGGCAAGAAATTGATCCTATCATTTAAACAGGGAGGACATAATTACAAAAATTTATCTTGAAAGTCAGAAACTGGTTTTGGAATTCTTGTATGATTAACTCATCATGGTTGTCATTAGTTTCATCACCTCAGGTAAAGGGAAATTCTCACTCATTTTTTTATTTAGAGTTAGATCTACATATTACAAAATGGAGCTCTCTCTAGTACACATTTTTCTCCTGTTCTATTACATGCGTCTCTCCACTCTGCCCCATTTACATCATTATCAAAAGCATATTCATGTTCCTGTTACACTACAATAATAAGGCTAGAAATTGGGCAAGCCACTTTTGTGTTTGTGGCTTGTGATTAACAACCTGGTTCTGTCACTTCCAACTGGGCAGCACATAAAATGAGTGCAAGTACACATTTCCATGATTTTAGCTGTACCAATGCACAGTCCACACTACCCACTGATCTGTAGCACTATCTGCGGTCTCTGGACACTTCTCCCAGGGCCATAGATCATTGTGAGCAAATGATGCAGTCCCATCTTACGCCTCTCTGGTGTAGCACACAGCTGACATAAAAGTTAAACATGTTAAAAGGTTTGCAGCATTCCCTAAGTTACCTGACTTTCTGACCCAGGTTGACAGAAAGCATGGACAAGATGTCAGTGCTTAAACAGAATCACTGTTTACTCAAATAATTAGACATTAGGTACAGGTAAATAATCATGAACTGCCATATAACTGCTACTTATTTAAACTCTTAACTCCCTTATAAACTCCCCTCTTATATACACAAAGACAGAATATAAAGGTAAGGGTTATGGGCAGAGGAAAAATAACTGGGCAAGCAGTTCAGTGACAGCTATTGAACAGGATTTGCTAAGATGATGCTTGTGTTGATCAGAATGATGATTCTGAATCTTCCATCTCTGGATACTTTCACTTGTTTGCAGGAGGCAAAAGGTGACTGGTTCACAGTTATAAAGCTTGCTGACTTATTAAAGTCATAGTTTAGTGTAACTGGTGAAGGGAAAATAAACTGATCTTCTTTGGGCCTTGTTTTTACTGCAGAGAACAAAAACAACTCCAGTCCTTGTGGAGATCTGATGGGTTCTCCCTGTTGTGTTTCACAGCTCCAAGCTGTTCATCTACTTGGGAGCCAATCATAATTGTTTGCAGGCATAAGGCTATTATCATTGATAACTGGTCATGAGCTCACAGGCAAATCAGCCACTTGTTTGCTGCTGAATCTCTATTTTTACACAGCTCTTAGATCAAGTTCACCTGTAAATTGCACTTCAGCTATAGCTGGAACCCACAACTCTATAAACAACATTTACAATGAGTGTCAGGTTACTTGTTTTCAAAAAGTGCTATAATCCTTCAAGGATCCTTAGTTATAAAAACAACAATTTGTCATTTCAGTCCACAACTAAAAATACAGAAATATGGAAAGACATGATTCTTACATCCCAGAATCAGGAAGATACACTAGTAGTCTGAAAGTTGCTAGGTAAAAACAATGACTGCAGTGCTGGAAACCAGATTCTGGATTAGTGGTGCTGGAAGAGCACAGCAGTTCAGGCAGCATCCAAGGAGCAGTGAAATCGAGGTTTCAGGCAAAAGCCCTTCATCAGGAATAAAGGCAGTGAGTCTGAAGCGTGGAGAGATNNNTGAAGGTGATAGGTCAGGGAGGAGAGGGTGGAGTGGATAGGTGGAAAAGCTTCAGGCTCACTGCCTTTATTCCTGATGAAGGGCTTTTGTCTGAAAGTTGCTGACTGATCACTTTGGAACATTCAGGGTAGTGTGTCAGAGCCATCATGTTTTCACTTGGGGGATGGCAGGATGCCAATGAGGAATATTTCAGAGGGGTTTGAGAGCAGGTGGCAATGTTAATCAATAAACCAGAGTGTTGCCCTGAGGAAGCAGACCAATGTTTAAAGGCCTCACTGGTTGCGAGCAGAACTCATCTCACAACTATCACACCATCCAACTGCCATAATGCTCAGTGAACAACTCCCTCATTACTTAACCAGTAGCAGTTTCTGAACCTCTGAAAACACTCCTATCACCTCTATACAATAGTATACTATACTTCACTCTCAAACATTTAACAATCATAATAGCTATGTTTACACTTTACCAAGCCTCAACAAACATGCAACTAATTGACTATATGAAACATAGCCACTGAAATTTCACCTTCTGTCTTGCAAGATAAATTGATTTGGTGTTCATTTGTTCAAATGCTCTGTGGTCAAATTATGTGAACCTGTTTATTAGTGATGTTCAATGTGCTTGATTGGGTAAGTTTAGGCATGGATTCAGAAAAAAAGTAAACAAACTGCAGAAAGAGCTTGAAGTTAGAGCAAGAAGCATTGACATTTTAATCACTGCAAGTGAAAACTGAGAGGCACACAGAAACTAATGTCATATTTGCAAAGCTCTGAGGTATAAAATGTGCAACAGGTGGCTCACAATAGCTGGAATTTTAAAAAGCACCACCCACAATCCCAGGATCTTGAGGCCAGAACAAAATAAATTTCATACCAGAACAAATGAAACAGTTGCCAAACAGGAATCGAAACTAGTTGGCAACAGCTGACCCCAGTTCTCACCAGGTGGTTTTTCCCAGTTGGACATTCCTGACACTGGTAACAACCAAACTGCCTTTTCCAGCTGGTAACAGTTGAGGCCAATTGTCAGCAGTAGAGTGTATCTGATGGAAGGGAAATAAAACAAAGCCACTCCAATATGTTCATATAGAAAAGTCTTGTGCTGCAATTGTGCTCACTTGTAAGGAAACGTGACAGACATTGTCTGTTTTGTAAGAACAGAAATGCAAAAAAATTAAACATTTTCAGATTTATGTAAAGCTTATTTGCATATCTCATAAATACAATAACTTTTACTACCTGAAGGAAAGGATGTGCTGATTGGTTTGTAAGTGTGATGATGCTGCTCCTTTAACAAGGTTATGCTGTCCTTGTATTTTTTTTCAGAGATGTTGTGAAAGCTTGGATTCCAAAAAATCTGGCTTGGATACGTTTTCGAGCCAATTTGATTATGCCTAACAGATACTGCCTCTGGAAAAGGCTTTCAAATTTCAAAAATACAACACTTGGACAATGAAAGGGGAGTTGTCAGTGCTCTCAGCTCAGTTTTTCATTGGTTTGGTTTGGTTTTAGCAGTCTGGCTGTTCATTGAAAGCAGGCAGTCAGTGAGGCTGCTGGTCCAAAAAAATAGCTAAATGGAAGAAGGTGCTCCATGATGCTATTTCTCTCTCTCTCTCTCTCTCCTGTAGGACCCTGTGTTTGATTTTAACTTTTGTGTTCAGGGGTGTTTATGGGGATTGTCACAAGCATTTGGAACAGAATCACTAAGTTGGGATAATCTGTTGGGTCTTCAGGTAGGTTAAGTTATTTGGTATTCTGTTATCTTTTGTTTGTGTTTCATTCAGTAATCTTGTAAATACATTGTTTTGTTTAAAACTAAGTGGTTTGACCAGCTGCATCTCTCCTGGAATATCCATTCTACACCTGCTTAAAATAACTAGCAAAGTTAGGGTCTGGGCTAGTTTCTTGAAATGTTTTGAGGGGGTCTGGCCCGGTCCATAACAGTAAGCATCGAGGCATGAAAAATGCACTCAAGTTAGTTATCCCCCCAAAGCTTTTCTTTATTGTAAAATGTTCAATGTCTGGACATGTTCTTTTTGTCTGCAATAGGCAGGATCATGTAAATGTATATATGCAGCTTCTGGAAAAAGCGAGCGAGCTGCACTGTGAGTTCAACTGACAATTTTAAATCGCAAGTGCAATTCTAAGCACATTCAGGATTGTTCAATAGGGGTTGTCCAGTTTTGCAATCACAATTAATGTTTGACTGCTTCTGGTTTCTCATGCACAGTACTATGCTCAGTACTCTGCCAATTGCCAACAGCCAAAGACACATGTGCTAACATCACTGAGCTTTTTTTTCAGAACTTGTAGAAGAAACCTTCTGTGTGAAGTAAATATCATGTCTGCTTCTCTTGGGTTTGTGAGAAAGCTGAGGGTATTGCAATCAACCATGGATAATGAGGACTAAAGGGCACACTATCTGATGGTGAGTTTAAGCAGAGGTTCACCACACCTCAGCAAGGAGCGAAGTTGAGAAAATGGTATCCACCCTTTCGGTGTCAACTCTGCATCACAAAATAGTCATTCTACCAACTGAGCAAAAATGCAGTGGAGGCACTGGGAATTGAACCTGTGGCCTTATATGTACAAAGCTCTGTCATCAACCTATGTTCTCTACCTCAAAATTAACTTTATAACTGATCAGTATTTCACTGAGTTTAGCAAATGTTTGAAATTTGCTCAGTATCTTTGAGTTTCTTAAACGTTACCATCCCAGAGGTCGATACTGTCTCCTTTGTTACATGGCATCACTCCAGACAGGAAAAAGCAGAGTGTATACAGTCAGGGGTAACACTTCCCACCAGGGTAGAGCCTATATCAACCTGGTGCTGCACTGTATCAATCCACTGGTAGATGGGGGTGGGGGCAAAGGTTCAATCCAATGGCAGGTTTTTTGGAGCGATGCTGGTGGAGATAATGTAAGATCAGATGCGATAATAAGATGAGACATTGTCCCTATCACAGCTGCCTCTGTAGATAATTTAATGGAATCATTGCTGCTACAAGAGTGTCAAATGTATTTATGTGATTTGCTTCTTGTGGTTTGAAACTGCATGCATGTTAATGGAATGAATGCCTTTTTAATCATATCACAGACATTATGATCCTTCAACAGACCAGGAAATTTATATTATGATCTGGCTAGGAACCAGTAAACTTTTTATAAAAAGTCAAACAAAATTTGAGATTCTAAGTACTTACCAAGAGAACAAAGGCACAAGAGTTCAAGATTTTGAACAAACACACTTAACATACAAAGCTGTAAAAGAAAAACAATCTACTATTTACTATATACATGGAATAAAAAAAACTTATATTCTGACATTCAGAATTAATCTGATGTAAATGTGGGTACCAAACTATGGCCAAACACTGCACAGAACACATCAAATCACAAATACAAAGAAGATCAGATAGATTTCTCAGCAACTCATCCTTAGACATTTGTGATACTGTGGGTTACCAATCTCAAGGGATTCCAATTTCCTTCAAGAACGTACCTTCAGAACTCTCTCAAAAGCCACTCTGTCACAGACTGCCTCAACAACTGCTCATATTCCAACACTTCACTTTCCTTTCCTTTCCTGGGGCTCCACACCCTGGATTGTATGAACTGTAGGCCAGCACTTATTCACAGGCAGAACTCCAAATTTTCACAGATATTCTCACCAATCAAGTACTGCCCTTGTTTCGTTTTCTGAGCTCTAATCTTGCTCAACTGTACCAAGTAAATTCTGCCTGTGGGATTTTCAGCACTCACTCTTGGATCACTGAGATATTGCTTGCTTGCAGGCTTCTTCTGAACATCACACAGCATCCAGGACTTTCCTGATTCATAACTCCAACACTTCACTGCACCTAAGAACAAAGAACAAAGAAAATTTACAGCCCAGGAACAGACCCTTCGGCCCTCCAAGCCTGAGCCAATCCAAATATACTGTCTAAACCTGTCCGTCAATTCCTAAGCATTTGTATCCCTCTGCTCCCCACCTACTCATGCAGCGGTCCAGACGCATCTTAAATGAATGTACCATGCCTGCCTTTACCACCTCTGCTGGCAATGCGTTCCAAACGCCAACCACCCTCTGTGTGAAGTATTTGCCACGTGTATCCCCCTTAAACTTTCCACCTCTCACCTTGAAAGCATGGCCTCTCATTATTGAATCCTTCACCCTGGGAAAAAGCTTGTCTCTGTCTACCCTGTCTATACCCTTCATGATTTTGTAAACCTCAATCATGTCCCCCCTCAATCTCCTTTTTTCTAGTGAAAATAAACCTAACTTACTCAACTTCTCTTCATAGCTAGCACCTTCCATACCAGACAACATTCCCGTAAACCTTCACTGCACCCTCTCCAAAGCATCCACATCCTTTTGGTAATATGGCAACCAGTACTGTACACAGTATTCTAAATGTTGGATGCTCCACCAAGTTTGAATTGCACAAAGCTATCCAACTGCTCTAGGGACTTTCCCCTGAGCCCCAACTATACAGTGGTCTTCTCAACAGTATAAGTCAATAGCAGAACTTTTCTTCATGGAGTCTGCATCTCTCTCTCTCTCTCTCTCTCTGGCTAATACTAATTCTAATGCTTGAAGTGCTCTTCAGTGATCTTTGAACTTTTCTGAGTTGCTTATTGAAAATTTTGCAACTAAAATTCCCTTATTTCTCGATAGAAAGAAATGCAGCAACTAATAATGTGATTTAAACATAATTACTAATAGGAAAACAAATTCTCTGAATGTTCACAGATTGATAGCTCACAGTAGAATTGGATCAAATAAACACAAAAGAGTTTCACCTTAGAGATGTTACTGACCCTGATAGCCACATGAATTATTTCTTAACTTAAATGGGAAGAGTGCCTCATTAACCATGCCACTGATCCACAAGTTGTTGCATAATACTGGTCTATAAAATCTCAGCTGGACCACCAAGAAGACAAATCTACCTGACTGACTCTTATTCAGGACAAAAACAATTACATCAAGTTTTGTCATCAGCAGAAAATAATCATTTATTTTAACACATGTAACTTTAATGACATGCTGCTGTCTGTAAAGTAATAGTAAATCTTCTCTTCAATTATTGTTCTGGAGGACTTAGGGCATTTCTTGTTTGAACTATTTCAGCATTCTGAGTATACAGCTAGTTGTCATATAATGCGTGCAACATCGTGTAATAGAAAATCATGCAATAGAAGTAATAGGGCCTATGGGAAAAACAGGTTTAGGGACTCCAGTTTAGCGAACCTTTCCATTTCTGGTCAGTCACAGAAATGCCAAGTCGCTAGAAGTGAAATTTCCCAATGCATTGTTGTATTCCCAGTTCTTTGTGGAGTGGAATTTATCCAGACCCTGGCTCTCTGCCACTAAATGTTGTGAAACTTCCAGAAGTTTTGTTTTGGTGCAAGTAAAATCTCTGTTTCTGGAGGGGCTGGCTAAAGGGCTGGGATGCTTTGAAGAGCTGGAGGCTTTGATTGGTCTTGGGTGTCAGAGAGAATGTGGGGTCGAGATTCTCAGATCCTCCACACCCAATTCAAACAGAGACTGGGTGAACTTGAATCAGGCATAACTTGGGGATAGGTGGGGTGGAGTGGGAAGAGATGAGAGTTGCTAGTGGTCTGTCCTTAGTTTCATACCTCCCCCCTTGCACACACATGCACCCTCTCTTGTAAAGTCGCCATGTGTTGAAGCTCAGATAGCCAGCAACTGAGCATCTGCTTAACAGAAGGCACTGCTTGCTCTCCCAACACTTGCTGGACATCACTGCATTTGCACCTTCTTTTGCTCCCAACTTTTCTCTCTCTCACACACACACACCTTCTGCTTCTTGGCCTCCAACCCCGCCTCCTCCCCTCCCCCGACTCCATGTCCATGCACGATTCCAATAAGCATTCCAGGAAAATATTCCGATGTTCACTTCCCCTTCCTTAGTTGCAGACAGAAGCAAAGATGACAACCTATTGCAATAGATGCGCCAGCAAAATAAATCACAGCTGGCTGGTAATACAGGGGATTGTGTAACAGTGAACGGGAGTTCGCCTTATAAAAAAAATCTGCAATTCACAAATCGCGTTACAGCCAAATTGCGATTACGAAATGCATCTTATAGGAAAACTAGCTGAATATGTCATTCCCCCACATAAAGAAATGTGTGGAGTTAGCAGGCTCTGGATGTTTCTGCTGCTCTTTCACTTACAGCTTTGTAACAAACTGCAGTTCAACTAACTGTCGTCAGGCAGAATTTCCTTCACTCAAAAGACACAGTGCCAGTCAGTCTCAAAGATTCGAAGTGAAGCTTTGAAAAACAGTATTGTCATGCAAGCCTTAAAATTCAGTGCTTTTGATTTTTTCCATTTGCACAATTTCATAGAATCATGAAAACCCTACAATGTGGAAGCAAAGCCGTCCAGCCAATCGAGTTCATAATGACCTTCTGAAGAGCATCCTGTCCAGACCTACCATCTGCCCTAACCATGTAACCTGGCATTTTCCATGACTAATCACCTAGCTTGCACATCATTAGACACTATGGACCATATAGCATGGCCAATACATTTAACCTGCACATCTTTGGACTAAGGGAGGAAACTGGAACACCTGGAGGAAATCCATACAGACAAAGGGAGAATGTGCAAACTCCACATAGATAGTTCTGCGGATGGAATTAAACCAAGGTCCCTGGTGATGTGAGGCAGCAGTGCTAACTACTAAGCCACCATGCTGTCCAATCTCTGAGGCACTGCATTTCTGCACAACTATCTACCTGATAATAGTACTGTGCCCCACTTTTACATTCAGAAAATGATTAAAATGTTCCTCTGATGGACAACCATCAAGTATTTTATTTTAATACAGTCACAGGTTTGTCAGGTCAGTACTTTGGAATGGAAACTAAGTTTATTCTTTTTTCTCTACCTTTCTTAGTTGGCACCAAAAAAAGTTGATTGTTACTCCCCTTCCACCTGATTAAAGAATGTTTGGTTTTTAATCTCGTAAAATTTCTTGGTCAATTTTTGATGCTTTCTTAAAGCCATTAATTCTTTATGGGATAGCAATTGAGTGCTGATAATCTCACAATACTTTGTCTTCTTGCTATTTATGCATGTTCTGACAATGAGCATTTGCAAACTATTCAACCATGGGGAAGAATCATAGGCAACTTGTTTAAATGATTATCTATCTTAGCTTAAAAAGAATTTACTGAGAAAGCCTCAACCACTTCACTGGGCAGGGAATTCCATAGATTCACAAGCCTCTGGGTGAAGAAGTTCCTTCTCAATTCAGTCCTAAACATGCTTTCCCTAATTTTGAGGCTATGTCCTCTTGTTACAGTTTCACCTTCTAGTGGAAATATCCTCTCTACTTCTAACTTATCTATTCCCTTCATAATTTTATATCTTTCTATAAGATCCCCCCTCATTCTTCTAAATTTCAATGAATATAATCCCAGTTTACTCAGTCTCTTCTCATAAGCCAACCCTCTCAACTCTGGAATCAACCTAGTGAACCTCCTCTGCACCCCCTCCAGTGCCAGTATATCCTTTCTCACGTAAGGTGATCAAAAATACACGCAGTACTCAAGGGTGGCCTCACCAGCACCCTGTACAGCTGCAGCATTACCTCCTTGAAAGTGGAGTCGCAGGTAGATAGGATAGTGAAGAAGGCGTCTGATATGCTTTCCTTTGTTTGTCAGAGTATTGAGTACAGGAGTTGGGAGATCATGTTGCAGCTGTACAGGACATTGATTAGGCCACTGTTGGAATATTGCATGCAATTCTGGTCTCCTTCCTATCGGAAAGATGTTGTGAAATTTGAAAGGGTTCAGAAAAGATTTACAAAGATGTTGCCAGGGTTGGAGGATTTGAGCTATAGGGAGAGGCTGAACAGGCTGGGGTTGTTTCCTGGAGAGTCGGAGGCTGAGGGGTGACCTCATAGAGATTTACAAAATTATGAGGGGCATGGATAGGATAAATAGACAAAGTCTTTTCCCTGGGGTCGGGGAGTCCAGAACTAGAGGCATAGGTTTAGCGAGAGAGGGGAAAGATATAAAAGAGACCTAAGGGGCAACTGTTTCACGCAGAGGGTGGTACGTGTATGGAATGAGCTGCCAGAGAATGTGGTGGAGGCTCGTAAAATTGCAACATTTAAGAGGCATTTGGATTGGTATATGAATGTGAAGGGTTTGGAGGGATAAGGGCCGGGTGCTGGCAGGTGGGACTAGATTGGGTTGGGATATCTGGTCGGCATGGACAGGTTGGACCAAAGCATCTGTTTCCATGCTGTACATCTCTATGACTCTATGACTCTACGATTCCCTGTTTTTAAACTCAATCCCGTTAGCAATGCAGGACAAAATTCCATTTGCCTTCTTAATTACCTGTTGTACCTGCAGATCAAACTTCTATGATTCATGCACAAGGACACCCAGGACCCTCTGTACAGCAGTGTGCTGCAATTTCTTACCATTCAACTAATAATCTTTTTTACTGTTATTCCTATCAAAATAGATGACTTCACATTTATTAACATTGTACTCCATCTGCCAGACCTCTGCCCACTCACTTAAACTATCTATGTCCCTTTGCAAAGATTCACAGTCCTCTGCACACTTGGCTCTGTCACTCATCTTAGCATCATCCACAAACTTTGACACACTACATGTGGTCCCCAATTCCAAATCATCAATGTAAATTGTGAATAATTGTGGTCCCTGAGACACACCACCGGTTGCTGATTGCCAACCAGAATAACACGCATTCATTCCCACTCTTTGTTTCCTATTGGACGACCAACCCTCTGTCCATGCTAATACATTGCCCATAACACCTTGCATCTTAACCTTATGCAACAGTCTTTTGTGTGGCACCTTGTTGAATGTCGTTTGGAAATCTAGATACATCACATCTACTGGGTCCCCGTTGTCCAATGTGTTCATAATGTCTTCAGAAAATTTGAAAAGATTAGTTAAGCACGACTTGCCCTTCATGAACCCATGCTGCATCTGCCTAATGGGACAATATCTTCCTTGATATTAGACTCAAGCATTTTCCCCACTACAGAAGTTAAGCTAACTGGTCTATAATTTCCCATTTTTTTGTCTACCTCTCTTTTTAAACAGTGGTGTCCCATTTGCTGTTTTCCAATCTGCTGGACCTGCCCCAGAGTCCACAGAATTTTAGAAAATTACCACAAGTGCATTTGCCATTTCTCCCGCCAACTCTTTTAGTACCTGGGATATATTCCATCAGGGCCAGGAGACTTGTCTATCCTTAGCTCCATTAGTTTCCCAACACTACTTCTTTCGTGATAATGATTGTTTCCAGGTCCTCACCTACCTTCATCTCTTTGTCAATTACTGGCATGTTATTCGTCTCCTCCACTCTAAACACCGACACGTCATGGTGGCACAGTGGTTAGCACTGCTGCCTCACAGCGCCAGAGACCCGGGTTCAATTCCTGCCTCAGGCAACTGTCTGTGTGGAGTTTGCACATTCTCCCCGTGTCTGCGTGGGTTTCCTCCGGGTGCTGTGGTTTCCTCCCAAAGTCCAAAAATGTGCAGGTTAGATGAATTGGCCATGCTAAATTGCCCATAGTGTTAGGTGAAGGGATAAATGTAGGGAATGGGTCTGGGTGGGTTGCTCTTTGGAGGGTTGGTGTGAACGTGTTGGGCCGAAGGGCATGTTTCCACACTGTAAGTAATCTAAAATATCTATTCAATCCTCAGTCATTCCTCATGTCCCATTCTTAAATCCCCCTTCTCATTCTCTAAAGGAGCAATGTTTAATTTAGCCATTCACTTACATTCATCTGAGAAAATATGGAGAAAGGCAGCAGGCAAAATAATTGCATAATTTGGAAAATAATCCCATTTATATTTCACTAATAACTATAGCGAGACTTCTTAGGCAACAGGGAGGTTTTGATGGATCCAGTCGACATTGTTTTGATTCATTTTATGTAAAATTTTCTGCAATTTGTTGCTGTGGTAACTTTTCTATTTATATTGTGAGACGAATAGCACAAAACCAGGAATCAGAAGAACAAAAGGGAAAGAGAAAATCTTTTGCTTATACAGTTGTTTTAAAGTTCTGACTCACCATTTTCTGGCCTCCACTAACCAAAGAGCAAAATCAAGATGTAAGTCAAAACAATACTGAATGCAGAACAGATACACAGCTGCAGAGACTGAGGTCACCATTCCAGTTAAATGGGAGAGGAGCATTAGAATGTATCCAAACTCTATAATTAAAAGATTTGTGTCTCGTTTATGTTCCAGCGTGCCTGTAATACATGGGAAAGTGTCTGGCCTGTCCTCAGGAAATGCTGTATGTCGGCTAATTCAAATTTCACAACCAACGAAATGCAACCAGTATTAAAAAAATTAAACATTCACAAGCACGCTCAAAAATTGGACTAACTCACAAAACCAGCTCTATTTACAGAAATATAAATCCATTGAAATATTTCAAGTTCAATGTCAGAATGGATTTGGACACTGATGTTTTTCCATCTTTTAATTCTCCTCCTTATTTTAGACACCCCGATTTTCTGATTGGCCCAATTTTCTATTGTTTCTTGGTATCATATTTCTCAAAGAGACATTCTCCCACTAACACTGTGGGCTTCTTATGTAATAACTATTTCACTTTTGCAGTTTGATCAGTTTCTGTAGCTGACTTTAGTCTTTCTTTACTCCACTCACAATTTTTAGTATTGATTTTTAGGCCAGTGTGAACATACTCTTTTTGACCTTTGATAACTGATAGCTGTTTTTCAATTGCTGTTGAACTCATTTCCATCTATGTATGACCACACACTATTTAAAATGTTGAGTCTTAGCCAGTAATTAAGTTATTGTATAAATACTACGATTATCCAAAGTTTCACCAGTTCCACATAAGGAATATGTTTAAAAGGAATGAAATTATTTTCAGTTCACATTTGTATCAACACAACACTTTAAAACTGTTGAATTATTTTGATATTTTAGTTCACCTCTGTTAATTCTCTCTTTTTGTCTTTCTCTTAATTCGCTTTATCCATGTATGACTCATAAGAACATAATGAGCTGAGGAGTGGCAGATGGAGTTTAATATAGGTAAATGCGTGGTGCTGCGTTTTGGAAAAGCAAATCAGAGCGGGAGTTATACACTTAATGGTAAGGTCCTAGGGAGTGTTGCTGAACAAAGAGACCTTGGAGTGCAGGTTCATAGTTCCTTGAAAGTAGAGTCACAGATAGTGAAGAAGGCATTTGGTATGCTTTCTTTTCAATGTAATTTTTTGAAGTGCACAGCAAATTTATACACCCGTGAAAAGGAAGAACAGTAGGAAAAGAGGTGATCAGCCATGGATGTCTGAGGAAATAAGGGAGACTATCAAATTGAAAGATATGTCATACAAAATGGCAAAGAAGGGGGATTTAGTAATGGGATATGAGGAAATGGCTGAGGCATTGAACAGATATGTCGTGTTGGTCTTCCCAGTAGAGGGCACAAATAACATGCCAGTAATTAACAAAGAGATGAAGGTAGGTGAGGACCTAGAAATGATTATTATCATGAAAGAGGGAATGTTGGGCAAGTTTATGGAGCTAAAGGAGAAAGTGAGGACTGCAGATGCTGGAGAGTTAGAGTCGAAAAGTGTAGCTCTGGAAAAGCACAGCAGGTCAGGCAACATCAGAAGAGCAGGAGAATCGACATTTCAGGCATAAGCCCTTCATCAGGAATGTGGGGGGAGGGGGTTGGTAGGAAGGGGGCTGAGAGATAAATAGGAGGTTGGGTATGGGGCTGCAGGGTGGTAGCTGTGAAGGTGATAGGTAGATAGAGGTGGGGGTTGATGGTAATAGGTCAAAGTGGAGGATGGAGTGGACAGGTAGGAAGGAAGGTGGACAGTAGGACAGTTCAAGTGATGAAGAGTTGGATCAGGGATGAGGTGGGGGAGGGGAAATGAGGGAATTGTTGAAATCAACATTGATGCAACATTCTTGTAAATCATTTCTGAACCCTTTCAATTTTCACAATATCCTTCCTATAGCAGGGAGAACAGAATTGCATGCAATATTCCAAAAGAAGCCTAAACATCATCCAGTTCAGCCACAACATGACATCACAACCCCTATATTTAATGCACTGACCAATAAAGGTAAGCATACCAAACGTCTTCTTCACCATCCTGTCTCCCACCAACTCCACTTTCAAGGAACTATGAACCTGCACTCCAAGGTCTCTTTTTGTTTGTGGCATGACTCCCCAGGACCTTATCATTAAGTGTAGAAGTCCTGCCCTAATTTGCCTTTCCAAAATGCAGCACTTTTGATCCAGGTCCCATTTTACTCTGAGGTAACCTTCTTCGCTGTCCACTACACCTCCACTTTTGAATCGATCTGCAACCTTACAAACCATACCTCCTATGCTCATATCCAAATCATTCATATAAATGATGAAAAGCAATGGACCCAGCACTGATCCTTTGGCACACCACTGGTCATAGGCCTCCAGTGTGAAAAGCAACCGTCCTCCACCACCACCCTCCGTTTTCTACCTTTGGGTTATTCTGAATTCCTCTTTCTTTCTTCTGTTTGTGTTTTAACTATAATATTTAAATAAATTGTGTTTTGCTTAACGTCGAGTAGTTTGACCAGTCGCATCATGCCTGGAACATGGCACATTGCATTTATCTTTAAAATAAGAAAACGTTAGGGTCTAGGCTAACTTCTTAAAATATTTTGAGAGGGTTTAGTCTGGTCCATAACAAGAGATGGATTGGTTCTTGATTAGGAAGGGGATCAAGGGTTAAAGGGAAAAGGTAGGAAAATGGGGTTAAGAAACACATCAGCCATGAAGAATTATGGAGCAGACTCAATGGCCAAATGGCCTTTTTCTGCTCCCACATCTTATTGTCTCTGTGTTCACTCTCTCTATCCCTGCATATCCCTTTGTTTCCTCCATCTTTCTCTGTGTGTCTCTATGTACATCTGTGTTTGCAGGCTTTGTGCTTATGTAATTCTGTTCACACTCTGCTCGTTTGTGTCTCTGGGTAGAATCTTTGCATACCTTGGCTATTGCAAAAAATTGGGGAAAATACATGAGTGAGACTTTTCTCAACATTGGGAGCAGCAGTCAGGTTTCCCAACTAAGTTCTGAATGCTGAGTGGATGCTCTTGCTAGTGAGTGGTGACAGCCCTGTCAACAGGAGTTATTTGAGGAGAAAGTGAGGTCTGCAGATGCTGGAGATCAGAGCTGAAAATGTGTTGCTGGAAAAGCGCAGCAGGTCAGGCAGCATCCAGGGAACAGGAGAATCGACGTTTCGGGCATAAGCCCTTCTTCAGGAATGAGGAACGCTTCCTGAAGAAGGGCTTATGCCTGAAACGTCGATTCTCCTGTTCCCTGGATGCTGCCTGACCTGCTGTGCTTTTCCAGCAACACATTTTCAACAGGAGTTATTGCTCATTATCACTCTAACTATTACCTAAACTCACCTCATTAACATACAGTTTGCCATTCAGACAATTCCTGACATGAGAATCAGAGCAGGTACTTGATGAGTCCAGTTTACTGCTTGCTCTTCCAGACCTCCATTTTGTTCACCTGGCATCAACATCTCAGGGCATGCTTCATGTCTACATGAACTTCACATTCATGGACACTAGCATGTAACGTCTTAGCCTCTCCACATCATCATAGCCCATCTTTGACTACTCATAGTATGCTACTGGACTTTAGTTGCACACTTTGTAATGCACTGACACCTCTCACTGCAGTGCTACTGCCAGGACATTGTGTTCATTCGGGAGGCTGAGGGGATGATAGGGAGGAGTTATAGGGAAGTTGCCACACCTAAGTTACAGGATAAAGGTAGCTGGGTGAGTGTCAGGAGAGGAAAAGGGAATAGGTAGTCAGTCTAGGGATCCCCTGTGGCCATTCCCCTCAATAATAAGTATACTACTTTGAATAATGTTGGGGGGGCACGATCTACCAGGGAATATTAATGAATCAAAACCTGCAGCCCATTCTAAAAGATGAAAGACTTAACAGCAATATAGGTTTTTTCAATACATCATATCAGTTGTATGACATTATGATCTTTTGATGTAAATTCTGTGTCGTATGGTCCTGCCCAACTAGCTACCTGATGAAGAAGCGGCACTCCAAAAGCTAGTACTTCCAAATAAACCTGTTGCACTATAACTTGGTTTTGTGTGATTTTTAACTTTTACCAGGGGAAAACCGCAGTGGCCAGGTCTCTGGCACTGAACCTGGCTGTGTGGCTTAGAAGGGAAGTGGGGAGGAGAGCAATAGTGATAGGAGATTCAATGGTTAGAGGAACAGACAGGAGATTCTGTAGTTGTGAACAGGACTCCTGGATGGTATATTGCCTCCCAAGTGCCAGGGTCAGGGATGTGTCAGATCGAGTCTATAGGATTCTTAAGAGGGAAGGTGAGCATCCAAAAGTCATGATAGACATCAGTACCAATGACATGGCTAGGAAAAGGGATGAGGACCTGAAAAGTGAATATAAGGAGTTAAGTTGGAAGCTAAAAGGCAGGACGAGCAGAATTGTAATTTCAGGGTTACTACTGGTGCCACGGGCTAGTGAAGCTAGGAACAGAGAGTGAATGCAGCTGAACGTGTAGCAGCAGAGCTGGTGTAGGAGGGAGGGCTTCAGATATGTGGATCAATGGAATACCTTCTGGGGAAGGTGGGACCTGTAAAAGGAGAACAGGTTGCATTGGAACTGGAGAGGTACCAATATCCTGGGCGGGAGGTTTGCTAGAGCTCTTCGGGAGGGTTTAAACTTATTTGCCAGGGATATGGGAACTGGAGCTAGGGATCAGAGGATGGGGTAGCTGGTGAACAGGCAGATACAGTATGCAGAGAGTCTGTGAGGAAACATAGACAGTTGATAGGGCAAAGTGGCAGTTGATGTGAGGGGTTGAAATGTGTCTATTTTAATGCAAGAAGTGCGAGGAATAAGGGTGATGAACTTAGAGCATGGATCAGTAATTGGAGCTTCGATAATGTGGCCATTATGGAGACTTGGCTATCACAGGGGCAGGAATGGTTTGTGGATGTTCTGGGGTTTAGATGTTTAAAAGGAATAGGGAGGGAGGTAAAAGAGGTGTGGGAGTGGCATTGCAAATTAGGAATAGTTTAACAGCTGCAGAGATGAGAGGTCATTGAGGAGGGTTTGTCGACTGAGTCATTATGAGTGGAAGTCAGAAAAAGGAAAGGAGCAATCACTTTATTGGGAGTTTTCTATAGACCCCTCAATAACAACAGAGACATGGAGTAGCAGATTGGGAGGCAGATTTTGGAAAGTTGCAGAAGTAACAGGGTTGTTGTCATGGGTGACTTCAACTTCCCTAATATTGATAGAATCATAGAATCCCTACAGTATAGAAACAGGCCCTTCAGCCCAACAAGTCCACATTGACCCTCTGAAGAGTAACCCACACAGACCCATTCCCCTAGACTATTATCCTATATATACCCCTAACCAATGCACCTAACCTACACATCCCTAAACATTATGGGCAATTTAGCATCGCTAATTCACCTAACCTACACATCTTTGGATTGTTGGAGGAAACTGGACCATCTGGAAGAAATCTACACAGACACAGGGAGAATGTGCAAACTTCACACAGACAGTTGTCGGAGGCTGGAATTGAACATGGGTCTCTGGTGCTGTGAGGCAGCAGTGCTAACCACTGATCCACTGGGCCGTCCCTTAGTGCAAATAATTTGGATGGAGCTGATTTTGTCAGATGTGTCTGGAAAGGATTCCTGTCTCAATATGTAGATAGGCCAATTAGAGGGGAGGCCATTTTGGATATGGTGCTTGGCAACGAACCAGGTCAGGTGTCAGATCTCATGGTGGGACAGCATTTCGGTGATAGTGACCGCAACTCCCTGACTTTTCCTGTAGCCATGGATTTAACTTGTAAGAGACATCAATTTTGCTGATTATTGGCACAGGGTCCTTTAGGTTCATCAGTAGCTGTTGATCACACCCAGAAACCCTAGCCACACTACCCACACTACATCAAAGACATCTTGGAGATAACAATCAGACTACTCTGACCCCTTGGCATTATGGTAACCCACAAACCTACCAAGACTCTGAAACAGCTACTGATGAACCTAAAGGACCCTGTACTGACAACCAGCAAAACTAATGTCATTTACAAAATACCCTGCAAGGACTGTAAGAAACATTACATTGGACAGAAAACTAGCCACCAAGATAAATGAACACCAGCTAGCCACCAAAAGACATGACCCACTATCACTAGTATCGTTAGATACAGATGAAGAAGGATACCACTTCGACTGGGACAATACATCCATCCTAGGACATGCTAAACAGAGACAAGCACGGGAATTCCTAGAGATCTGGCATTCAAACTGGAAGTCTATCAATAAGCGCATCGATTTGGACCTCATTTACCAACCTCTGAGAAAAAGAACCAGAAATGATATCACCCACCTTAACAGACCAAGACACATAAATAGAAAGCAGGACAGAACACCAGCACTTCACCAAATGCTCACTGATGATGTTACCTCGCATGGTGATGAAACGTCTGAAAACAAACCTTCCAGCTCAGTGAACAAATTTACAATCTGACCCTTAACCTGAGCTACAAATCTTCTCTAAAACTGTGAATCTTTTATTTTTCAGTTGCAGTTAGACAGAGACTCGCACACGGTTGAAGTAAAAAAAAGGTTATGCACTTACAAATGTGAACACATTTGCAGTGACATGTACTCTGTGCACTGAGATGCCCTCAGAAGATTGTCTTTCTTTTAACTTCACTAAAGTCTGAGTAGAATTTCAGGGTCTGTAGTTGAGGTGGAGTCAAATTACATTGGAGGTTTGGTCAGGTGACCCCACCAGTGCTTTTATCCATGAGACCCAGACATGCTGAGTGTGTCTAGCCCAGAGGCAGCTGCATTCTCCTCAGCCTTAACTTCCAGGGAGCTGAGGGTAGCAGGCTCACCTTCCTCTGGACTGTCCCAAGAAGAAGCTTTTGGGAGGTGGGGGGTTTGGCTCCAGACTGAAGTCAAGGTACTTTGCTATCAATGCTGAGGACTATTGGTTGGAGTGTTGGAGTGTAAATCTAACATTACTCTAGCAGATTCTCAGAGTGCTGGCTCTCCAAGACAGCTGTCAACCTATTCATGGAAGCAGTCAGAGACTGGGATGCTTGAAGCAGCTGGCTCCTAAACACATTGCCCAGTGCTGCTGACAAATTTGGCAGCTGCTCTTGGGTCTGCTTGTGAAATTCTATGAAGTTGTTAATGGTTGGCCCTCTGGGGTTGTCTCCTGTCTGGGGGCTGAGCAGATGACTGGTCTTTATCATTCCTCTGAGAGCCCTCTCTGGTGATATGGAAGTGCAGTGCTCATTGGTAGGTGCTCCTAACTCTTATCTATGAAAAATACCGATCAACTTGTTAGTATTTGCACTGATGTAGAGCAAAGAACATTTTAATATAGAACATTACAGCGCAGTATAACAGGCCCTTCAGCCCTCAATGTTGTGCCGACCTGTGACACCAATCTGAAGCCCATTATGCCATCTGAAGCCTACACTATTCCATTATGTTCCATATGTTTATCCAATGACCATTTAAGTATTCTTAAAGTTGGCAAGTCTACTACTGTTCAGGCAGGGATTCTAAGCCCTTACTACTCTCTGATTAGAGAAGCTACCTCTAACATCAGTCCCATTTCAATCACCCCTTAATTTAAAATTATGTCCCCTCATGCTAGCCATCACCATTCAAGGAAAAAGGGTCTCACTGTCAACCCTATCTAATCCTCTGATCATCTTGTATGCCTCTATTAAGTAATCTCTCAACCTTCTTCTCTCTGATGAGAACAGACTCAAATCCCTCAGCCTTTTCTCATAAGACCTTCCCTCCATACCGGGCAACATCCTTGTAAATCTCCTAAACACCCTTTTCAATGTTTCCACATCTTTCCTATAATGCAGCAACCAGAACTGAGGAAGTTAAAATGCCACAGAGGGGCCACTTCCATACTTTGCTTCTCTTTCGTGACACACTGGGGACTCAAGTGTTAAACATTCCACTGTCATAGGACTTACTGCAGTATCAACTGAAGGCCTGTACTCTTACAATACAGACAGAACACCCCAGTAGTGGGGAGGCTGCCTATATCTTAGAAATAGAACCTATTAGAGCCACACACATGTGGATTCCCCCTTTAGCCCCAGACAGAGGAATTTGCCCTTTCCAGACAAGATTGATAGCCGTGGCCACAACCCTGTTAAAATGCCTTCCGCTCCCATTATCTTACTTACTCTCCATATTAGCCTAGGTACTTGAATCCCCCATTTACTGAAGGAAGAACCCTTCTGCCTTAATCTCTTCCCATATAATCATGAACAATACGATAATCAATTTCTGTAATCCATTCACATGTTATCACAGGACATCGACATTCATCAAGCTTTGTAAATTCATAATTACTTACTTTAAACTATGTGATGACAGTCACCCATGTGACTGATATACCTTTGTTTAATTCCCCAAAAATATACTGTCTCTGTGTGTAAGGCAGAGATTGGTGAAGAAGAGTCACTACAAGTAGACACTTGGTTACTTTAGAGACACTTTGAATCTCTCGCCAGCTCTCCAATCATAAAGCTACTGCTGTTGTACAGAAAACTTGTGTCGTCCAGATTTGTGGAACAGAATACACATCAACATTTGGTGCTGTGACACAGATCTCAACATAGGGAATGTTTCACTGAGCTGAGTAAGTGACACGAAAGTCTGACTTGAAAAGAACAGAATGGTAAGGGTGCCCCAGGGTATTTTACCCCAGACTGCTCCTTGTGTTCAGCCAGACAATCTGTCCCTCGCCCAGTGGAACTGTACCTTGAAGAGGTCAAACAAACCACCCGGACCCAGCCCATACGCTGGGAAAGTTTTGTCAGATTGCTCTGAATTGTTGTGGGTAACATTGGCTACTCTGTATTGTTCCTGTAGGAAAAAGGTCAGGACTGGGGACCCCAATCAGGGAAGTGGTCATTACTACCTGACTGATTCGGTTTAGGGAGCTGCCTCTTTCAGATATGGCTGATGGAAATTAATATATAATAAGGAAAGAGGGCAGGCTCAGTAAATTTCTCACCCCGCTGTATTGATATGGCCGGTGGAAATTGTTTACAGCAGAGCAAGGAGTCATAAGGTAAAGTGGGACAGTCCCTCAATGTAGTTAGGAAGGGGGACAATCTATGAAAAAATATCTGATCACGAAAATGGTTACAGGGTTGTAAGCCCTTCTAAGAGATTGGTCATTTTAATATATTTTTATATACAAATTAAAGGATATCCAATTTGAACTTTTAAGTGATTGTGATGGTATGTGTGGTGAAAGCTTTTATTTGAATGGTGAATTGATTCCAGGCACTTTTAATTGCGATCACATTAGAACAATTGACCAGTGTGCCAGTGTTTAGTTGTGTCTGTGTGGGTATGTGTTGTTGTTCTTTGTTTCTGGTTTGTTTTCTCACAGAACACTGGGCTGAAATCTAAAATGCCAGAGAAAGGCTGGCCCCCAGGGACATCCTTAACAAACCTAACATTGAGGAAAATCACCTCAGACTTTAACATTTGTTCATTAAGTGGAGGCATTACAGTGAATTTTATATAGTTTAATTTTAAAAATTGTAAAACAGAGTGTAAAGGTGGATCTGGATATACCAAACCAACAATATTGTTTACAGAAAATGATACTGGTTGAATTGAATCTTTGTTTCGGATCCATTTACCTCCACTTAATTTTAAGACTGCTTCGTCTCCTTTGTCAGTATGGAGTGCCATTCATAGCTTTATTCAATGTCAATGTCCCTTCCTCACTGAGAACTGATGGGTCAGTTCAACATTATCTTGCAAAAAAAAATGTAACAAAGGTTAAGATACTGTTGTAACTATCTGTGTCTTTGCGTTAGTCATTATTTGTGCATATTAGGCATCTTGACAAGACTTTTATTAATGCTGATGCAGTCATTTCACAGCCTAGGACATTATAAATGAGCAATGACTGATCAGAACTGCTTGAAAAAAAACAAATTAGGGATTTAAATTGAAAGACTATAACTAAGTAATTATAATGGAGTTCAGAATTGGAAACTGTGCACATTCTACATTATAGCACTGGATTTTGATTAAATGAATTTCCAGTTTATATTGAAGACACTTGACAAAACTCCTACTCAATAGAAAAAAAACTTGTGATTTGGTCAGCTGAGTGGGATATGCACTTAATTGAATAATCCTGCTACAATTTCATATGTACAACACTAAACAGATTTGAATCATTTCTGTGACTTTGAAATCTGTTTGTTCATTCTTATTATTTCACAGAGTGATGTCCAATCAATTGTTCAGTTTCCATCTCTCAATAAAAATGCTTATTACTCAATATTTTAAAACAATTTGTACTATCCTGAACTGCATTATCACAGTTAGTTAATTAATTAAATGGCAAGGCTTTATACCTTTCCACATTGGCAGTAATCTGTGTCATTGCCTCATGGTTACGTTAAAGCATGGGCCTCATTGATTAATGTTCAGTTGGTGACAGATGTTATGGCAAAATGAGGAAACATTTCGGTAGCATAGCAAGTGAGAAATTGTTAAGGGAAAGTGAAACTTTGTGTTCCTCATGCAAAGCGCTGGCACTGAAACAAGAGGTTGAATAACCTTCTTTGCGGGAGCCACCTTTATTTTTATTCGATAAGTTGCCTAGGAGTAGGACAAATCTAATTGATGCGATTCTTTACATTACTACTTCTGGACAGTAGGCAGTACTAGAGGCAATACTTCTCTTAGCGGTTGAAATTGGATGTATTAATGACGTTAAGGAAAGAAGGGAGTAGGAGAATCAGCATAAAGAAGCTAAAGCAGAATAAGATAAACAAGAGGGCTAAAGCAGCAAAGCCAGAGAGAGAACCTAAGCACTTCTCGGGATCCCAAGCTCGGGTGTGGCATACCAACCCTGTTTGAGGAGGAAGAGAACGGGGGGAACGGGGGGAACGGGGATGTTACCCTAGTGCACCGGTACCTCCTGTTGAGCAATCCCCACCGCTGTATTCGAGTCCTGAGAAAACCTGTATAGCTGATCAGGTTAAGATGCGCTCTAGGAAACCAGCAGCATACTGATACTGTTGCACTGGAGTTCACCATCTCCATGTCACCCGCCCCAAAAACTATACTCCCCATCAGACAGCTATTGAACCTCAAGGCAGATGAGCCACCAATTATCAGGGTCTATGTCCCCTAGAAACCTCAAGAGATGATCATCATAATGAACCAGGCTCCAGATTCCCAAAGATAAACTTGCCCAATTTGCCTGGCCCACAATTCTTCATATCATCATTCTTAGATTACTTACTGTGTGGAAACAGGCCCTTCGGCCCAACACGCCCACACCAACCCTCCAAAGAGCAACCCACCCAGACCCATTCCCCTACATTTACCCCTTCACCTAACACTACGGGCAATTTAGCATGGTCAATTCACCTAACGTGAACATTTTTGGACTGTGGGAGGAAACCGGAGCAAACCCACACAGACACAGGGAGAATGTGAAAACTCCACACAGACAGTTGCCTGAGGTGGGAATTGAACCCAGGTCTCTGGCGCTGTGAGGAGGCAGTGCTAACCAATGTGCCCAGATTCAAGTGGACAATGCAACACCATGGGATCTGTTTGCCCTCTTTTGAATGATCTTGTCACCAGAACAGGTTACTAAGTGGCAGGAACAAAGGGACAATCCACACTTACGATGATTTAAGTGACAGATTCAGAGAGAACACCTCGAGTGTCGCAGACATAGTACACACAAATGAACATGGATTGGTCTGAGAATACCAGGACACAGATGAGGAGAGCCCTTCTTTATTACTGGGAAGGCCAGAATGACCCCAAGTTATGCTCTAAAGGTCATAAAAAAACTGAGTTTATTCAGCTGCCCCACGATCACAATGCACCTTCAGCCAGTACTGATGAATTTCATTGGGACTGGGATACCACAGACCTGCCACTTGAACATGCAGACTTCACTTTTTATGTGGATGGCATCTCCTTTATTTCAGCCACAGGTAGCAATGCTGCAGATACGCGCTTGCTATGGATTCTGAAGTGGATGAACGTGCAGGCCTCAAGACTCCACTGTCAGCTCAGAAGGCTGAATTGTTTGCCCTCATTCGGGCTTGCATCCTAGCAGAAAGGAGTTCGGCCAATATTTATACAGACTCTCGCTATGCTATCAGTGTTGTCCACGACCACGGCACCTTATGGGAGTATAGGGGATTTTTAACCTCCACAGGGCAACCTATTAGTAACGCTGATTTTGTGCATAATCTTTTGCAGGCCTTGCAGTTACCGTCCAGCCTAGTGGTGATCAAATGATCAGCTCACACTGGTGCAGCTGACAGAATCTCCAAAGACAACGCGCAAGTAGATACCGCCGCCAAGCAGGCAACCCTACTTTCCTGGTTCTGTTGGGCTCACAGCAACACCTCATTACAAAATGTATGAGGACGGGTATGCCAGACCTGGGTGAGATACGTTACTTACAGGGCGACGCCCTGCAGAGGAACACAGACTGTGGGTCACAGGTGGGGTGCACCCTTGATGTTCATACCAAACTGTGGGACAGATCTGTGTTCCTCCTTTGCTTTTACCAACCTTGGTGGATTATGTACATAACTGTACACACCTACAAACCTGGTGGCACTCTGATTCCCAAAACATTGGCTGAGAATTGAGCCAAAGCATGCTTGATCTGCAAAAAGGCAAATGCTGGAAAGGGGATGCCTTGCAGTTCTGTGACTACCCCCTTGCCTGGTGGGCCTTTTCATTGTTTACAATTAGATTTTATAGAACTATCCAGAGTATAAGTATGGCTTGGTAATAGCAAATGTCTTCAGCAGATGAATTGAGGCAATCCCGACAATAGACAACATGGCTGCACCGATAGTGAAAATACTGCTGAGGGAAATAATTCCCCGATATGGACTCCCGGAGACTATTAGCTCAGATAATGGGCCGCACCTTTTGGCCAAAATTAATCAGGGGATTTGCAGGGAACTAGTGATAAAACAACTATTCCACTGTACCCACCACTCAAAGGCGGCTGGAGTGGTGGAACGGGCAAATGGTACCCTAAAAAACAAGCTGGCGAAGCTAAAACAGGAAACAGGTCTAAGCTGGTTAAAGATCCTCCCCCCATCCCTATTCCACATGAGGGTTACCACTTCTAGTAAGACCTGCCTCTCTCCTGCTGAGGTGGTTTAGGGGAAGCCCATGAGGACCCCATGGGGAACTGGGATAGTCCGATCCCCCCCTCCCCAAGAGACTAGATATGAACACCCTGGGAGAGGACGTGAGGGCGTACCTACAGGGGCTAACCAAAACTCTCCAAAGTTTGCATTCACAGGTACATCAGGCTTACAGAGAAAGTGACGATCTGCCTGAAGGAGACTACCCTGCTGCTGAACCGGGGGTCTTTTTCCTGAGAAAGGACTGGGAACAAAAGAAGCTGGGACCCAAGATGGAAAGGACCGTTCCAGGTGCTACTAACCACTCCCACGACTGTGAATACACAGTAGCACCTCTGTGGATACACAGAACTGACTGCAAAAGAGATAGCGTGGAAACAGACAACATCGAAGGACAAGGATGTTTTCCATACTTGTGACCTTGGTGACTTCGGGAGAGGGGGCCTTGAGAATAGACGGATCCCAAAATGACTACCCTCAGCATAATATCTTTTTTGCACCGAGCCTATCAGACAGCTTGCGTAACGGAGAGAGACACACCCACTGCGGGGTATGTGCCCACATGCCACCCCACTTCGTGGGAGGAATCTCTTTGTGGCCCATACCTTTTTGATGGCACAAACTGACTGAATAGCTACTGCGTCGAAGCTCGTCCGGTGATCTTGCTAACACCGATGATGCACGAGAGTGGCGATTGGCGGGGTATATCCTGACCTCATTCAGGGGCTGGTATCACCCTAATTACAACCAATTATGTCGGCCCCCCTCCCTTGTAGTTCTCAACAACACCATCGACTACACCATTTGTTTCAGGTGGGAGGGGAAGCCACCAAAGGCACTTATGGTAGATGCTCTTCTCCCATCCCCTGGGTCGAATCTATTCAGAACTTAAGAGAATACAGGTACATTATATTGGATTGGTCCATCATCCCCAACAGAACCTCAGGCTACCTCTGGAATAATCCTGCTCCCAGGCTGTGGAGGGGGGACTACTTCCATCCTGACAGCTTACAATGGCACATACTTCATTTGCGGGTTGAAAGCCTACCTCTGACTTCCCTCAGATCGTGCTACATTGGGTATGTTGTACCCCGCATTCTAGTTTTGGGCAACCTGCCCTCATCCCCGAGATCCAGAAGGTCCCTTGCCAGGTTCATCACCTGGGTGGAAATGTTCTCCCCCCTCCGACAGGAATCTATTTATATTCCTAAGAATTTAGCCAGCTCAGGACTGTATGGGAAAGGGTCGCCAATGATACGGCTAGTGCCCTAACTGAAATTAATGCAAAGCTGCTTGCAGTTAGAACTATGGCCGTCCAGAATCATTTGGCACTGAACTTCCTGCTAGCCAAGGAGGGTGGTACCTGTGCTATTGAAATGTTGCACCTACATCCCTGATGAGTCCACTAACATCACTGACTTCTCTAAACACATAACGTGGGAAATCCAGACTCTTCAAACTATCGACAATAGGTTCAGCGATGGCCTGGGATAGTGGTCATTAAGGGGCATTCCTGGAGGATGGAGAGGCCTGTTGGCACATATCAGAATAACAATAGTAATTGTGATCTCCTGCATTCTGGTGCTCCAGTGTTTATGGCCACTGTTGTCTGAATGTTTTCACAATAGGCTCTGAGGGGACCTGGTTGATCATCAAATGATCAAAAGTAGGAAATGAGGAAGTTAAAATGCCACAGTGGGGCCAGTTCCATACTTTGCTTCTCTTTCACGACACATTGGGGACTCAAAGATTAAACATTCCACTGCCAAAGGACTTGCTGCAGTATCAACTGAAGGCCTGTACTCTTACAATACAAACAGAACACCTCAGTAGAGGGGAGGCTGACTGAATATTAGAAATAGAACCTATTGGAGCCACACATACGTGGATTCCCCCATAACCCCAGACAGGAATTCGCCCTTTCCAGACAAGACTGATAGCTCTGGTCACAGCTCTGTTAAAATTCCTCCCGCTCCCATTGTCTTAACCCCTCTCCATAGAACATAGAAAAGTACAGCACAGAACAGGCTCTTAGGCCCACGATGTTGTGCCGAGACTGAATCCTAATGTAAAATATAGTAACTTAACCTACGCACACCTCAACTCACTGCTATCCATGTGCAAGTCCAGCAGTCGTTTAAATGTCCCCAATGACTTCGCTTCCACCACCTCAGCTGGCAACGCATTCCATGCATTCACAACTCTCTGCATAAAGAACCTTCCTCTGATGCCTCCTTTGTACCTTCCTCCTAATATCTTCAAATTATGACTTCTTGTACCAATCAATCCTGCCCTGGGGAAAAGTCTCTGACTATTGACTTTATCTATTCCTCTCATTATTTTGTACACCTCTATCAGATCTCTCTCGTCCTCCTTCTCTCCAGAGAGAAAAGTCTGAGCTTATTCAACCTTTCTTCATACAGCAAGCCATCCAGTCCAGGAGTATTCTGGTAAACCTTCTTTGCACCCTCTCCAAAGCCTCTGTATCTTTCCTATAGTAGGGTGTCCAGAACTGGACACAATATTCCAAGTGTGGTCTCACCAGGGACTTGTAGAGCTGCAGCAAAACCTTGCGGCTCTTAAACTCGATCCACCTGTTAATGAAAGCCAAAATGCCATATGCTTTCTTAACAACCCTATCCACTTGGGTGGCAATTTTGAGGGATCTATGTACTTGCATACCCAGATCCCTCTGTTCCTCCACGCTGCCAAGAATCCTGTCTTTAAGCCTATATTCAGCATTCAATTTTGACATTCCAAAATGCATCACTTCGCATTTAACAACCCTATCCACTTGGGTGGCAATTTTGAGGGATCTATGTACTTGCACACCCAGATCCCTCTGTTCCTCCACGCTGCCAAGAATCCTGTCTTTAAGCCTATATTCAGTATTCAAGTTCGACATTCCAAAATGCATCACTTCGCATTTATCCAGGTTGAACTCCATCTGCCATTTCTCAGCCCAGCTCTGCATCCTGTCTATGTCATGCTATAGCCTGCAATAGCCCTCTATAATATTGACGACACCTCCAACCTTTGTGTCATCTGCAAATTTACTAACCCACCCCTCAAGCTCCTCATCCAAGTCATTTATAAGAACTACAAAGAGCAGAGACCCAAGAACAGAGCCCTGCGGGACCCCACTCAACACTATCCTCCAGGCAGAATATTTTCCATCTACAACCACTCTCTGCCTTCTGTTAGCCAGCCAATTCTGAATCCAGATAGTCAAATCTCCCTGTATCCCATATTTCCTGACTTTATGAATGAGCCTACCATGGGGAACCCTATCAAATGCCTTGCTGAAATCCATATACACCACATCCACCGATCTACCCTCATCGACCTGTCTTGACACCTCCTCAAAGAACTCAATAAGATTTGTGAGGCATGGCCTGCCCCTCACAAAGCCATGCTGACTGCCTTTAATCACACTATGCTTTGCCAAATAGTCATAAATCCTGTCCCTCAGAATTCTTTCCTCAACTTTGCTGACCACAGACGTAAGACTGACTGGTCTGTAATTGCCAGGGATTTCCCTGTTACCCTT
>NC_057716.1:65991986-66009488 GCF_004010195.1 Chiloscyllium plagiosum
TCATGTATGAGTAAAACGCCTTTGGGTTCTCCCTAATCCTTCCTGCCAAGCCTTTTTCGTGCCCCCTCCTGACTCTCCTCAGTCCATTTCTGAGCTCCTTTCTAGCAAGCCTGTAATCCTCTAAAGCTGTGCTAGATCCTTGCTTCCTCCACCTTATGTAAGCTGCCTTCTTCCTTTTGACGAGATGTTCCTCTGTTCTCGTCATCCAAGGTTCCTTAAGCTTACCCCTTCTTACCTCCATATTAACATAGGTATGTGAATCCCCCATTCACTTCCCCTCCATATCAGCATAGATATTTACTGAAGGAAGAACCCTTCTGCCTTAATCTCTTCCCATCAACACATAACCATGGACAAAACGATAATCAGTTTCTGTAATCCAATCACACATTATCACAGGACATTGACATTCATCAAGCTTTGTAAATTCATAATTACTTGCTTTAAACTATGTAATGACAAGTGATTGATATACCTTTGTCTAATGCCTATTAAATATACTGTCTCTGTTTGCAAGGCAGAGATTTGTGAAGGAGTCACTACAAGTAGACACTCGGCTACTTTAGAGACACTTTGAATCTCTTGCTGGCTGTCTGATAATAAAGTGACTCTGTTGTACAGAAAACTTGTGTCGCCCGGATTTGTGAAACAGGTTAGATATCAACAGAACTGTATGCAATACTCCAAGTGCAGCCGCAGCAGAGTTTTGTACAGATGCAACATGACTTACTAAATGTACCTCTTATGCTCACATCCAAATCATTTATGTAAATGACAAAAAGTAGAGAACCCAGCACCGATCCTTATGGCACTCCACTGGTCACAGGCCTCCAGTCTGAAAAACAACCTTCCACCACCACCCTCTGTCTTCTACCTTTGAACCAGTTCTGTATCCAAATGACCAGTTCTCCTTGTATTCCATGAGATCTAACCTTGCTAATCAGTCTCCAATGGGGAACCTTGTCTTACTGAAGTCCGTATAAATCACAAATACTGCTTAATGGTAAGGTCCTAGGGAGTGTTGCTGAACAAAGAGACCTTGGAGTGCAGGTTCATAGCTCCTTGAAAGTGGAGTCGCAGGTAGATAGGATAGTGAAGAAGGCATTTGGTATACTTTTGCTGGTACAATTGCAACATTTAAGAGGCATTTAGATGGGTATATGAATAGGAAGCGTTTGGAGGGATATGGGCCGGGTGCTGGCAGATGGGACTAGATTGGTTTGGGATATCTGGTCGGCATGGACAGGTTGGACCGAAGGGTCTGTTTCCATGCTGTACATTTCTATGACTCTATGACTCTATGACCTCATGGCTCAGAAACTCAATCCCTCTACCAATAAAAGTTAACACACCATATGCCTTCTTAACAACCCTATCAACCTGGGTGGCAACTTTCAGGGCTCTATGTACATGTACACTGAGATCTCTCTACCCATCTACACTACCAAGAATCTTACCATTAGCCTAGTACTCTGTATTTCTGCTACTCCTTCCAAAGTGAATCACCTCACACATTTCCGCATTAAACTCCTTTTGCCACCTCTCAGCCCAGCTCTGCAGCTTATCTATGTCCCTCTGTAACCTGCAACATCCTTCGGCACTGTCCACAACTCTGCCGACCTTTGTGTCATGTGCAAATTTACTAACCCATCCTTCTACACCCTCATCCAGTCCAAAGTGAATCACCTCACACATTTCTGCATTAAACTCCTTTTGCCACCTCTCAGCCCAGCTCTGCAGCTTATCTATGTCCCTCTGTAACATCCTTCGGCACTGTCCACAACTCTGCCGACCTTAGTGTCATGTGCAAATTTACTAACCCATCCTTCTACACCCTCATCCAGGTCATTTATAAAAATGACAAACAGCAGTGTCCCCAAAACAGATCCTTGCCATACACCACTAGTAACTGAATTCCAGGATGAACCTTACCCATCAACCACCACCCTCAGTCGTCTTTCAGCTAGCTAGTTCCTGATCCAAAATGCTAAACCACCCTCAATCCGTACTTCTGTATTTTCTGCAATAGCCTACCATGGGGAATCTTATCAAATGCTTAACTCAAATCCATATACTGCACATCAACTGCTTTACTCTTATCCACATGTTTGGTCACCTTCTCAATAACCTTAATAAGGTTTGTGAGGCATGACCTATCCTTCACAAAACTGTGTTGACTATCCCTAATCAAATTATTCCTTTCTAGATGATTTCAAATCCTATCTCTTATAATACTTTCTAACACTTTACCCACAACCAAAGTAAGGCTCACTGGTGTATAATTACCAGGGTTGTCCCTACTCTCCTTCTTGAGCAAGGGGACAACATTTGCTATCCTCCAGTCTTTTGGCATTATTCCTGTAGACAATGATGACATAAAGATCAAAGCCAAAGGTTCTGCAAACTCCTCCCTAGCTTCCCAGGGAATCCTACTTCACTATTTTCACACCTTCTGGAATTGCTAACATTTCCTCCTTGAGAACCTCAATCCTGTCTAGTCTAATAGCCTGTATCTCAGTGGAGGAGGCGACCATGCCTTTGTTTCCTCTTTGTTCTCTTCTTCAGAGGTGGAGGGAAGGCATGTGTGGCAGGGTGGTTGGTTTGACTGCAGCCACTGTGGACATCTGCTGGTACCTGAAAGAGATAAAAGAGAGAAAGTGTCGTGATCAAGGATCAGAAATTGTGACATGCCAACATTAAATGGACAGTAAGAGAGTAGCGTGACAATGAACTATGCATCTTACTTGGTTTGACATCTTCATAGTAATGGCCTGGTTTTTGCTGGCCAGTGCCAAGATCCACTCCTTTAAGGGGCACGGAACCAGATTTCAGGCAACCTACCACTGGTCCTGGCCATTTCAGCCCTGTTATGGGTGATTCCTCCACTGATGAGAATGAGGGGAGGATTGGCTGAGGTTAAATTGACTGGTACAGATGCTAATGCTTTTGCAGGTGAGAGAAAGGTGGTGAGATCTTTCAGGTGAGTGAGTGGGCAGTGCAAAAGCCAATGCAGGTGTAGCAGAGTTGGCAGTTGGGTTGAGAGAGAATCTGCTGCTGTCAACAGTGAGGCTGGTAGAGCATGAGCGTTGGTGGGAGGTGGGTGTAGTAGCAAAGTTAAAGTGAATCTGAAGTAGTGGAGAGAAGCTGGTAGCATTTACCCTGGCAGAGTGAAGAAGGTCATTTACCATCTTCTTGCACCGGTGAGTGTTTTGCTAGGGTGTAGAGACTGCACTAATCCGCTGAGATGATGGCATGGCCTAATTTGGCGGTCCTCGGGAAAGAGAATTAGGCCTTCTTAGCACCATCCCCTCCACCAGGACCATGATTATCTTGTCGCAAAATGGAGCACCCATTTGTTCTGTGATTTGTTTTTTGTTTTTTAACTATTAACTGCTACCAATAAAATACCTGTGTAGTCAATTAGAAATTTACATGCAAAAGCCATTACAGGCAAACCATCTAAGTGAGGGAGAGGTAGGGAGACCGAGAAGGAACTAAATCTAACTGGAGGTGAAGGGGGGAATAAAGCAATGTTTCCGATGTGATGCCCACCTCTCTCTAAGGCATCAAGACCATTGGTGGACATTGTGTTCCCTCTCCAATGACAAACATAACCACGGAAGAGGGGTAGACAGTCGGTATAGAGGTATTGTTTTGTTTATTTTCTAATCAACCTGTTCAGAGATGCAACAGGTGGGACTTTAACCTCAGCCTCCACAGCCCAGAGTTAGGTACACTACCACTGTGCCACAAGAGCCCAGAGTTTATTGTTTTAAATTTTTCAACAAGTATTTTATTTAACCTATCTTTCTTATCAACACCTCTGGAGCATTGGGACTTAAATCTGGGCATCCCGGTCTTGGGATACAGACATTACCACAAAGGCCAAGACTTATTGTTTTATAAAACTATCTTTCATTGACAACATTGATATAGGAATTTGCTTTATATTGTTTGATTGACCTTGATCATTGGCTTTAAAGTCCATTACTAAGGATGAGTTTGTGGAGTAATTGGAAGTGCATAGTAAAATTGAGTCAACCTGCTTTTGTCAAGAGGAGGTAATGCCCTCCACATCTGTTAGAATTCATTGAGGAGGTAACATTCAAGTTAGACAAAGAAGAGCCAGTGGACATGATTTATTTGGATTCCCAGAAGTTCTACTGCTGAGGCTTTATAAGGCTCTTGTCAGACCCACTTTGGAATATTGTGAGCAGTTTGGCCCCACATCTAAGGATAGGCGTCCAAAGGAGGTTCGCAAGTATGATCCCAAGAATTAAAGCTTGTCATATGAGGAGCAGTTGAACACTCTGTGTCTATACTCATTGGAGATTAAAAGGATCAGGGGAATCTGATTGAAACTTACAAAATACTAAAAGGCCTGGATAGAGTGGACATGGAAAAGATGTTTCCACCAGTAGGGGACCTGAAGGCATAGCCTCAAAGTGAAGGGAACTGAGATGAGAAGTAATTTCTTTAGCTAGAGGTTAGTTAATCTGCAGAGTTCATTGCCACAGAAGGCTGTTGAAGCAAAGTCATTGAATGTCTTTATGAAAGAGATAGATAAGTTCTTAATTACTATGGGCATCAAGGATTACTGGGAGAAGGCAGGAGAATGGCACTGAGAAACCTAACACCATGATAGAATGGCAGAGAAGACAGAATAGACTGAATGGAGAAACCTAACAGCCATGATAGAATGGCAGAGAAGACATAATAGACTGAATGGCTAATGCTGCTCCTATACCTTTTGGTCTTATGAATGTTGTGAGTTACACAGAATTTTAAATATACAATGGCTTTGATATTAAACATCAGTCATTACCTTATTGCCAAAGTCAAAAATTAGTTGACTGGAATTATGTTCAGCTCACCTTGTTATACAATTCTGATCACATCTGCGATAAACAAATGGTAATCAGAGCAGTGTGTTATTGGATAAACTGTTTCATCTAATGGTCGATATTCAGAAATATTGGGCAACATATGTACCAACTTCAAGAAATTATAACTCAGTACTTAAAGTAATCAAGACTAAAGATAAATTCCACCAGTGGGCTTTGCATTTGAGGAGAATGCAGGCATGTCCCTTCTTGTACAGCTCCCCACTGGGAATGTGAAGTCATTAAAATTACTAGTGATTGGCATGCATAAGTTTAACCTTTTTTTCTATCTTTTTTCATTGCATAAAGTTATAACTGGAGATAAAAATATAGAATGGGCAACAATACCTTTATTTCATTGCCTTCTGGAAGTACAAACAATGAAGTCTAAGATCAGGGTCGGTGTGGACTTGTTGGGCCGAAGGGCCTGTTTCCACACTGTAAGTAATCTAATCTAATACCTTTATTTCATTGCCTTCTGGAAGTACAAACAATGAAGTCTAAGATCATATAAGCACGAATAATCATAAATTGTTCAACATATAAACAAATGACACCACAAAACCTGAATTTGACTAACTTCTTTTCTCTTCACCCACCACCCTCACTACTCTAGTATCCCACACACTTGAAGTCCCTGTTAAAATCTGAGCTTTTCACTCCTGCTAATCTGTACCCATGACTCAATGTCTGTTATTCTAGCTATCTCCATTTGTAAAGTGTCTAGATATTCTCCATACCGTAAAGGCATTATTAGAAATGCAAACTCTTGATACCATTGATGGCATTACAACAAAATCATTGATCTTCCATGAAATGCCAGGAAATGTCAATCCAACAAAATATACAAAACAGAATTCATTATTGTGTCTACAATCTGGTTAACCAAGCTGTTATGAATTCTTCAGATCTTTAACTTCAGTTACAAACTTAAATGGAATTTTATCAGATTCAATCTGAACATACAAGCAAGTCATGGTTCTAATCTATTGGCTTTAGTTGCAAGGCATTGTCCAATTTTTCTGAAGCTACATTATCTCTAAGCTCACTGTGTTCTTTGGATGAAAGTTGATGGCATCTATAAAATGCTTCTGTTAGACTAACTCATTCATAATTCCCCAATTAGCATTTTCTCTCTAAATGTCAAGAACAATAATAATTGCAAAATCTGTCTTAAACTGCACAATCCCTGATTTCTTTTTTTGATGCTACAAACAAATATTAGCCTCCACTTTTGCATATTTTCTCATTTTTTTTAATCTGGAGTTGGGTATAACTTTAAAGATGCTGATGACATGAAATTCAAAAGTATGGTGAACTATAAGGAGAATAATAGCAAATTGCAGGAGTACACAGACTGACTGATAAAATGGTGTAGTTTAATGCAATAGAATATGAAGTGATATGCTTTGTAGCAAGATGTATTAATTGGTGGTATATATGGAGGTTACAAACTTGTCCTATCATAGAGAGTTGGTTTAAGGAGTGACTTAGTAAGTTAAGAAGCTGTAGTTGGAGAATAAACAAATTCCTATAGAAGGAACTTGGTTTATTTTGGGAAATGACCTGACTGTTGCAAAGGTATGAGCTCTGACAACAATTCATCAGTAATTTTGAAGATTTGTGCACCAGAACCAGAAACACTTGGGCAAGTTGTTCCAGTAAACTACAACATAAGCATCCATTTGGCAATTCACAAAATTACTTAGGTATGATCTATTCAGAAAAAGCAGGACAAATCTAATCTAGCCAAATAGCGCTCATCAGCCTACTCTTGAGCAGCACCAAAGTGATGGAAGATGCTGTTGATAGCTCTACAAGGTGGCACTTACTCAATAGCAAAATTGTTGTGATACAGGAGGAGGTCATTTGGCCCATCATGCCTGCATTGGTACTGAGTGAGCATTGCATCTTAGTGCCATTCTCCTACCTTTTCTCCAGAATGCTGAATATTGCCTAGATTTACATAATCGTTTAAGCTCTCTTGAACCTCTTGGTTGAACATGTCACCACTACACTTCTGGATACATAAGAGCTAGGTAATGACCACCTCGAAAAGGAGAAAATCTATGCATCATTCACTGACATTATCATTATAGAATCAACATTCTGGAGATTACAGTCTACTAGAAACTGAACTATGTTGGAGGATTGGAGTTTTGCAGAGAGTAATTCACTTCCTAGTTCTCCAAAGTTTATCAACTATTTGTGAAGCACAAGTCAGGAGCATAATGGAATACTCTTCACTTGCCTGGATGAGTGCAGCTCCAACAAAACTCAAGAAACTTGACAACATCCAGAACAAAGGAGCCCATTTGTGTTGGCACCCTGTCCACCACCTTCAGCATTCCCTCTTTCCACCAGAGATATACAATGACAGCAATGTTTAGCATTTACAAAATGAACAGCAATTCATTTAGAAGGAAAAAGGCAGCAAATAACTATTTACACAACGACCAGCAAGTTTTTTTTTTCAAAGTCACAAAACATCCTAACTTTGAATTATATTGCTGCTCTTTCCCTGTTGCTGGGTCAAAGCTCTACACTTCTCTTCCTAACAGTTCCACCATCACCACCATCTTAGGTATAAACTGGGATGGCCAATAAATGATGTAACATCCTGGAAAATAATTTTTAAAAAAGTATTATATTTCCTTTGTTACCTGTATACCTAATCTCCCAAAGTACTACCAGGTTAGAGTTTTTTTGATGATGTGGGCATAAATTTTAGTGGCAAGAGTTGAAGTCACCTGCCACTCTGGTCCTCAGTCATCTTCAGGACGTTCTTTCTTCACTGGCAAATCATATGCATATCATAGCTTCTAACATTTTTTCCCTTCTTCCTGATCTTTCATATACCTAGGGCTCCACTTTTCCTGCAAAGGCTATTGCACCTCATCTTGACTGGGCCTAAATAAGACAGCCTTATCCTTATTGTCAGCTGTTGCCTTCCTTATGATCAGTAGGTTATTCAATTGCTCATGAACCCCAACCCTTTGCTCTCTTGCACTCACAATACCAGAAGTAAAAACTAGCCCTGTACAATCTGAGGGTTGATTGGCCACTCTGCTCTGTCTCTGCACAATGCCCAAGACACCTGTTGCTCAATGAATGAATAAGTGTCCATTGGTTCCTTTTAAATCATTTTGGCTGCTAATAATTTCCTGAAGCAGTCATTACTGGCTGTGTATGGCCCATCCTGTGTTTGTCTCCCATCACTTGGTCTGTTCCAGACAATATAAGTAACCCGCGCATCCTCATTGAAACTCTCAGCATCACCAATTTACATACTATTAATAAGGTCTCTGATAATATTTGACTTTTGAACATCCCTTCCTGCACCCATCCAGGTGAATATAGCCATGCCAGGCAGAACTGGTGTTTTCAGGAGCCATACATCTCTGGTCCTGCCAGAATCCCAAATGTTTAGCCAACATCATCTGTCAGCATAGTGTTGGTTTGTCTCACATGCCTAGACACAACACAAATACAGATGTTCCTCCTACAACTAAAAATGATCAGATCTGCTGTAATGTGGTAGTTCTGTTCTTGTGCAAACCCGTGTTATAAGAAAATTGCGTAATAGCAGCATCATTTAAGCCAATGGCGCTGGAATCATGGTATAACTAATGTACCTTTTAAAACTTTGCACTTTAGAAACAATGTCCCCAATTTGTCAATTGTGTTATAGTGAAATTTGTGTTAACAAAACGTATGTTACAGCAAAACAACCTGTACTAAACTTTGCATGGATGAAACATATTAGGAGCAGGATATTACAGTTACAAGTTACTGCAAACAAAGTTGCAGTACTTTATTTTAGTTTTTACAATGCTGAACTCAACCGGTTGAAGTTTTAAACCAGCTGGTATATTGAAGGATTGATGTGAAACCACTTCCTTGTTTTGTATTATTTTCATTCTCATGAATCAGACTTGCAATCTGATTCCCAAATTATACTTGCACTTTCATTTCAATACACATTGGAAACTGTATCGATGTAACAACAACAATGATGGCAAGATAAAAAAAAAGAAGTTACTGGAAAACCTCAGCATGTCTGGCAGCAACTGTGAGGAGAAATCAAAATGTTTCGGATCCAGTGACGCTTCCTCAGAACTGATGGTAGCTAGGAAAATGCCAGTTTGTATGAGAAGATAGGGTGAGGGGACGGGACAAGGAATAAACAATAAGTAAGGCTAGAGCCCAAAGAGAAAGAAGAAAGAATTTCCTGACAGGCATAAAATTCACAAAAGAAGGGAAGAAAGACAACAGATTCCCATTCCTAGACGTGACAGTCAAACGTACAGTAAATGGAGAGCTTCAAACCAGTGACTACAGAAAAACAACAAACACAAACCAAATACTTCAGAAGCAGTAATCCCAACATCCACAAACAGGGCTGCATCAAGACATTATTTCAATGAGCTACATTACACTGCAGCAGCCAATAATTACAAACAGCAGCAGAAAAATATCTATTCAACGTTTTCAAGAAAAATGGGTACCCAATAAACGCATTCCACTGATTCCTCAGAAACAAACACAAACAAGCTGACACAACGCAACCAAAAACTATAGCCACATTACCTTACGTCAAAGACATATCAGAAATTACTTCCAGACTATTCAGACCCCTTGGCATCATGGTAGCCCACAAACCTACCAACACACTTTAACAACAGCTAATGAACCTAAAGGATTCATTAAATACTGCCAGCAAAACTAATGTCATTTACAAAATACCATGCAAGAATAGTAAAAAACAGCAGGAAAATTGCCAGCAGGATACATGAAAACCAACTAGTCACCTAAAGACATGACCCACTATTACTAGCTTCCATACATACAGACAATGAGGGACACCACTTTGACTGGGATAATACATACATCCTAGGACAGGCGAAACAAAGAATTCTTAGAGGCATGACCTTCTGACCTGAACTCCATCAATAAACACATCAACTTAGATCCCATCTACCTTCCCTTGAAAAAAAACAGAAACGACATCACCCACCTTAAGACACCAAGACCTATAAATAGAGAGGCAGGACACGCCACCAGCACTTCACTGGAGACTTTCACTGATGATGTTACCTAGTTATGGTGACAAAATGTCTGAAAACAAACCTTCCAGTTCAGCGAGCTAACTTACATACTTATCATCAACCCGAGCTACAAATCTTCTCAAAAATTGCTAGAGAGGAGAACAGTTGGACAGACAAAGAAGTTGATAACAATGCAGTTGGGAGAGTGAATGACTGTTAATGGAGACTGCTAGTGGCTAACAATATGTAGTGATAAACGACCTGGTGTGCGCAGTAGGGGCTAGAACATGGAAGAGTTCAGGCCTGAAAATTGTTGAACTCAACATTGAATACAAAGGGCTGTGGGGTCCCCAAGTGGGAAATGAGGTATTGTTCTTTCAGCATATGCTGAACTTCACTGGAGCACTGCAGCAAACCTGAGATAGAGATGTTGACCAGGGAACATGTGGTGTGTTAAAGTGACAAGTAACTGGAAGCTCATAGATGTTTGGCAAGGGGAATCCTAACACTGTTGTGGGATGGAAGAGAGGGGGGGTGAGGCAGAATTGCGGGAGATGAGTTGGACCCAGTTGAGAGCCCTGTCGACAACGGTGCTGGAGAATCCTCAGCTGAGGAAAAAGGTGGACATTTTGGAGGCTTCCTTGTTGAAGTTGCCCTCATTGGAACATGTGCAATGGAGTCAGAAGAACTGGGAAAATGGAATGGAGTCCTTTTAGGACACAGGGTGACAGGATGTATAGTTCACATCGCTGTGGGAATCAGTGGGTTTATAGTGGATATTAGTGGCCAGTCTACTCCAGAAATTGAAATAGAGATGTCAAGGAAGGGAAGGAGGCATGAGAGGTAGACCAGGTGAAAGTAAGGGCAGAGTGAAAATCAGAAGCGAAATCAATGAACTTTTAAAATTCTGGATGAGAGAGGGAAGCATCACTGATGATATTTTTGATAATAAGGGAAAGAGTTGAGGATTGGGGCCAGAGTATGACTGGAACAAGGAATGTTCTACATATCTCATGAAGGATCAGGCATAAACTGGGGCCCATGTACATAGCCATGGCCATCCCTCTGACCTGAAGAAAAAGAGAGGAGTTAAAAGAAAAGTGGTTGAGGGTGAGGATGAGCTTTGCCAAGTGGAGGAGGGTGGTGGTGGATGTGGATGTTTCAGGGCTTTGCTCCAGGAAGAAGCAGAGTGCCCTGAGACCATTTTGGTTGCGGATAGACATGTAAAGGGATTGCATGTCCATGGTAAAGAGAAGGCCTCCTCAGACCTGCTGAGCTTTTCCTGCAATTGTTGTGTTTGCTTCTAATTTACAACATCTTTAGTTCTTTTGGGTTATTTTTTGATAGCAAGATAAGTTGCTTTACAGATAAAATATTTCTAAACAATGAGGTGCATTGTGTGGAACATCATCCTCACAAACTTTATCTTGGAAGAAAATCTAATAAAGTAGCTTGTATCTTCACTATATAATAAGCAAATAAAACAATATTGTACTTTATAGTGGTTTATGCAATTTGTTCACGTATTTGCAAAAAACTGACTGTCATACAAATATTAGGATATTAGAGAATTGCAAATGCTCCTCTGTAAAGGTATCTTTATTTGCACAAAAATTGTCAGGATGATATTATTATGAATCTTTATACCTGTGAATGCCCCTTAACTATGTAGATTGACAATAGGACAAGAAATTGTATGGAATTGTCCTAATTATAAATATATTTGAAAAGCTTTCTTCTTGTCTATGATGAAAATAATAAGTTGGAGTTTAAAACGGACCTTTGGGAAAAATAAAGAGATACTGTTATGCTGTGACTGGCTGTGATTTAGATCTGAAACAATTCGCGTTTATGTAAAAACTGAATCTTAGCCATTGGGGCAGAAATGCTAGACATTCAACAGCTGCATGCTGATAGACAAGATTTCAGAGGTTTTTTTTCTGACGAAACAAAGAGTGCAATATGTTGTAAAGCCTGATGGCAATGTTCCTGTCAGACATTCTGTTTAGGTAGCAATGATATTCCTCACATTGCTACAGATTCACCTTCAATTGAACATTGAAATAAAGGCTTCTTAGTAATTGCCAGGTGTTTCTTTCAGGCATAATGCAGACTTTATAAATCATTATGCCACTTAAGCTAATACCCGTCTGCATGATGTACTAGTTTTGAATTGCTGAGAGATTCTTAAAACATGTGATCATAACACAAATAAGCGTCTGACATCTAAGACAAAAGATACATTTTCATTTGTCCAAAGGTCCAATGATTTTTGATTGGTATATTTTAAACTTCTTAATCACCTCATGTATTACATAACTATTTTACCACTTAATCAAAATTTTCACATTAAACTCTGAAGAAAGGGGTGACATGGTGGCTCAGTGATTAGCACTGATGCCTCACAGCACCAGGGATGTGGGTTCGATTCCACCCTTGAGTGACTGTGTGGCGTTTGCATATTCTTCCTGCGTCTGTGTGGGTTTCCTCTGGGTGCTCTATTTTCCTCCCACAATCCAAGGATGCGTAGGTTAGGTGGATTGGACATGCTAAATTACCAATAGTGTCCAAAAAAATTGGAGGATTAGCCATAGGAAACACAGAATTACAGGGATGGGGTGGGTTGCCCTTTGGAGGGTCAGTGTGGGCTGAATAGCCTGCTTCCACTCTGTAGGGATTCTATGAAAAATACTCTTTTAATTTTCTTTCAATATATAAAAAAAAAACTAAATGTGTGTGAATAGCTGTTGTGTGTCAATGCAGCTATCACAATGAATATCAAATCTGCCATACCTGGTCACACAATCTGAATTACAAATCCATCCATCGGATTAAACATTTTATATCAGAAAAGAAAGCATTTCATTGCCAGGTTAGCCAGTGAAAATGTTTTGATGAAAGAATTATTTAGGTTAAGTAATTTATCTTAAATCTCCCCAAATGCAGAAATTTGAGAAATTTGCAGAACACCGACAACCAATCATAGCTGCAGGGAAGATCTAACATGTAATCTCAGTTGTCTAAAAGAAAATACATGTTTCAGTTGTATCACACTAACATAAAGATCTGCAGTTTACTACCAACACCTTGTGAGTTTGCAATGCTCAAAAAACTGCTAGTTCATCATTTCTTAAAGTCCAGACATGTGGAGAGAAAGAAAAAGTACATAGCATGACAAATGTGAAATCATTGTGGATGATACTAAAGACAGATGTTTAAGTTAGCATAATAAAAACAATTTTTTGCTATTAAATACTCCATAATGCACATTACTTAAATGTGATACATCTTCATGAGATTTAACCAATACTGTATTCTTTCTGATATTTAATTCTTCTGTTGTTACTAAATATTATGTGATGTCTCTATTCAATGGCTGCAGGCATCCTTGCAGATGGATTCTAATTTAAGAAATTGTCATTCGGTTCAATGTGATAATAGGTTTAGAAACCTCTCAATGTCTCTGTGATCACATTGTAACCTCCCTCTTTCAATTCATGTCTCTCTATTCTCTGATATTTTACTCTTTCTGATCTCTTGGTCTAATCTCTCTGCCTCTGATCTCTCATCTGTGTCTTGGCTTGCTTAATGATTAAATAGCACATTTTGCCTGAAATATTTATACATCTTTATATTTTCAGTTTTTACTTTTATTTACAGTCTCTGTGCCTACTAGTAAAACAAATCAGGACCTGTCTACTGGAAGCTACTCAGAAAGTGAGTTCCAGTTTTTGATAAAGTTACCTACTAGTCATGCTGACATTTTCACACAATGCAATTGAATGATCTCTTTACAAAACTTACTTAAAACAGTCCAAATTAAATCCCCTCTGCAAAATTAAGTGTACTGAAAATAAATCTTTTACTTTGAGACACTTATATTCACCAACTAACAATCATAAGTAGGGCAACCTGCATAGTGGCAGTAATTTGGTTTTTTAAAAAAAACACACGATGGCTTTAGACCCAGTTATTAACTTGCCCTTCAGCATAAGATCTAAATGACGCATGTCACTCTGTGAGTTACTTCTCAACAAATCACTGCAGCCCTGCACCACCACATCTGTAAAAAAGACAATAAAACATAAATTGGAGAAAATCAAGCTCGCAGCAATAAATAATTTTCTGTAATGGTAAAGGATTGAAATGATCCTTTATTGTTCAACATTTCACCAGTTTTGATGTGACAACTCTTGCTAATTAATTCAAAGAAAGTTGCTCACAAAAGATCCAACAACCTCTGTGGCATAGATTTCCTCCTTCTCAATGCAAATTGCAATCCATTGGCAAGTCAAAGGATCTTCAGACGTTCCTCATTTGGAATGCCATTAAGCAGGGTAAACGAACAATCGCTTTGAAATACACTCACAGGCAGCAAATCAGAAAGTTAACAGCACTGATTATCTATTTTATTAAATGCAGACAGCAGAATAAAGATTGGGATGTACATATGGGATTGTGGGAGATACGGGCCAGAGGACATGGTGGGCTGAGGTGGTATAGACACTGAATGGTCACATGGGATTCATGGGTTGAGCAGGTAAATTGAGAGGAAATATGACTTTTTAACATAACTTTGAGATAATCTTGAGAGACTAATGTACTTGTAAATGGCCTTTTAAACTGCTCTCTTGGGTGTCAGCCTATCTCACTCCTATCTCAAGAGTGCCGGAGGCAGTACTCATTGTGATCAATTTATGCTTCATGGGCTATAAAATCCTGCTCCCAGGCAGGCTGGAGATGGATGTGATCAACTTAGTTCTAATTCTCTCTTCCACAGGAAAATTGGCTCCCTGATAGTGGGAGGTAAAGAGGGCAGCATTAAGACATTGTTCCCAAATACAGTGATCAAAACAATATTGCAAAGAAACATAGTTCATTTGGTTTGTATGAGATTGAAGAATGGTATTCAATAATTTAAATGTTCATGATTAAAGATTTAAAATAAATTTTTCAAACTAATTGACCCCAAATTTTAAAAAATTGTTAGCATCAATAGTAAACAAAGAACTGGGATGCTGGAAATCTGAAGCAAAAAATGCTGGTACAACTCAGCAGATCTGAGTTTCAAGTTTCAAGTCTGGTAACCCTTTGTCAGTAGAGAACTCTTTATCAGAGCATTTTCTGATTAAGGATCATTGCACTTGAAATGTTAACTCTGTTTCTCTGTCTACAGATGCTGTCAGGCCTGCTGCATTTCTCCAGTATGTTCTGTTTTTGTTTCTGGTTAGCATCAGCTCCACCTCCAGCCAGTCATGGGTTTTGGTCCAAGGACTGGCAATGAGAATAATCCATTTACATTCAGTCAAAAGCAATAGGACTCTTGTTAGAAATAGTGCATTCTGGGTATCATATTGAATAAATGCAGCCAACATATGGCAAATGCTTTTACAGATTAGCCTGGCATGCCTACCTCCTTTTTGCAATAACCAAAGTGCTGAATAAATGCATGAATACCATGTTAAGCCAAGAGAACGCTGTGCAATGAACCAAATAACAGCTGCTGTCAATCATGACAGCGGCTAGTGAATTCCATTACTGGAAACAGTGACCTTTCCCTGGGAAATTCAGTCTGCTGTGCAGAAAAGAAGAAATCAGTTTGGCATAATTGTGTACAAAACTGTGAATTAGTAAAGACGGCTAATGTGATAATTACAAGGAATGGCATACAAAGACACATGTTTTTGTTTCGTGTTTTTAGATGGAAGAATCTCCTCTTTGTCATACATTTTATATAGAATGTTGCTCTTGGAGAGGTAGAGAGGAAAGGGTTTTGTTCAAACATGCAAGTTAAAAACTTTCCTGCTAATGTTTTCTGCTGAAAGTTTTGACTCAGGCTGGATGCACTTCCAGGCACTGCAGCTGTCCATCAGTATTTTGGCCATTTGTCATCACAGAACTCAGACAATAAATATTGGCAAGTTAAGCTACTCGATGGGCATTCCAGCTGAGCCGAATCCCGTCTTCAGCTAATATGAAAAACAAAACAAGAGGTACAAGAAAGCAAAATAAGAACAGCAAAAACATTGCCAGTTTTATCATGATCTATTTTAAACAAAAGGGTTAAGGGTGTCAGCCAAATTAAATCCATCCACATTCAGACAAATTCTAAGCACTCCAGGAAACCAACAGTAGTTCTTCTGGGAATGCAAGATTCAAATGTTTCACGGCCCACTGATCCTTTATTGTTCATAGTTGCATTTCACCCTGTTAAGTGTTAGAAAAGCATTAAAATGAGAGAAAGTAATCCTCAGTGGCCTGCAACCTTTGAAAATTTCAAAGTGACCCATTAAGTTGGACAATAAAGGGCAGCAAGGTTACTATATGTTAACAAGACCACTCTTAAGGTTAAATTTCTCGTCAGCTCAGTCCTACATGCTTGGCCCTTATTCTGAGACAGCACACTGAATTTTAAACTCTCCAGCTGAGGGGAGCATGATCAAAGCTTCCACACTGTTGTCCCTTAAAAATTTTATGTGTTTCAATGAAATCACTTGTCATTCTTCAAAAATCCAGCTATACAGGCCTGGTTTGCTCAATATCTCCTCGCAGGGTAATTCTCTCATTTCAGGATTCAGACTAGTAAACTCATGTTATATTCCTTCTAAAGCAAGTACCTCTTTCCTCAGATAACATGACCACAGAAATTTAAGGGGTGGGCCAGTGAATAATTTCCCTATACTCCCCAGAAGGAAATCTGATGGTTAGCGGACAGACTGGACAAGTCTGTCCCACAATCACAACATGCCTGGGATGGGCTAAGTTGGTGCAAAGTGCAACTTCCAATCCCTTGGTAGTCGAATCTAATTTTCCAGCAGCTCCAGTAATCCTGACATGGCCAGAACTCAGTAGTGGATGTTGCAGGGACTGCAACCAGGATCAAAATAAGAGTCCATGGATCCCTGAACCCACATAAATAAGGTACACTGGGTAGGGAGGGTTTTACAACCTTAGCAAAGGCTGAGTGAGGGGGTGGAGGACTGATTTTGACATTCCATGAGAGTAGGATATAGGCAGGACTACTATCCTCAAAGGGATGCTCCAATGCACAAATAATGTGGAGGTGCCAGTGGTTGAGTGGATTGGACAAGGTCAAAAATCACACAACACCAGGTTAAAGTCCAATAGGTTTATTTGAAAACACAAGCATTTGGAGTCTCATTCCTCCTTTGGGTACTAGTGAGACAGGGAACATCAGACATAGTATTTATAAGTAAAAGATGAAAGGGTCATACAACTGATGTGAATGTATTAAACAAACCTAAGATGGTTGTTAAATCTTTAATCACTTACAATGGAGATGCAGGTTTCGATTGATTAATATGCAAATCCCAGAATTTTTTTCAAGTCACTTCCCTGAGATAACTTAAGATTTCATCAGTACAGAAGAGGTGACATCTCAGGTCAGGCAATGTGTATTTATTGTGAGGTCTTATCTTAACCTGGAGTCAGACTGGTTTTATTTCCATAGTAGGAATTTATAAAATGCCACATGGACTGACTGCCGACAGATCATGTGTTTTTTGAACAAATCAGAACGTATAGATTTAGATGTGTGTGTGTGTGTGTGT
>NC_057716.1:66010328-66028734 GCF_004010195.1 Chiloscyllium plagiosum
GAGGGAGAGAGAGTGTGTGTGAGGGAGAGAGAGTCTGTGTGAGGGAGAGAGAGTGTGTGTGAGGGAGAGAGAGTGTGTGTGTGAGAGGGGGAGAGAAACAGTGTGTGTGAGGGAGTGTGTGTGTCTGTGAGGAAGAGGGTGTCTGTCCATTGATAGTTACCTCCTCCTCTCCCTTTTCATACTTCTAAAATCCTGTAAGAAATTAGTTTGCCCATGCCACCTTTAATCCATGCTTATAGATTACACCATTTCCATTTGACTAATTTTGTAGAACAGCTTCTTGTGTAATATCCTTATTGAACCCAATTTTAGAAATTCCAATATACAATGTCTGCTGCTTCTCTTGTTGAACTTACTACCTACAATCTCCAACTTCAAGAGATTTGCCAAATGCAATTTCCCTTTTGTAAAACTATGTCAAAATACTATATGAATTCAAGTCCCCTGCTGTCCTGCCTTAATTATAAAATTCTAATATTTGCCTGTTCGCGATGTCAGGATTATAGTTCTGGGTTTTCTGTCTTCCATCTTTCTTTACCAACAGGATCTGAGTTTATTACCTTCCAATCTATGGGTACCATTCCAGAATCAAGGGGATTGTGGAGGGGTCTATGCCAATGCAATCATTTTCTCCATTGTAACCTCATTAAAAACCCTCAAACAGTAGCTCTCAATCTGGAGTTCACAGAGCACCTTCAGCAGATCCCTGACATTGGGCTGGTAATGTGTGGACATCGTGGACAACTGTCAAGGTGCCATGGTCAATGGTAAATAAACGAATGCTGATTGGAGGCTTGCTGTTGCCCTGCTAACATCCTGCTATTTCCCCAGCTTCTCTCATGCTCTGTTCCTGGTCCTGCTTCACAATGCTCCAGCTTTCTGGGCTCTTGGTCTCTCTTGTGTCTGCTCTCTCCATGATCCATTACCCTGCATTCCTTCTTTCTTCCATGTTCTGTTTCTCCCATGCTCCTGCTTTCCTTCTGCACAACTACTTTCTTCATGCTTTCTTCTCTATGGATTTCTGCCCTCTCCTTGCTCTGAGCAAGATGGTACATTATCTAATTGCCAGTAACTGCCTGTTTTCATAAAAACATTTGAAAAATATTTTTTTTTCATTCATTCATGGGATCAGGGTGTCGCTGGCTAGGCCAGCATTTATTGCTTATTCCAGAGGGTGGTTAAGAGTCAACCACGTTGCTGCTGTCTGGAGTCACATTTAGGCCAGACCAGGTAAGAATGGCAGTTTACTTCTCTAAAAGACATTACTGAACCAGATAAGTTTTTTTTTTCTCAAAAATCAACAGAAATTCATGGTTATCATTAGACTTTTAATTCCAGATTTTAACTGAATTCAAATTCCACTATTTGCCATGACAGGATTCCAACCTGGCTCCCTGGAACATTACTTGGATCTCTGGATTAACGGTCTAATTATAACACAACTGGGCCATCACCTCCCTGTATAATCTGCAGTACAATCATATCCTGAGCTTTATATAGCATTGTAATTTAGTTTGGGTTGGTTCATAAATTACTATCCGCTTGAAAAGGAATACTTCAACCAAAAAAGTTGAAGAGAGCCACTAATTTTCATGGTGCACTGCAACAATTTGCTAATGGTTTTTGGATACTGTCACTCCAATCTGCAACCTTGACCCTCTGGTAGGATAGGAATAACAGGTGCGTGGAGAACCACTGACTGCAAATCTCTCCCCAAGTCAAACATCATTCTGACTTGAAATACTGTGCCATTCCTTCACCATTGCTTGGTCAGAATCCTGGATCTCTCCTCATACAGCACATCATTATCCCATTGACTACATCACTTCAAGAAAGCAGCTCACCAATGTCTTCTCAAGGGCAGTTAGGGATGGCAAAAAAAATATAGACCTTACTAGTGATGCCCACATCCTGTGAATGACTAAAAGAAAAACTATATTTGATCATGATACAAGTACAAAAAGTGTTGGAAGTAAATATTCTGAAAAAAAGCTGCATTGGACTACTTTGTAATTCTCAGGCACATAAATTCTGATGGATGTTTTTTTAGGTGTTATCCTTTCCACATTAAAGTGGTTCCAGAGCCAGAGCTCACAGCACCAGAGATCTGATTTCAATTCCAGAATTGGGTGACTGTGTGGAGTTTGCACATTCTATGTTTATGGGTTTGCTCTAGTTTCCTCCCATAGTCCAAAGGTGTGCAGGTAGGTCGACTGGCCATGCTAAATTGCCCAGAGTGTCCAAAGATGTGTAGGTTAGCCATGGGAAATGTAGGATTATAGGTGGGGGAGGGGGGTCAGTCAGGGTGGGATGCTCTTCAAAGAATTAATGTGGGCTTGTTAGGCCGACCAGCCTGTTCCCACACTGTGGATTCTTAAAAAAAACTGTCCAGCTTAATAATATCCTCTCTAAAACTGGGCGACCAGGACTGGACACAGTATTCCGGAACAAGCCTCACCAATGTTCTGTACAACCTCAACATGACTTCCCGACTCCTATACTCAAGATTCATTTCTAATCTTTTTGCCTCTATGCCGTCTCTCCCTATCTATTCTCTGTAAGATGCCTTTTAAACATTGCTGCTATATTTGCTTTTATCTCTACCACCTCCTCTGGCAGTGCATTCTCTGTGTAAAAAAACTTACCTCTTACATTTTTGAACTTTCTCCCTTTTATCTTAAACTTCGGTCCCCTAGTAATTAACATTTCTACCCTGGGAAAAAGACTTGACTATCTGTTCTATCTATGCCTCTCATAATTTTGTAAACTTCTGGCTGATCATTCCTCAACCTTTGATGTTCAAGTGAAAAAAAATGGTGAACTGAACTGTATACAGTATTCCAAATGTGGCCCAAGTTCTACATAGCTGCAACATGACTTGCCAATTTTTACACTCTATGCCCCAACCGATGAAGGCAAGCATTCTATATGCCTTCCTGACCATCTTATCAAATTGTGTTTCCACTTTCAGGGAACTGTGAACCTGTAGGCCTAGATCCCTCTATACCATAAACTTCCCTCTTGGATTAGACATTCTAAACTGTATCACTTGACATTTGTCCAGATTAAATACCATCTGCCATTTCTCTGCCCAAGTCTCCATCCTCTCCATAAACTGTAATATCCTCAAGCAATACTCCTCACTCTTTGCAGTTCCCCAACCTTTGTGCTACCAGCAAACTTACTAATCAGGCCACCTACATTCTCCTTCAAATCACTTTTTTTTTACAAACAACAGAGGTCTCAAAATCTCCAGTCAGAAAAACATTTCACTGCTACTCTCTGTATGCTATAACCAAGCTAGTTCTGTGACCGTTTTATCAGCTCACCAGTGACTTCACCTTCTATATCAGCCTGCCATGAGGGACCTTGTCAAAGGCCTTGCTAAATTCCAAGTGGACAACATCCACTATTCTACCCTCATTAATCATCTTTGTCACTTGCTCAAAAACATAACCCCTCCCACACAATGCCATGCTGCCTATTGCTATTAAGTTAATCTATTTTCAAAAGTGACTAAACAATGTCCCTAAGAATCTTCTCCAATAATTTCCCAGCACTGACATAAGGGTCACTGGCCTGTAATTTCCTGGATTATCCCCAGGAACAAAAGAACAGAATTAGCTATTCTCCACTACTCTGGAACCTTTCCTGTTACTAAAGAGGATACAAATATTTTGTACAAGGCCCTAAGAATTTTCTCCCTCAGTATCCTGGAATAAACCCTCTCAGGTCTTGGGGACTTGTCCACCAAAATGCTTTTCCAAACACCCAACTTTTTAAAAAATTGACAGGCCCTGGAATATCAACATAGCCCTCTTTAGAACATCTAGCCTGTTCTTCTCCTTTGTGAATACTGATGCCAGGTGTTTATTCATTAAGGACCTCACCCACTTCCTCCAGTTCCATGCATAAATTCCCTCCTTTGTCTTCGAGTGGACCTACCCTTCCTAGCCACCCTCTTGCTCCTTTTCTACATATGAAATGCCTTGGGATTTTCCTTAATCCTGTTTGCCAATGACATTTCATGGCCCCTTTTAGCCCTCCTAACTCCTTGTTTAAATTCTTTCCTGCTTTCCTTGTATTCTTTAAGGGCTCCGTTTGTCTTCAGTTTCCTTGACTCTCTTTTTGACTGAGTTCATAATTTCTCTTGTTGTCTAAGGTTCCTGAATCTTGCCTTCCTTATCCTTCATTTTCATAGGAACATGCAGGACCTGAACACTAATCACATGGCATTTAAAAGATTCCATGGCATGTCTGGATTTATCTTCAAACAGTCATCCCCAATCTACATTCCCTAGTTCCTAACTAATATTGCAGTAGTTAGCCTTCCCCCAATCAGTACTTTCACCTGAGGACCATTCTTATACTTACCTACATATAATTAAAAACTTACAAATTATGGTCATTATTTTTGAAATGATCCCCCTCTGAAACTTTGGCACCTGGCTAGGTTCATTCCCCAATATTCGGTCTAATATGCCCCTTTCCTCATTGGGCTAATCTTTTGTACCAAAAGATTTCTCCCGCATACAAGCCCCTGGAGTCCCAGTCAACATAGAGGAAGTTAAAATCACCCACCACAACCAACCTTGTTGATTTTACATTTTACTATAACCTGTCCAAAAACCTGTTCCTCTATCTCTTGCTGGTATTTAGGTGGCCTGTAGTACGATCCCCATCCAAATGATTACCTCCTTCCTAGCCTGGATATCCTATCTCTCCATATAGCCTCACTAGATGAGCCTCCCCAAAGTGTTCTCCATTAATACAGCTGCGATATTCTCCCTAATCAATAACACAACACTCCCATCTCTTTTACATCCTTCTCTATTTTGCCTAAAACACCTAAATCTTGAAATAGTAAGCTGCCAATCTTGTAACTTCTAATGATACAACGGCTTTTAGTGATGTGTTATGGTCCTGTTTTTTTTGAAGAGCAGTTTTGAGTCACGGTACCAAACTATCTATTCAAAGTCAATAAACAGCTTATGAGGCTTTTGCAGTCTTTTTTAAGTTGGAACAATAGAGGCAACATGAATGAGTGGAGTCAGGCTGCCACAGAAACAGGGTTTTAGTTTAGCTTTCAGCAGTTGCTGAGGTTTTGAAGCTACCATACATTTCTCCCTACTACAGTAGAATGCTTGATTTTTTTTTCCCTCTGCCAGAATTTTCTCTATGTTCTTCCCTCCTGGACTGGAGAAACTTTGCATGTGAGACAATCTACTTTATTGAATTTGCCTTTGCCAAGTTTATGGGATATTTCACTACTAAACAGCAAATGATCCAATAGTATATTGTCCTGTTAAGTTTCCAATAGACTTAGAATCATCGAGATGTACAGCACAAAACAGACCCTTCAGTTCAACTCGTCCATGCCAACGAGATAGCCTAACTTAATCTAATCCCATTTGCCAGCACTTGGCCCATATTCCTCTAAATCCTTCCTAATCATATACCCATCCAGATGCCTTTTAAATGTTGTAATTGTAACATCCTCCACCACTTCCTCTGGGGCAGCTCATTCTATAAACGTACCACCATCTGCTAGAAAAGGTTCCCTCTTAGGTTCCTTTTATATCTTTCCCCCTCTCACCCTAAACCTATGCCCTCTAAATCTGGACTCCACCCCCCCCACTCCACAGGGAAAATACCTGGTTTGATTACCCGATTCATGCCCCTCATAATTTTATAAACCTTTATAAGGTCATACCTTAGCCCTTATTCCAATTCTTCTTTCTTTGGTTTGTATTTTAATTGAAGGCTAAGAATGAAGCATGTTTTGCTTAAAGCCAAGTAGTGTGACCATTCGCCTTACAAACAGAACACAGCATGTTACACTTGCCTTTATATAAGATAAAAGTTAGGGACTGGGCTATCTCCTTGATATAGGCAAAAGTGAGGACTACAGATGCTGGAAACTAGAGCTTAGATTAGAGTGATGCTGGAAAAGCACAGCAGGTCAGGCAGCATCTGAGGAGCAGGAAAATCGACGTTTTGGGCAAAAGCCCTCCATTCCTGATGAGGGGCTTTTGCCTGAAACATCGATTTTCCTGTTCCTCAGATGCTGTCTGACCTGTTGTGCTTTTCCAGAACCACTCTAATCTAAACCCTATCTCCTTGATATATTTGCATGGGGTTTAATTTGGCCCACAACAACTTCTCTCAACCAAGTCTCTGTAATAGCTACAACATCATGTATGTATTAATCCAAGCTCTAAGTTCGTCTGCCTTACCTGACTTACCCCACTAGTTAAAACAAGTACTCTTCAGACCACCAGTCCTGCTGTAATCAGTAACCTTTACCTGTCCATTCTTCTATTAGCCTTACTTGCTGAACTACTGCTCTGGCTCCCATCCCCCTGCCACACTAGTTTAAACTCTCTCAAGTGACACTAGGATATTGCCAGGATATTGGTGTCCCTCAAGTTTAGGTGCAACCCATCCTCTTGTACAGGTCCCCCTTGCCCTGGAAGACCATCCCAATATTCCATATGGGTGAAATTCTTCCTCGTACAGCAGCTCTTCGTAGTCATAACCTAACAAGTGGCATGGGAAATAATCCTGAGAATACACCATAGAGGTCCTGCTCTTCAATTTCATAGCTAATTTCCTTTGCAGGACCTCAACACTATTCCTGTTTGTATCGTTAGTACGAATGAATGTATACACTGACTTCTGGTTGCTCACCCTCCCTTTGAGAATGTCACACATTGCAACAGAACCATGCTTTATCCTTTCACCATGGGGGTAACAGACCATCCTGAAGTCTCGTTGGTGGGTACAGAACTGCCTGTCTGTGCCCATGATTATAAAGTCTCCTATTACTAGTATTCTACTGTACTTTGACCCTCTCTGATGTAAAATGGGGCAAGTTGTGGTGGCACCACTCTGGCTACTGCTGTCACCACCCCCCAATAGACAATCCTCCCCCAACGGTACAGCCCCAGGGGCCTCCTGCAATGTCTGTTGGCCACTTCTAGTGGACCCCCATCTATCTGCCGGAACATTAGGGGTGTGGCCACATTGCTAGTACTCCTGTCATTGATGCTTTTCCCCCTCCTGCATGTTCTTAAGTTTATCCAATCTAACTGATCCATGTAGTGTGACAGGAGCTGCAATTGGATGCATTTCAGGTGTAGTAGTCAGGGCCATTTGAACTGTCAACTGATCTCCCACATTCTGCATGAGCTCCTTACTACCCTGCTGACTAACACTTTTATTCTCTAGCAACTACTTAATTAAAAATAAATTTCTATGAAATTAATTTACAGCTAACCAGATTATCCGTGTTAGATTCTCACTTAAAAAAAACTAAATACACTATTATGTCAACAAGTCTAGAAACCACTCTAAATCCAGTGCTTTACTGCAGGTCAAATGTCCTCTTTCTGTGCTACAACCATTTTATGATTATAACAATAATTCTTCGTGCCCCTAATTAAAACAAACTGGAGCTTCTAGTCTACTATTTCCATCCAATGTTCCCTCAAATTATTTCTTCTGCTGCATGAACCCCCAAGGTCCATGTTTGGCATTGGCTTCTGAAAGTGGAGGGTAGGGTGTTGATATGTCAATTGGTTTGTGCAGTACATCCCCGTGGCTGCAGAGACACTTAGAGAAAACATTGCTTCTATTTGCTATCTGCTGTATGAGACTGAGTGCTGAGTGGTAAGGACAATGACAGCTTTATGGTTAGTGCTTAATCCACTTAAACCCTTCTTAGCATTAAATACTCCCTCTTGACAGTGTATCCCTTGGCTTTGGCATGAGTGAGGTGCCATTATGCAGCTGGTGTTGAAGTAGTAATTTGTAATAACTGGAGTTGGAAAATTAAAACGGTAGGTTTACTATAATATTTACTGATTATTTTTTCAAAGTCCCAGGAATTTACGACATAAATGATTTCAAGTATGATCTGAATAGTTCAGAAACAATAATCATTCATTAGTACTTATTCAATGTAATCATAGTGAAACACACTCAGCTTATCTTATTTTCAAATAATGTGTTTAGTACACACGGAAACTGATTTATAGTTCTGTCACACTAGCTATATGGACACTTTTTGTATTTTCAGTGCTTAAGAATGAACGTTTGCTGTAAAGGTGGATGGGCTGAACTAATTTTCAGAATATATTGCATTTCTGGGGTATTAAATATTCTACGTCAGTAACAGTTACAGTTGTCACAGAATTGGTGACTGTCCTTAAGGTTGGTCCTGCTATAAATGGAAGAGAAATGAATCCATCAGATTAAAGAAGGAGAACTCAAGTGTTTGCAACTGCCTGAAAGAATTTGAAGTAGTTTGGAAACCCTGCACAGCAGAGCATTCTTATGTAGACAAACTCTGCCAATGACAGCTTACAGATTGTCAAATGTGATTCAATTTTGGCTACATTTATAAATTTCCCTTACATCATATGCCAACTGAACTTTGCTTCAATCCAGCATACCATCAGAATGTATACAGCATCAGACAGTAGTAGCTGCCGATATGCCCTGTTAGTGCCTTCCAAACACATTGATATTGTCACATAAAAATCTTTTGAATTAGAGACATATTACTATGATGTGCCTTCATAGATTCATGTAAATTGCTTGACGTATATCACTTGTTTTCCGAATTTCTGGTCTTCATCTACCTTCCTACAGGAAAAGTTATCAGTAGACAATCACTGAAGGGACTCAAGTAAGCTATTCATCATGGAGAACCCAATTTCTGCATTCCCAGTGTTGATCTGGTGGATTCAGTTGAGATTGTGATTAATGGCAAAGTATGATATCGACAGGTGTCAATTGTGCACCTACAGCAGCAATTTCGCTTCTGAGTGAAAAAATTGTGAACTAAAGGTTAGGGTAGCAGTTAAGTCAAGTTACAGAAAGGACGCTGTACTGTTGGAGGTACCGCCTTTCAATTGGGTTTAAGTAGTTATTAATCTTATTTACTGGGGACCTTAGGTCAGGAAAGGACAAAAACCGCTTAGAGATGGCTACAGGATCATCAGAGTTAACTAGGCTACATCGTACCCAGTGAAATCTTGATGCCTGGAATGAAGCATCTCATGGATGGCAAAAGCTATGCATATATACTGCCCAAGCATAATATCCGGTCAATTTCCCACATTATTACTATTGTAATAACTGCAGTGTAATAGCTTGGCCAGGGAATTGTGGCTCTGATGAGAAAATGTTTAGTACTACAAGGATGTTGTTCACTAATAATCTTTTCTTGTTCGTAGAAATTGAACATCACGGTAAGACCAGTAATTATTTCCTCTCCTTAACAGTTTTTGAGAAGGTGAGCTGAATTCTGGAACTATTGCAGTCCATTTATTGCATGCACACCCACAGAGTACCACTATTCTGAACCAGGAACGGTGAAGGAATGTGATGTAGTTCCAAGTCAGCATTGTGTGGCTTAGAGGGAAACTTGTAGGTCATGGTGCTCCTATGTATCTGCTGTCTTTGGTGCTCTTTTAGGTCACACAAATTTGGAAGGTGCTGACGGAACCATGATAAGTTGCAAAAGTGCACCTTGTAAATGATACAAAACTCGAGTCCCTGTTCTTTAGTGAAGAGAGTAAATATTTAAGGTGTTGAATAGCATTCTGATCAATCAGGCTGTTTTACCATTGAAGTGTTATTCCTGACGAAGGGCTTATGCTCGAAACGTCGATTCTCTCTGCTCCTCGAATGCTGCATGACCTGCTGCGTTTTTCCAGCTCCACACTTTGACTGTCTAATATTTAGACTGCTGTTAAAGCTGCACTCATCTAGGTACGTGTAGAGCATTTAATCAGATTCCCGATTATGTTTTGCATTTGGTGGATAGACATTGAATGTTGAATTATTCATTACAGAATTTCCAGTCTCTGTCCTGATCCTGTAGCCACAGTATTCCTGCTTTAACCAGAACAGTTCAAAACAATCATGTTCATCCCTTTGTATTTCAGTCCCTTAAAGTTAAAAACTACATTTCATTAGCTTTATAATTTTTTTGTATCAGTCTCGTGTTTTTAGTGATTTATTCAGTGGAATCTGCATAAGAGAAATAAGTGCTGGAGTAGACCACATATGGTTGACTCATAACTTCTCCCTAATTATGGGCACTAATTACTCCCACTCTGTTTTTAGGCAATTAGGAATGGGCAACATATGGCTGGCAGTGTGAACGACACTTAAATCCCATGAAAGAATAAAAATTTTGCCCCTCGAACCTGGTCTAATACTCAACAATATCATGGTTGATCTCTTCCTCAGCTTGAACTGAAATCTGAATTCTTGAAAAGTCAGTGCACTCTCTAGTAAGGTAGTGAACATTTTGACAACTGAATCATTTCACTACGTGCCAGTACACCTTTACAATCCACGAGCTGTTTCCTAATGTGCACAAAGGTGACAGGATAAAGTCCATGAAGGGAGAGTTCTAGCAATACAGTGAGTTGGCTAAATCCCTTTGTTGAAACCATTTTCTATGTCTGGAACATTCAACTTCAGTGAAACTGAAAACCTTCATGAGGAAATAAATAGATTAATTAATAATAGGCATAAGATGCCAGCTAGTGTTATGAGAAATCTAATATTTTAAGTCGAGCCATTTTGTAAACAATCACAATTAAAACCTGTTTTAAAAGTGACAGACAGAAACACTAATCTCACTTACTAGAGGCAGGAAATGATTGTTTTCGTTTGTTATTTTCCTCAAGCACCGATAGTGTTTTGCAAAACATCTTGCAGATTTTTTTTGCATTTTCCAAACTTTATGAACATCATTAATGTTTTAATTAAACTTGGATGCTTAAGAAACAGATTCTGTACTAACTTTAAACCTGGGTATATTCACAAAGAAACATGCAGCACTATTAGAGGAAAACCAGGAAGGAGTGTGGGACTAATGAGAAAACACTTTGAAAAAGCCAGTGCACATACAATGGAGGGATAGCCTCCTTCTGTGCTATATTAATTTTTTAAATGTTTCATACATTCAAGTTTAATACATCAAGGAAAAAATATAATTGGAAAACAATGTATTGATTGATAAATGTCACTAGAATTTTACAGCAAAACAATTGTGGTAAAGAAAAGCTTATAGAAATAAAAAAAACTAACCTAGAATCATAATATTACAGCACAGAAAGTGGCCATTTGGTCCATTGCACTTGAGGCAGCTGTCTAAACACATGATCTTATGTTCCCTACTTTCCAAATATCTACTCAATTCTTTTTATGATGGAAACCATTTTCACTAATAATCTTTTCTTGTTCATAGAAATTGAACATCACTGGTAAGACCAGTAATTACTTCCTCTCCTTAACAGGAGCTGCATTCTGGAACTATTGCAGTCCATTTATTGCATGTTGTTTTGTTGTATGCAATTTATACTGTGCAAGCCAGCAACTTGTGAAAATGGTAGCATTCAACCAACAGAGTTCCAAGGAGTGGGGATATTTGATGTTTTAAAATAGCAGTCACATTCAATTCTGATTAGGAACAAAGTGAGGGTTATTGAGAGGTTTTCAATATGTTACTGAACTGTCCATTTAGTCATTTGGATCAAGGCAGTCAGGAAGCAGCTTTTTTTGCCTTCAGGCTGCTGGTCAGTCAGTTTCTTAGAAGCAGGGAGAAGAGGCTTCATTCTGAAATGGTGCTGCTATAGTAGGCTCTGAACCACCAAGATTCAGGAGAAGTCAGAGGAGACACAAGAGTGCAACTACATTTTGGGTTTATGGCTCAGGAGAAGATTCTGGAAACTGTGGGATTCAGAATAAGCCATGTGCCATTAATAGTTCAGTGCAGCTGAATGTGAGGGTGAAGGAAGCCAATGAACAGAGGATTTGCTTTGTGCAGCTGAGCAAGATCAAAGCTTGGAGAACCACCTGAAGGAGCAGTGCTCTGAAAGCTAGTGCTTCCAATTAAACCCGTTGGACTATAACCTGGTGTTGTGTGATTTTTAACCTTGGAGAAAGGAGGGCAGAGCCAGCTTGACGAAGCTGGCTGCCCGTGAACAAGCTGAAATTTTGCTGCTGATTAAATGAGAGAGTAGATATCCAGAATCATTGTCCCAGGTGGGAGAGTGAACTACCAGAATGTGAGCCATTTTGAAACAGTCTGGGACAGAAAATTTATGAAGAAGTTCTGAAGCTAAGTCTTTAACAAGAACAACAGAAACCCCTCAGAAAATCTGAAGGAGAATTAGCAATTCAGTGTCACTAACATCTGGGAGCACGTTGCTGAGAAATTGCATTTACTACTTGATATGCTCTGTGTGTTGTTTGAACATAACATGTCTGTTACACATATTCCCCTCAGGTATACATATTAAGTTACATACATTACAGGTTACTTACTGTTTTCTCTTTGTATAGCAACACTCATTATTGAGTCTTCAAAACCATGGAATCTTGGGGCTTTATTCTCTAAGTACCTGGGATCTCACTCTTTTTCTGCTTTGAAAATTACTGAATGCAAGTCTCATCATAACATAAATTTGGCAGTCTGGTCCAGGATTATACATCTTGTAAATGTACTCTTCATTCACCTAGTATCTAGTAGGTTAAACTACATTCAAACAACTCCCTGTGTAAAAGTCTCTCAACTGTCCCTTTGTTCTTTCATGCCAATTCCAAAGGTATACCCTCTAGTTACTGAATTACTAATGAAAATGTCTTTATTCTGTATCTTACTAATCCTTTCATAATTTGAACACTGATTCCTCAATCTTCTCTGTTCTAATATGAACAGTGTATCATGTCTCAAGTTTTTAAAATTATTTTGATTGAATTGTCACCCTTCCCAAAGTACAATCTTGAAAGTTAATGTACCATTCTAATTGTAGCCTAACCAAGTATTTGTGTAGATTTAGCATAGTTTTTTGTGCTTGATTCCATTAAATAGATTTTCCAAATTCATAGAACTCCCAAAATATGTCAGATTCAGATAAAACTTCAGATAGTGTGTGCTCGTAGTGATTGAGGTAGTCTCCCATGGGCACAAATACAGAAAAAAAATTCATACTCCTATTCATAAAACTTATTTTAAAAATACGAGTTAACTAATTTATCCTCTAACTTTATCATGTTTACAAAGTACTAATTATAATCTTAGAAGGGGATGCTTCATTTATTTAAGTCACTTGGAGGAAGGCACTTACACTTTTACTTGATCCTTTTTTTTGAAGTTCTTTGCCATTAATTTACATGAGTTGTGTATTAAATCACTGGCAGTCAGAGAGAATGTGGTACTTCAAAATCAACAGGAACCAAATACCCTGCTAAATAATATGTAATACTGGCTATATTTAACAACGACCACAATTCTCAGGGGGTATAGGTTAACCTAAGGCACCAATTCATTTCTTGGGCATCTTATGTTGATGAGGATTGGCACTACTTTACCCAAGAACGTTTTTTAAAACAAAACATATTGATTCATGCCACATGAACGGTTAGACAACCAGAATATGACACCAAAGTTGAATTGTTGCAACCAATGAACAGCAAAGGTTTATAGAAAGTACATAAGGAGAAACTGTAGGACTGTAAGCAAAAAGAAATTTGCATTATCATATTGTATTACTGATGTCAAGTTGATTAACTGAAATAATTTTTGAAAGTGCTATTTTCTGTGTTAACATGGTTTTACAAGTAAAGATGCTGTATAACTGGACTACATTAACATTTTAGAAAGTACAAGGCAGTTCATGTCACCGAAATGAAATCTGTTCCAGAGCACTTTAATAGCACAGTGCTATCCATGCTATTCTTCATGCGTAAAAGAATCAAACAAAATAACAAGCATTAATGCCAGAATGTTGACACAATCAGTCACCTTTCACAAGTCTCATCAGGACTTCAATGAATAAAATTCTACAAACTCTTTAACTAGTATAAAATTATATAACATTTATATTTTGCATCAGTAGCCTAGTATAGCCAATCAGGAAACAATAGCTGTGGCACAGTGAGGTAAACTATTACAATGGGGAGGCTTGGGCTGCCAGTTGCGTAGGATACTTCCAAGGAGGTATAGTCCATTTTGAGGGATAGGCTTCATTATCACAGGCTAGATTAGAGTGCTGCTGGAAAAGCACATCAGGTCAGGCAGCATCCGAGGAGCAGGAAGATAAGACGTTTCGGGCAAAAGCCCTTCATCAGGGATGGAGGCAGGATGCCTGCAGAGTGGAGAGATAAATGAGAAGGGGGGTGGGGTGGGGAGAAAGTAGCATAGAGTACAATAGGTGAGTGGGGGTGGGGATGAAGGTGATAGGTCAGAGAGGAAGGTGGAGTGGATAGGTGGAAAGGAAGATAGGCAGGTAGGACAGGTCATGGGGACGGTGCTGAGCTGGAAGGCTGGAGCTGGGGTGAGGAGGGGGAAGAGGAAATAAGGAAACTGATGAAATCCACATTGATGCCATGGGGTTGAAGTGTTCTGAGGCGGAAGATGAGGCGTTCTTCCTCCAGGCGTGGGGTGGTGAGGGAGTGGTGGTGGAGGAGGCCCAGGACCTGCATGTCCTCAGCAGAGTGGGAGGGGGGAGTTGAAATGTTGGGCCACAGGGTGGTGGGGTTGATTGTTGCGGGTGTCCTGGAGATGTTCCCTATAGCGCTCTGCTAGGAGGCATCCAGTCTCCCCAATGTAGAGGAGACCGCATTGGGAGCAACGGATGCAATAAAATGATATTGGTGGATGTGCAGGTGAAACTTTGATGGATGTGGAAGGCTCCTTTGGGGCCTTGGATGGAGGTGAGGGAGGAGGTGTGGGTGCAGGTTTTGCAATTTCTGCGGTGGCAGGGGAGGGTGCCAGGAAGGGAGGGTGGGTTGTTGGGGGCATGGACCTGACCAGGTAGTCACGGAGGGAACGGTCTTTGCGGAAAGCAGAAATGGGTGGAGAGGGAAATATATCCCTGGTGGTGGGGTCCGTTTGGAGGTGGCGGAAATGTTGTCGGTTGATGTGGTTTATGCGAAGGTTGGTAGGGTGGAAGGTGAGCACCAGGGGGGTTCTGTCCTCGTTTCCAGCATCTGCAGTCCTTGTTTTTTACCTACTTCATTATCACAGGGCCAGAAAGCAGCAATCAAAAATGAATACTCTGTGGCAGCCCAGTCACTCTAGGCCACAGCAAAATTGGGCAATCTGATGGCCATCAATGCAAATTCAATCTAGCCCTGAAAAGAGCAGGGAGGCAGTTTAAAATGGAAGAAAACCACATGTGGCAGGGGGCCAGTCCCTTTATGCTGACCCAAGTGAGGAGCATTCCTGTTCCTTACAGCTCCACAATGTCAAATTTAAAGTTATTTACACATAGTTTCACTCAAGTTGGACTGCCACTCGATACTGGGTGGCGTTTACAAATGCAATACTAAAATAACAATCGTGGTACAACACTGAACCCGTGCTTCATAAAATGGTCTACAGCCTGACTCACGATTCATCTGTCTGAACTTGGCAGCAACCAGATTGGAAATAGTAACAAGGCAGGAAGCATTATCCTGTTATTTTAGGGTGTTACCATACTGTTTTCAGCTGGTGGAATCAGTGAAGACTATCCCGATATTTCTACAATCAAAGTAATGTTACCATATGGTTTTATTTCTGCTAAGCAGATATAAGTAGAAAATGCCAATTTCTGCTCAATTCAGAGGTATTATGCTCATATTAACTACTTGTTAGTTTTTGTTATGCTAAAAACATTTGTCACAGATTTAATGTAACCAACTTTGTTATTTAAAAAAGCCTTAAAAGTCCCAAGCTTTATATTTTTTGTCATATCAAAACAAGCTTTCTTGAAAAGTTTACCTGTGCCAAAAAAGTTGCAATTTTTATTTCCATCATCCCATATCTAGGCAATAAACCTAATGAAATATTTTCTTGTCCAAGAATAATAGTCAATAGTCCAAAGCACACAATTCTAAGATATTTTGTCTAATTCAGGCAGATGCCGAGTACCGAGTCTTCTTCTGTGCAGAATGCAGTTTATTTCAACCTTGCCAACCAAGGACGAATGGCAGAATTTCCAGTTGCCAAATTCAGGAACGAAATCCCAGTTAGGTACAAATTGATGGCACAGTTATCACTGCAGTCCTACTCCCTAATTTCAGTCAACTATACCATTGTAAGATATGTTATGCATTGTTGAAAGAATCTCCACAGTATGTGTGGTTATGGGTTGTCTGTACAGTGGATTGGTTGCCTGAAAGGGAAAACAAAGTGAGAGTTAACAAAGAGAACTTAAAAGTTGAATCTTATGCAGTTTTTTTGTCCCACCAAAACCACGGACCAACCAAATAAGATAGAACTTGCATGAATTAATTTCGCATTGTTCCAATTATTGCCCAACCACTAATTCAAAGGCCGAAGATGTGTTTAATTTTATGGTTTAGGTGAGCACCTACTAAATTCACAAAAATACTCTATTCTGCAACCAGCTCATTTGAGCACCTCACATTCTCTTTTGTGACCTCTAACTCACTGGGGAGAACCTGTGTTAAGTGCAATCTGAAGATGGCAGAGGCCTCCAGACAGTCAGCTTTGGTCAAAATTTGAAGACCAGGCCCATTCTCTCACAAAAACAAAAATCAGCAGTTGAGTAAGTCAGTAGCAGACTGAATGCAAAGCAGATTGTATCTCACAAAAGTACTATGTTTGATGTAGAAATTGCTAAATGTGATACAGAAAAGAATCTGGGTAACATTGTTAGGGTTAGGCAAACAATTTTGTCTTTTATAGATTCATAGAAATGTACAGCATGGAAACAGACCCTTCGGTCCATGCCGACCAGATATCCCAATCCAATCAAGTCCCACCTGCCAGCACCCGGCCCATATCTCTCCAAACCCTTCCTATTCATATACCCATCCAAATGCTTTTTAAATGTTGCAATTGTACCAGCCTCCACCACTTCCTCTGGCAGCTCATTCCATACATGCACCACCCTCTGCATGAAAACGTTGCCCCTTAGGTCTCCTTTATATCTTTTCCCCCCTCACCCCGATAGGAAGGAGACCAGAATTGCACGCAATATTCCAACAGTGGCCTAATCAATGTCCTGTACAGCCACAACATGATCTCACAACTCATGTATTCAATACTCTGACCAATAAAAGAAAGCATACCAAACACCTTCTTCACTATCCTATCTACCTGCGACTCCACTTTCAAGGAGCTATGAACCTTTAGGTATTAATGGTTAAAACCAAATCTTCGACCTGGTGTGCTATGTTTCAGAGAAAGGCTATCATGATAATTTGGAAAAAAAATAACAATATGTGGTCTACAAGCCAGATTTCATTCTGGAAGCTGACTTGTCTAACAGTAACATCAGTTTTGATCATATCACGTGTTCTCCTAATACATGTCAAAATCTGCAAATATCTTTTTACAGAGTTTTTACATTTGGAGAAATGTCTATTGTCTAGTTTCCAGTAAAGAAAGATTTAGCTGAAGAGACTGAAAGAATCTGATGAATAGAAAAGGAAATAAGACATCAATTAATTTTAAACTCATAGGCATTGCAGAAATATTGTAGGACTTTGACATCTGTGTTCAAAAGTCATTGGTTACCTGCCAATACATCATTAGCTCAACAATTCCTATAGCAAGTCTCAAATATTGATACATAACTTAAAAATCTTACCATCTCATATCGGGCTCTGGACCTTTCATTTTGAAATCTGGCGAACTCTCTTCTATCATGAATAGTGACAATCAGTTTCCAAATGGCAAGCAAAACAATGCCCACTGTCAAAATACTACCAACTACAGCTATCAATACGGTTACTGGATCAGTTTCACTTGCACATTCTGTAAAATAAGAACAGACCATTAAATAAAAGAATTGCTCAATAGGTCTACTTCATTCTGCAAAAACAGAATTCAAAGTCTAGTACCATGCAATAAATACTCATTTTATTTTTGGAACATTTCCTGTAAAACACTGTTGTTACTAAAAGTATTTTATAAAAACTACAACTTCTTGTTGAAATTGGCTTCAAGAGTGAAAATATTTTTGATAATGGATGGTATGGGGCTTGAACTTCAGCTCTGAGTTAAGAATGACCATCGACCATCTAATTCAGCCTAAGCAAATAGCACAGCAGAAGGATGGAATCAATCAGAAAATATTGGATGGACCAAAAGCTACAGCTTCAATTTTTCATTTTTCAACTACATACAGTTCTAGAACAGCCACATCCTAACACCATTTAGTGGATTAGTGGTGCTGGAAGACCACAGCAGTTCAGGCAGCATCCGAGAGGCAGTAAAATCGACGTTTCGGGCAAAAGCCCTTCATCAGGAATACAGGAATGAGAGCCTGAAGGGTGGAGAGATAGGTGAGGGGAAGGTGGGGGTGGGGGGAAAGTAGCATAGAGTACAATAGGTGAGTGGGGGAGGGGATGAAGGTGATAGGTC
>NC_057716.1:66028868-66109653 GCF_004010195.1 Chiloscyllium plagiosum
GACTTCCATGCCCTCGGCAGAGTGGGAGGGAGAGTTGAAACATTGGGCCACAGGGTGATGTGGTTGATTGGTGCCATTGGTTAGGGTGTCATGGAGATGTTCCCTAAAGCGCTTTGCTAGGAGGCGTCCAGTCTGCCCAGTGTAGAGGAGACCGCATTGGGAGCAAGGGATACAGTAAATGATATTGGTGGATGTGCAGGTAAAACTTTGATGGATGTGGAAGGCTCCTTTAGGGCCTTGGATGGAGGTGAGGAAGGAGGTGTGGGCGCAGGTTTTGCAATTCCTGCGGTGGCAGGGGAAGGTGCCAGGATGGGAGGGTGGGTTGTTGGGGGGTGTGGACCTGACCAGGTAGTCACGGAGGGAATGGTCTTTGCGGAAGGCGGAAAGGGGTGGGGAGGGAAATATATCCCTGGTGGTGGGTATGTTTGGAGGTGGCGGAAATATCGGTGGATGAGTTGGTTTATAATAGGTTTGAGATTTTTGCAATAATAAAAGCTTCATTCCAAAAAAGGTGCAGGAGTCCAAAAATCAACTCTGAACACTTTTAAATTCCTTATCTAAGGAAAGGCATGCTGACTTTGCAGGCAGTATAGAAAAGATTTCAAGATATGGATTAACTGAGTAGGTTGGGCTTGTACTCATTGCAGTTTAGGAGAATGAGAGGCAACCTTATTGAAACACACAAGATTCTGAGAAACCTGCCAGGGTAGATAAAGACACAGGTTGTTGCCCTTTTTGGGAGATTCTAGGACTAAACAGTATATTCTAAGAATAAAATGTTCTCATGTAAGAAAAGATGAGGAGGAATTTCTTCTCAAAGTGTATTGAATCTATGAAATTCTTTATTGGATCATTTGTTGTATTCAAGGTTGATCTAAAGAGATTTTCAATCAGTAAGAGAACCAAGGATTATGTGGAAAAGGCAGGAAAGTGGAGTTGAAGATTATCAGTTCACCCATGATCTCATTGAATGGCAGAGCTGACTCAATGGGCTGATTGGTTTATGACTACTCCTATGTGTTATTGTCTTAGAGGTCCCCAAGGAAACGTGGACCTATCATTTTGCAAGGATTCGGTATGGGACAAGGTTGTGTTTTGTACATTTATGTTTCATGAAGACAGCTATCCATATAAACCATCAGCTATCTTCGGTCACATCTGCTTTTGGTAGTCCAGGCACGTGAAACACGATGTGACCAGATCAGACCCAACAGGCCCAGGTTTAGGAACAGGGAACAGACTTGTCAAAAGCACGAAAGAAAAAATGTCAAGTTGTCAAGGTGTTTAAAACTCCTGACTGTCAAATCCTTGAACAAAAATGTATGAAGCATTGAAAACATTCTGGCTATTTCACTCTATTCTTGAGAGCTACCATTACTGAATTAGTCCTGCATGACTGAATTCACAATCTTCTATTATTATTGCAGTATAGCTGTCATTTCACAATTTGATTAACAGTTTTAAGTGGTTATAGACTCATTGAAGTGGGATCACGAAGACTAATGCATGTTTTTATAAGCGATTGTGCACTTCAATGAAATGTTGTGGTTATAAGAGATTACCTAGTTGAAGGAAGTTAAATGTAGTGAATTTGTTTTATGAGTGGGAGTATTTTTAACATAGTGAACCCATCAAAAGACACTTAGGTTGTTATTTCATTTCATCTTTCCATGTGTCCTGTGGTCTGCCCATGATCAACGTAAGATCAACGAGTAATGGTGGAGGGGAAATGGGTTGGTGTACTATGTTGACATGATGTTTAGAATAGAGTGTAAGAGGATTTTGGAGTGGCTGGAGAGGCATAGGTCTACATAGAGACTATGAGGTATTGAAGCCATTGCGACACGATTTGCATGAAGGATGCAATGGGTATAGTGGCTGTGAGTGTTAAGAGCTGTATTTTGTTTTATTATCTTTTTGAAAATAAGTACTAGAGCACAAACGCAGATCTTCTGTACAGATTCCCACCCCCACACCATACACTTGGCAGCCTCTGCACTCTTTCAATGTTGCCAGGCTCAATGTTGACCCTGTAATGAAAATTCCAACATCCATGACCATGTCTCTCAAGTCCGATATGCAGAAGCAGGAAATATCCTGCTTTTGATAGCCTGATGGAATATAGATTGTTCTCGGATTTAGGGAAGCCCTGATAGGAACTGAATTGGGCACTGTCGGTTAACATGGAAGGTGACTCTCATGATGTTGGTTTAGATGATGAAATGGAGGAATCCAAAGAAGTTTGATCTACAAAGAAAATATGACGGAATTAGGACAGGAAACCATTGGTCAACATATCCCTGAGAACCTCACGAGGGCAGTTCAATGTTAAAAGCATACTTGGAAACTGACATTGATGACAAGGAAAGGAAAACCATGATGTGGAGGTACTGGTGGTGGCTGGAGTGAACAAAACCAAAAGTCACATGACATCAGGTTACAATCCAACAGGTTTATTTAAAATCACTATTGTTTGAAGTGCTGCTCCGTCATCAGATAAGCGCACAGGCACGGAATATACAAGTTGAGAGATAATGGCAAGTTAATTCCAGGCAATTAAGAGTGTCAACAGATAAGTACAAATACAGTCTGTTGATCTTCCGTAATTACACCGGCACCACTCCCCACCTCTTCCTCCGCTACATTGATGACTGCATTGGCGCCACCTCGTGCTCCCGTGAGGAGGTTGAGCAATTCATCAACTTCACCAACACATTCCACCCTGACCTTAAATTTAACTGGACCATCTCTGACACCTCCCTCCCCCTCCTGGACCTCTCCATCTCCATCAGTGACGACCGACTTGACACTGACATTTTCTACAAACCCACCGACTCCCACAGCTACCTGGATTACACCTCTTCCCACCCTACCTCTTGCAAAAATGCCATCCCATATTCCCAATTCCTCCGCCTCCGCCGTATCAACTCCCAGGAGGAGCGGTTCCACCATAGAACACACCAGATGGCCTCCTTCTTTAAAGACCGCAATTTCCCTTCCCATCTCTCTCTCTCTCTCTCACACACACACACACACAAAACGTTTAGCGTCCTGAATTTATCTTTCCTCCACAGAATTGGAGTTACTTCCTGACAACATCAGAATGTGCTGCCTGGAAATGTGATGGAGGCAGGTTCAATTAAGCCATTACAGAGGACCATCGGAAGGTTATCCAAATAGAAACAAGGGAAAAGGCAGGCGGATGGCTCTCAGTCATGTTGCTCATTTAGTGAGCCAGTGTAGACATGATGGGCTGAACAGCCTCCCTCTGTACTGTAACGAGTCTGTGTTTCTGCTCACCTACTATGGACAGATCAGGTGACAGATTTCTTTAATCAGAAAGGAAAGTGGAGTTGAGGATCAGTCACAATCTTATGGAAGAATGGTGAAGCATGCTTGATGGGCTGAATGGTCCTGATACAAAGTTTTATGGACAAAGTTTTAGTGGGCGGCGTGGTGGCTCAGTGGTTAGCACTGCTGCCTCACTGCGCCAGAGACCCGGGTTCAATTCCTGCCTCAGGCGACTCTCTGTGTGGAGTTAGTACATTCTGCCTGGGTTTCCTCCGGGTGCTCCGGTTTCCTCCCACAGTCCAAAAATGTGCAGGTTAGGTGAATTGGTCAGCCACATTTGCTTATGCTACTTTCTCCCCACCCCCACCCTCCTCTAGCTTATCTGTCCACACTTCAGGCTCATTGCCTTTATTCCTGATGAAGGGCTTTTGCCTGAAACGTCGATTTCGCTGCTCCTTGGATGCTGCCTGAACTGCTGTGCTCTTCCAGCACCACTAATCCAGAATCTGCTATAACCATGTTTCCTCAATGCAAAATGGTTTTAACGCTTTTGAATAACTTCGACAATTATTTGTATAACATGCACTTTGCTTACCTGTATTGGCTATAACATGATTCCAGCCCCATTAGTTTAAATGGCGCGGCTATTGCATGGTTTTCTTAAAACTCAAGGTCACACGAGATCAGAACTATCACGTTATATCAGAGCCCACTATAGTGTGAATGGAGTGTCGACAGACTGAATAACAAGCCTTGCAGGTGATCAGAAGTGTCAAATAGTGTGACTAAAGTGTCAACAACTGAATAACAAGTGAAGGGTTGGCCTATGAACTGATTAATCAAGGCAGAGAGATAATTACGCATAATCAAAAATAAGATGGTGCTCGAGACAAACCAAATGGTTAGAATAACATGGGTAGGTATCAAGGAAAGAAAAGCTGGGGTATTAATTGAAAAGGATGTGCAATGACGATCCCAGTGCAGGAGGAGAAACACTGTAAGCACTTGAACAACTCGGTTGCATGAAGCACTAGGGGGAGTCGACAGCATAGTGCTATTATTGATGGACTGTTAATCCAGAGACCCAGATAATGTTCTGGGGACCCAGGTTTGAATCCTGCCTTGGCAGATGGCAGATTCTGAATTCAATAAAAATCTGGAATTAAGAGTCTAATGACGACCATGAATTTGTTGTCGATTGTCAGGAAAACGCCATTTGGTTCACTAATTTCAGGCAGAATGTTAACTTCCTGAAAGCAGGATGAAAATTGGAAATTAAATTGGCAGAAGATTGAAAGTAAATTTTGCTTTCTAATGGCAAGTGGTAGAAACCTATTTTTAATCCATCTGCACGTTGTGCACACATTCTAAAGCACAACAAGGAACGAGTAATTTGCCTGCTTCGCATTTGTGGTTAATGTCAGGGAGAAAAGATGGTTTAAGTACATCCAGTGCTGCTTCCGAAGGAGAGGAACCAACTGTCTGTGACACAGGGCCAAGATATACTGAAGACCAGAATACTGACAAGAGCCATCAGAAGGGTGTAGTGATATTATTGCTGCATTGTTAATCCAGAGACCCAGGCAATGTTCTGGGGACCCGGGTGTGAATCCTGCCACGGCAGATGGGAGAATTTGAATTCAATAAATATCTGGAATTCAGAGTCTAATGAGGAGCATGAAACCATTGCTGAATGTAAGGAAAAATCCATCTGGTTCACTAATGTCCTTTAAAGAAGGAAACCGCCATTCTTATCTGGTCTGGCTACAATGTGATCAACTCTTAACTGTACTCTCGGCACTAGGAGATGGACAATAATGATTCCCTAGCCAGTGATGCCCCATCCCATGAACGAATTTTAAAAAATGTCAGAAAGGTTGACTAGGAATTGTTAAGTTGCTAGGTTGAAGGTGATTGAATCAGGGATTGTGTGGGAAGAGGACTAGCAAAGTAATTAAGGAATGAGGAAAACAAAGGTCTATAGAAAGGTTATGTTGAGGGGGAAACATAAAAAAAAGAGCATTTTGGACCCTCAAGCGTGTCTCACTATTCCCCAAGATCATGGCTGAACTAGTGCAAGTCGCCTCTGTGCCATTAGAGCCTCAACTCTTTGGTATTTCAAAAATATATTTAAATTTTATTTTAAGAGAAGGTGCTGATCCAGCCTCCGCAATAGTCTGACTTCCAGTCATTCACTACTCTCTGGGAGAAGAAATTTCTTTGCACCTCAGTTTTAAATAAAAGTCTATTATTCTGTAACCATGTCTTCTCATTCAAGATAACTCCAGTAGTGGAAACACCTTCTCAACATTTATCCTGTCAACCCCTCACAATCTTATTTATTTCATGAAGACCACTACTCAACTTCATAAGCACCAATGAATATAAGCTTAACTTGTTTAGACATTCTTGATAAATCAACTCCTTCATTATAGGAATCAGCTATATGAATTTTTTGAATTGTCTCCATTGTCAGTACATCCTTTCTTAAACAAGGGGACAAAATCTGTACACGGATATTTCAGGTGTGGCCTCACCAAATATAGCTGTAACAAGACCTCCCAACTTTGAAACTCAACCTCCTTACAAGCCAAAATGCCATTTGCCTTTTGAGTTACTTGCTGTCCTTACTTGCTAATGTTGAGTTTCACACACAGGAATACCTAGATCCCTCTGCACTGCACTTTTTAAAAAAAAAGTTGCAATTCCAAACCATTTAAATAATAGTCTGCATTCTGATTCTTCCTACCAAAGTTCATGATCTCTCATTTTCCTCATTAAATTCATCTCCAAGACTTGCCCACTCTCACAATGTAGTTGGAAGGGGTGCGGTGGTAAGAGGATAAAGTGGTGTAAATCATTCACTGATGAAGGCCATGATGTGGAGGAACTGGTTTTGGGCCGGGGTGGACAAAGTTATAAATCACATAAACCAGCTGGACTATAAACCGGATGTTATTTGGAAGCACTAGCTTTCAGACCGCTGCTCCTTCATCAGGTAGCTGTGGAACTATAGCCTGCAGGTTGTGTGCTTTTTGAGCAAAATAGAATGTGTCTGAAAATGTAATTCTGCAAATGCAAATTCACTACATAGACTTGTGTGTGCGCATGCATGAGAGAAAGACAGTGTGTTTTTGCATGTGTGCATGCTTGGTAAAGTGTGTGAGAGTGTGATGGAGTATAAGCCTGTGAGGTGTGTGAGAGGATGTGTGCATGGGTGAGTGTGTAGAGTGTGCATGTATATGTGTATGAGGAGAGTGTGTGTGTATATGAAAGGGTCTGTGTGATTGTGAGAGTATGTAAGAGCATGTGCGTGTATGAGAGAGTGTATAGTGCAGTGGGGCTACCTGTAGTGTGACATAAACCCAAAGTCCCGGTTGAGGCCATCCTCATGGGCTCCGAACCTGGCTATCAGCCTCTGCTCAGCCATTCTGCATTGTTGCGTATCCTGAAGTCTGCCTTGAAGGACGGTCACCCGAAGATCCGAGACTGAATGTCCCTGACCGCTGAAGTGTTCCCCGAATGGGAGGGAACGTCCCTGTGTGGTGATTGTTGCAGGGTGTCCATTCATCCGTTGTCCTAGCTTCGGCTTAGTCTCATCAATGTACCATGCCTCGGGGCATCCTTGCCTGCAGCGTATGAAATAGACAATGTTGGCTGAGTCATATGAGTATCTGCCACATACATGGTGGGTGGTGTCCCCATGTAATGGTGGTATCCATGTCGACACTCTGACATGTCTTGCAGTGGTTGCCATGACAGGGTTGTACTGTGTTGTGGTCCAAGTTTTCCTGAAGGATGGGCCATTTGCTGCGAACAATGATCTGTTTAAAGGTTGTTTAAAGGCAAGAAGTGGAGGCGTAAGGAAGGTCTTGGCGAGGTGCTCATCCTCATCGATAATGTGTTGCAAGCTGCAAAGAACATGGAAAATCTTCCCATTCCAATCCAATCCAATCCAATGATCTCCAATCAAATACATATTCACTCACCTTATTCATTTAAAGTCTATACCTGCAAATATATGTGAATATCCATTTTCTGCTGCAAAAAGTGGGGCATACCTTCACATTTCCCACTAACTCTATTGCAATCAACTGGGCTTTCCCAGATGTTGCAACATGTAATTCTACTGCAGCCAGGTTTAGGGGACACCAAAAAAAATGGGCAATAGCATTGCATTGGGAAATTTTTCACCAGCAGTTACAATGAACACGGTCCTGTCATGTACACAGCATCATTGTTGACTGGAAGATGCAGGCCAGTGGCAACATAGTGAGCATTTGATCTGAAGTTTGAGGCTGAAGGATGTAGAACTGAAGGTGGACAGAAAGAGGATGCGGCACAGGGTTAGGGGGATAAGGAAAAGTTAACTTATATAACCTTTAATGAAGACAGAAGATATAAACATTGTATGATGTCACTTGCAGCGAGAGCCACAACACTCCATGAAGGTTTGCATGAGGTATGTTTTGTAGCCACACTCAAAAAGTAAACAGTGCACTCAACAATTTTCATATTATGTAACACATTTCTTATTTCAGCAGTCAGGGAACACGTAACCCTGGCACAGAACCAGGTTATTTTCTATCCTTAAATGACATTGGCTGTCAGGCACATTCCAGTTAGAGTCTCTGTACAATAGAAAGCCTGGCTGCCTTGTTAGCTGCTTAGTTCATGACTGCTGATGGGAACTGCACTTCTCCATAATGAGATGAAATAGGTCAAAACACAGCATGAGAGCTGCACTCTCAAAGATTTAGAGCAGCATGACTGTTTCTCACATGATTCTCTGAGATATCCATCAATTGAGATGTTGAGCATTACAGATTTAAAATTCTTAATTTGCGTCATCACACAAAATACTTCACTGTCTGCTATATTTGTAAACAATTTTCCACACTGATAACCAAAGTTCAAAGCAACCAGTTGCTTTTATGTTCACTGAACTTTTTCTCAAACACAACTAGGTATGATGAACAGTACAACAAAAAAAAAAGGATCAAATAATTTACTTTCTTTGTGGGTTTGGAAATGCCATGGGATTTTTAACATCCACCCAAAGAAGGGTGTGCCTTCAAATTTGTGCCTGATCCAAAAAAAAAAATACTCCACCAGTACTGTGCCAATTTTCATCATATACTCAAGTCCTGAATTAGTATTTGAATTCATGACATCCAACAAACTGAGAACTGACAATTTTGTATTTATGTGTCATTACATTTGAAACATTTTCCAAATGAAGTGCTATGGGGAATCAAACAATATTGAGACTTGCAAATACAACAGATAAAAAAATGATTCCCCTTTATCTCTGAAAAAAAATCAGATGAGTGAAGCGAGGAATATTGAAATGTTACCTTTGATTAGTGGTACTATGAATTTCCATATAACACTACTTTTCAGTTTTTAAACTTTGTATATACAGACAAAACACATATTACATATGAGATAACCTCCTACATGACTTATTTTCTTACTTAGCAGCAAGCTATGATAAAACACCACAAAAGTCAATGAGGCAAACAAGTTTGACCAGATGCATCCGAGGTGTCTGCTGTGCAACAGAGTGAGAACATAAGCATGTGTGTGTGGGTGGAAAGGAGATTGAGTTTGTATGAGAGAGAATTCATAAAAATAGAAAACACACAAACCTGGTTCCTTTAAAGCAGTAAGAACAGATTTTCCACTGTCGTGTTCTGAATAAGTAAACCTCATGACACAGTCATTTTCAGTCTTGTACAGACAGAGAACTGCATCCTGATCGTCTGTTTCTGAAAAAGGATGGGAACAATCTTCAGCCCTCAGGCAAGAGCCAGCTACAACTTCAACAAAACAGGAAGGCTAAAAGCCCAATTGTTTTCTGTGAAATGCAGAGCCAGTATCAGTGATCCAATTATCCTTAATAAGAACAATGTTCTTTTTACTAGTCTCTACATACTGCTGATGCTATTTTAGTTTTTGCGCAACTTTGTAGTTTTGTCAAGTTTGGAGGAAGCAGACTTTCCACGCATCTGTAATTCATTAGGATTTCAAGATAAACTTCTGAAATATAATGGAGTAGCATAACTATTATAGAAAAGCCACAACCTAGGAACATTCTCAGACACATTACTAGATTATAAATGCCTTAAATCTCAATCAAATTAAGAGGCTTGGTTCAAAAAATGACAAGAATCCATTGTTTAAAAAGTGCAATCTTGGTCCATTCAAGTCAACGTTCCAACTCTTAAAGTCTCATTATTAATGGTTCATTCCAAGTGCAAAGATAACTAATTTATCATTAGAAATAGAATACTGAGATTTTATCATTTACTAAAATCATGACCATAATTCAGAGATTTTGACATAAATTACTTTAATTTTAAAAAAATTATAAACAGCATGTCCTGTTCACCGGGTTCAACTCGTCAGTAATTCTCAGTGGTTTACTAACATACCCAAAATGCAACACTGGCCATAATAAACAGGAATGGCATTCTACCAGTAAGTAAAATTGAGTATTTAATGCTGTGATTTGGAGACTAGATTCAATTTGTTATTTTGTGTGCAAACATTATTCAGGTTCAAGGATAACTACAAAGGATGCTGTAGTGACTTGAACCAGAGCCAGCTGCATCTCATTGACTATGAAATCCTGGTTTGGGGTTGTTAACCTGGGCCAATCAGGGAGTCTTGGCCGAGAGGTATAAACAAGAGATTACCCGGGTGTTTTCCTATCTTCCTGGTGGTGGAATTTGAATAAAGATTGGTGCACTTTGTGTCTTTCACTGTGTCTCCCACCTGCACACACACACCATGGGTGCTGGGGATAAAATAAGCACTACCGCACTTAGGTGGTAGTGTGGGGGTTAAAAAAAAGAAAAAGAAAGAAAAAAAAACAAGAGATTTAGAAGGTCTCATCAGTCTATGGATTGGTTTGGAGGTGGTTGGTCAGAGCCCATGTACAGTGCACTTGCAAATAAAGGGTGACTTGGTGACAGGATATTGTCTCTGTGGCAATGAGAGAAAGCAGTATGTGCCTGAAGAAAGTTAGCTTGCAACGGTAATCTTTGAGTTGGGGCAAACATTTCTAGTATCATGTCTTTATTCGGGAAACTTGACTTGTGTGATCCTGCAAAGACTGTGCAGAGACATCTGGAAAGAATGCAATATTTCTTCCAGGCAAATGCCATTGGGGGAGTTGAAAAGCAATGAGTAATCCTTCTGACTGCTTGTGGATCTGCAACATTTTCAGTTACTAGGAGCTTAGCTTTCCTTAGCTTTCCTTGAGGCACCAGATACTAAACCTTTTCAGATTTAGTTAAAGAATATTAGGACCCCAAACATCCTCTAATTCTGAGATGCTATCAGTTTTACTCAACTGTTCAAGAACCAGGGGATCTTGTATCTGGATTTTTGACGATACTGGCGGAGGCATGTGATTTGGGATACCCCTGAATAAGATGCCGAGATACCATTTGGTATATGGATTAACGATGCATCCATGTTAAAGTGCCTACTAGCTGAAGCCGAACTGAACTTCAAACAGGGATTATAATGGCTTTGTCATCAGAAAATGTGTCAAGTGGAGATTGGGAGCCACAAAGCATCCCAATCAAAATGGACACCTTTCTCTGTTTGACTGAGCTTGGGGAATATCACTTGGGTGTAGACAACCACAGAGTGTTACGCAAGGCATATCATGAGCAATGCACCCTAGGCCAGCCTCCAACAAAACTGAGCTCAGCCAATTGGTTAAAACATTCTTCAGGATTCGGACCGGCAAGCCATTGTAGTTGTTGCTAGCATGTGGGCTCAAGACATCCAATGAAGACGTGACTCGAGTAAAAGAACTCAGAAGCTGATTTCCAGGAGAGACCACACCCTGGAAAGTTCCCCTAAATGTAGGCACGGTGGCTCAGTGGTTAGCACTGCTGCCTCACAGCGCCAGGTCCCAGGTTCAATTCCAGCCTCGGGCGACTGTCTGTGTGGAGTTTGCACATTCTCCCCGTGGGTTTCCTCCGGGTGCTCTGGTTTCCTCCCACAGTCCAAAGATGTGCAGGTTAGGTGAATTGGCCATGCTAAATTGCCCATAGTGTTAGGTGCATTAGGTGGGTTACTCTTCGGATGGTAGGTGTGGACTGGTTGGGCCAAAGGGCCTGCTTCCACACTGTAGGAGAATTGAATCTAATATAATCTAAATTGCCCATAGTGTTAGGTGTATTAGTCAGTGGTAAATATAGGGTAGGGGAATGGGTCATCGGAGGGTTGGTGTGGACTTGTTGGTCCGAAGGGCCTGTTTCCATACTGTAGTGAATCTAATCAAATTGCTGAGCAAAATCCAAATCGGAACCAATTAAAATAAACGTCTGTTTAAATATTCACTGCTTTTCATGAGGGCAATACCGTTGCAGCAGTAGGCTGAACAAAATCTTTAACAAGATTCGATCTGGCTCCCAACCCTGAAGTTTATGCAAGACCTCAGCCAGACTGAGAACTTACACCAGGGAACTGTTACAGATTAAGTATACGACTTCAGTTCCAGTTTGCTCCGAGAAGCAGTTGGTGCAGTTACCACTGGGGCTTGGGCCCAAGCTTGATGGCACAAAATTGGTTGAGAAAGACTCACCGAGGTTGACGCAACATTTTTCAACTAGAAAAGGCTGCCTCCGGAAGTCCTAATGAAATACCCAGGAATGTTTCAGGAAAGGCTTGGGGCTAACAAAAGGGGCCAATGATGATGACCAGGAAGCATTTCCATGATTCTGCAAGGTGCTATTTGCCTGATGGGCAAAAGTAGAGGTGTCAATCAGAATGCTGGAAAACGAAGGAATCCTCAAACCAGTGCAGTTTGTGGAAAGCCTGATGGTCCAGTTTGTCTTTGTGGGTTTTTTAAGCAAACAGTAAACCACTTTGCAGCTGGATAAATTCCCAATCCCTCCTACAGAGAACTTGTGTGAGAAACTGGTGGCAAGGGCGGGGGGGGGGGGGGCGGTACTTCACAAAGCTGGACATGTGCCATGTGTACTTGCAATTACACCTAGATGAGGAGTCCCAGAACATTCCATAATTAACACCCATACAGATTTGTAAAAATATACAAGACTGCTGTTTAGCGGATCATCAGCCTGCATCCTTTTCCAGTGGACAGTGGAGAACATTTTACGACGTCTTCTACAGGTTGCCCTTTATCTGGATGATGTGCTAATAATTGGGAAGACCAATATAGAGCACTTGGAGAACTTGTACGCACCTTAGAAGGGAAAAGTGTGTGTTCCAGGTGCTCCAAGTGACCAACTTGGGTTACAAAGTTGACAAAACCGGGTTACACCCATTGGAAGATAAGGTGAGGGTGATCAAAAATGCCTGGGCTCCTATGTCTGTACTAGATCTTAGGTCTTTCCTCGGATTAGTGAATTATTACGGGAAATTTATACATACATTGCCTCCACCTTGACACCCTTTCATCTGCTATTGAAAAATCAGCTTTGGAAATGGTTGCATTGCCAAGTAGTATTATTTAGGGAAGTGAAAAGCAGCAATTGTCAGCTAAGATATTGACTTTCTACGATCCCAAGCGAGAGGTGGTGCTGACGTGCGATACCCCGCTGCACGGTATCAGGATAGTGTTGGCCCACCAGTGGCCCAATGGAGAGGACCGCTCGATAGCATACGCTTTCCGGACTTTGGCTGATGCCGAATGTAAATATACCCAAACAGAGAAGGAAGGTTTGGCGGTCATCTTTGGTGTGAGGAAGTTCCAACAGTACCTTTTCATGGATGTAAGTTTGTCAAAGTAACAGATCACAAATCCCTGCTCAGGCTACTAAAAGATGATAAGGCTCTGCTGCCCATAACCTCTGGTCAAATTCAGCAGTGAGCCCTTTATTCTGTGCATACAAATATAAAGTTAGAACACCATCCAGGAAGCCAAGTGATGAATACGGATGCCTTGAGCAGCTTCCTACTGGCAGATACTCCACCTGTGGTGCGTCCACTGAAAGAGTCCGTTGTAGTTTTAAACTTTCTGGACACCAATATATTTGAGGCGCAAATGGCACAATAGGGTACCTAAGAATATTAGACAAAGTAATGAGGTAAAGGCAGAAAATATCCCCTGGCTATGACGGCTTGCATCCTAGGATCCTAAAAGAAGTAGCTACAGACATAGTGGATGTATTGGCTATAATTTTCCAAATTCACTGGATTCTGGAGAAGTATCATGGAATTAGACAACTGCTAATATGACACACCTATTCAAAAAAGAATGCTTAGCTTATCATCGATTGTTGGAAAAGTATTGGAATCAATCATAAGTAAGTACAATATTAGCAGCATATTTGGAAAATCATAATCTAATCAAGCAGAGTAAGCATTGCATCATGAAAGGGAAATAGTGTCTGACTAATTTATTGGAGTTTTTTTGAGGAAGCTTCAACCAGAGTTGATAGAGAGGAGTAGATATGCTGTGTTTGAATTTCTAGAAGGCATTTGACAAGGTACTTTGCAAAAGATTATATCATAAGAGCCCATGGTGTTGGATATAAGGTATCAGTATAGAAAGGCTCATGGCACGAAGCAACAAGTGTGGAGGAGGGATTCTTTTTCAGGTTGGCAACCCATGACCAGTGGAGTTCCACAAGGATCAATGACAGGACCTCAACTGTTTACAATATTTATTAATGTCTTCATGAAGGGAAATGAATGTACTGTCACCAAATTTGCAGATGACAATAAAATAGACAGCAAGGCAGATTGTGAGGGGAATACAAACAGCTTTATAGGGAGATATTGATAGATTCAGTAAGTGGGCAAAAAATTGCCAAATGGAGGTCAATGTGGCAAAATGTGAAGTTGTTCATTTTGGACGGGAGAGCAAAAGAACAGAGTTGTGTTGAAATGGAGAAAGCTGCAAAAATCTCAACACAAAGAATTGGGAATACTTGTCCATGAAACACATCTAGGTAATCAGGAACTCTAATGGAATGTTGGCCCTTTATCAAGGAGGTTGAAGTATAAGAGTAAGGAAATCTTACTGTAGCTGTACAGTGCTAGTGAGACTACATTTGGGATACTATGAGTAGTTTTGATCCCCTTGTTTAACAAAGATATTTCATTGAAGGTAGTCCAGAAAAGGTTCATTGAGATGATCCTTGGTATGGAGGAATTGGCTTATGTTTAAAGGTGTTGGGAATCTATAGTCTCTGCAATCCAGAAGAATGAAAGTTGATCTCATTGAAACATATAGGATTCTTAAGGGTTTGACATGACATAGAACATAGAAGAATACAGCGCAGTACAGGCCCTTCGGCCCTCGATGTTGCGCCGATCCAAGCCCACCTAACCTACACTAGCCCACTATCCTCCATATGCCTATCCAATGCCCGCTTAAATGCCCATAATGAGGGAGAGTCCACCACTGCTACTGGCAGGGCATTCCATGAACTCACGACTCGCTGAGTAAAGAACCTACCCCTAACATCTGTCCTATACTTACCCCCCCTTAATTTAAAGCTATGCCCACTTGTAATAGCTGACTCCATACGTGGAAAAAGATCATCTGAAGCTTCCCTCACACCCACCTCAGTCCTGAACATTATACCCAAAAAGTTGACTTCTCCATCTCCTGATGCTGCCTGACATGCTGTGGTCTTGCAGCCTCCTGCTTGTCTACCTTGGATTCCAGCATCAGCAGTTTTTTGACTTTAATTCTTTAGATGGCAAGACTGTTCTATGAAGTGAGATTGGGCAAACTGGACCGTATTCTCTATTGTTTCAAAGAATGAAATATGATCTCAGAAACTTACAAAATATTTCAAGGGGTAAATATCACAGATACAGGCTCCTGATTGGGAAGTCTAGAACTGGGGTACACAATTTAAAAATAATGTAATGGCTACTTTAGTTCTAAGTGCAATATTCCAAAACCAAAAAGAATTCCCTTCTCTATTCCACATCGGTTTTGACTTAGCTGCGGCTTCAATTTCCAGTTTTAAGACTTTGATAGCCTCATCTTCATTTGTCATATAACTGAGCTTTCAGCTTCATACAAACCTTTCCCAAGTTATGGGTGTTACTCCACGCTCCCACAAGAAATTTTAGAAGCTTCTATCTGAAAGCCTAAAGCATTATGCAGAAGGGATGCCCCAATGGTATTATTACTAGACTATTGATCCAGAGACCCATGTATTGCTCTGGGGAGCCACATTTGAATCCTGCCTGAGCAGATGGTGGAATCTGAATTCAAAAATCTTGAATCAATAGCATAATGATGATCATGAAATTACTGTTGTTTGTCAAATAAATCTGTCTGTCCACCAATGTTCATTTGAGAAGAAAATTGCCACCTGTCTGGCCTATATGTGACTCCAGACTCAGAGCAATGTAATCGACTCTTAACTGCCATATAGGCATTATATGCTGGCCTAGTCAGCAATACCCAAATCTCGTGAATGAACAAAAAACTACAGATTACCTTTCCCACTTGTAAATTTTCCTTACATAAACATAACCTCATTATTCTAGAGTCTTTCTCCAATTGTGTTTTAAAAGAAATCACCATAGCTTCAGAAATCCTTACAGATAAATCAGCAAAACACTTTAGATACACACATCAAATCCACTTACCACTAGTTCAAATTCAAAATCTAAAACAAATTGTATCAAAATATGCATCAGATACAATACTTGCCATGATAGATAGCAACGTGCCAACTCCACAAGCACCAGGTAACAGTCGTCTCAAACAACAATCTAATCATCTTCCTCTCCTGCTAGCTTCATTTCTTCCTTATCCCAGCCCAGGACTGCCAGCATCGCTTGACACCCTGTTCCCTCCAATTAGCTGGCTCTATCCAGCCTCAACTTCCTTGCCCCCAAACCTGCTCCGGCCTCACCAGCTTTGCTTCCTTTCCAAGCCACGCATCCTAAGTCATGCCTCACCGCATCATAATTTCCCTGCCCCCAGCTTTAACTCTTGCCCTGTAGTGCACACTTATCTCTCTCCATCACTAGAGTAAAAGTCACCGAATTGTGGTCACTGTCCCCAAAGTGCTCACCTACCTCTAATTCTAACACCTGGCCTGGTTCGTTACCCGGAACCAAATCCAGTATGGCCTCACCTCTTGTTGGCCTATCTACATATTGTGTCAGGAAACCCTCCTGCACACATTGGACAAACAAATTCTGAGAGGATGTTCTCTACTGACAGGGAGACTACTGACAGCAGAAGGCATATTCTGACTAAAGGGGTGGCAATTTAAGTCAGAGATGAGAAGGAATTTATTCTATCAGAAGGTTGAAAGTCATTAGTCTTGCCAAGGAGTGGGGAAAGGTATTTGTGTATATTTAAGACTGCAATAAATACATTCTTGATCAGTAGGGGAATCAAGGGTCATGGGGAAAGGGGAGGTAAGCAGACATGAGGAACATTCAATCAAGTTCAAGGGGCTGAATGGGCTAATCATACCCTTATTTCTTATGGATTGCATCTCAACCACTTTAAAGGTGAAAGTAGCCATATAAAAGGTTATTGATTCTGGTTGTATTATCACTAAAAGCTCACTCGAACTTTGCAAAGTGCCATTTTAATTTGTGCATACTATCTTTTCTATTTACAGATAGACTGTTATCCCATTGCAGATCTTGCATCGTTGCAAAATCTCAAGGAATCAGCTAGAATGAGCATTAACAATGCATTTTTAAGGATAAACTTCATACTTACTATTAATAATTTGTGATGAGAAGGGCTTTTTTTGAAATCCTAAGGTTAAACAGTTCTTGTAAGATTGATTTGGAGAGGAAATTACTGTTTATTTAAGCTTGATTTCAAAATCTTACTTTATTTACTAACTGGGCAACAGTGCAACAAAGCAGTGGTCTGAAATTTGCAGGTCACTCCTGGATGGGAAAACAGGCAGGTAGACCCCTAAGTTAGAGTGCTGTGCCAACAGTGACATGCCCATCCCCACCTGCGATTCTAAAAATGGCCAAGGAATTTTATGATTTCTTTGTGGTTGGCTTATGAAGAGCTGGATTTCTTGTAAAATAATTCCAGCCTGCCACTGGAGGTTAAAAGTCTTAAAATGGATAAACACTGATGCAATCATGTGACTGATCTGCTGACTTCACGCTGATTTTGGGCACTATTTAAAATGTTGCTCTTAAGGACTCACTAAGGAGATTACTATTCAAGACTCAGTGTATGCCACATGACCCTGAAGTTAATTTTGAGCTCATCTCTGTGTTAGAGAGATTGGCCTTCAGAAGATGGAGTAACTATCATTGCTTTGGTTACTAATTATGATAGTTTCATAATAAATATAAACTACTAGATATTAAGAATAACTTGTGTGATAACTTTCTCATAAAGTTAAACTTCATATTGCTATGGTGGTTTCAGTGCAGCAGCATTGTCGGTACGATTCTTTCATTTACTCACTCACTCCCATTTTGTCATTAAGCACCAAGCATGAGCAGCAATTATGTAAGACTCAGAAAAAAGTGTTACTAGCTCACATTATAAGTGAACAAATCGGCTAATTTACACTTTCAAGTGCATTGCTTTAGGAAGATCTGTGCAATTCTAATTGTAAAATCATCAGGGGCATTCTCAGCAGGCTTGCAGCAGTATACGATTCCACCCAAAAATTTTAGAAAGCATGTCTAGACAATAAAAAAAATTGGATGAGAAAGGCGTACCTATTTCTCTGTTTATTAGTGTTGAGTATTCAGAAGTAAGAGCTGGAGATGGAGAATGGGATTAGGAATCTGGAGAGTTGCACAAAGACGATCTCCTGTTTATCTTTTTTTTTACCAGGTAGTAACAGCCAGTCAGTCAGTGTGGCAGTGGGGAAAAAAAAAGTCGATATCTCTGTGTAATCTCCTGTTTATATTGGCCCAGGTTAACAACCCCGATCAAAGATCTCGCAGTGATCCATCTGGTTCCAATCGCTACATCAATGCCCCCCACTAAGTCTAGGGATGTAGGCCTGGTCTTTCCCTTGTAGTTTTCCCTACAACACTTTCAGCCCAGATCCAGTCCCTCTGATTCAGATTCAGACAGGTGGCATATATCTGACTGTAGTCCATCTCTTGCACCTGGAGTGTCTTGGGAGTGTCTCCTCTTCTTCTGGCGGCAACAATATCGAGGCTGCACCCATCTCGGACTCTGACATTTCCTCGACTCTAAACAGAAGGGGAGAACCTATAGTTTCTGACAGGCCTTCTGGCTATTCTGAGGGACCAGGTATGTTTTGCTCCTGCTTTCCCGTGCTCCACAAGTTTTATCAGGACTATGTCACCTACCCAAACTTTGAAAGTCATGGAACCTGACCTTGCATCAACCTTGCCTCGTACCCATAAGAGGCCATTTCCATGGTTCCGGTATCAAACTTCATCATCCAAATTAAACTGTCTCTCTTGTTTAGAAGAGCCTTGTGGCTGGCATTGGCAGTCCTGCTGCCGTTTCACCGTCTGCCCTAGGTCTAGGAATATCAGGGTTAACCTGTTGTGGAACCTTCTCCACATCAGCAACTTGGTCGGAGGTATCCCTGTTGTTGGGTGAGGGATGGTCCTTATTTGGACAGGAATCAGGACAATTTGGTATCAAGTGACAGTAAAGGTAAAAACAATGACCACAGATGTTGGAAACCAGATTCTCGATTAGAGTGGCGCTGGAAAAGCACAGCAGTTCAGACAGCATCCAAGGATCAAGAAAATCGATGTTTCGGGCAAAAGCCCTTCATCAGGAATACAGCTGAATGTCGATTTTCCTGCTCCTTGGATGCTGTCTGAACTGCTGTGCTTTTCTAGCACCATTCTAATCCAGAATCAAGTGACAGTGTAGATTGCTTCTTTAAGCCTGCTTTCGATGTTTGGACCAAACTTTCAGCTACACCATTGCACGATGATCTAGCTGAATCGCAAATGATGCTTTCACAGCTTCTCAATTGTCATCAGAGTTTGCCAAACCAACTTTATGGACATCCAACCACTTTGAATTGGCATCCACAATGACCGGGAGCATTGAGATCATGAAACAATAGGCATAGTCGACATACAACAAAGTCCAGGGTTTACCTGGCCATTCCCACAAATGTGGGGGGCACTGCTGGTGGCAATTTTTGCCTTTGTGGTCACAGCCCTACCAGCGATCCAACCCTGGCCACTAGAAATAGCTTCTTGCTAGCATTTTCATCTCAGAAATCCCTGGATGACCCTATTGGAGTTCAGCCAGTATCTGGCAACAACCTTTATTCCGGACAATCACCCTTGCTCCCCATAGTAATATGCTATCCTCCACAGCAATCTGGTCCCATTGGGTTTAGAAATGTTTCAAATGGGGTTGTGATGGCCCATCTGTTTCCCCCATTACTACCAGCTGTTTTGGTTTCTCTAGGACAGAATCTTTGTGTCCACAGTCAGATATTGTCAGTGGTGACCGGAATGGTGTCCAGGAAGTTTAAAACCAAAATGAACTCTTCTAGGAGAGGCACCACCGGTGGAGTATCAGCCACTGGGAGGCAGCTGAAGGCATCCACATTAGCCGTTTGGCTTCCTGGATGGTGCTCTATCTTGTACGCACTGAGAATAACGGCCCAAAGCTGAATTCTATCAGAAGCTATGAGTGGCATTGCCTTGCTTTTCTTCAGTAGCCCTAGCAGGGGTTTGTGATCTGTTACTATGGCAAATTACTGTCCATAAAGCAATTGGTGGAACTTTCTCACACCAAAGATGACCGCCCAATCTTCCTTTTCTATCTGGCATATTTGCATTTGGCATCAGCCAAAGTCTGGGAATCATAAATATCGGGCATTCCTCTCCATTGGGCCACTGGTGAGCCAACACTACCCTGATGCCATATGGGGAGACATTAGACGTAAGCACTACCTCTTGCTTCGGATCGTAGTGGGCCAACACCTCAGATGACAATAGCTGCTTTTTCCACTTTGCTAAAGGCTACTTGTTGGCGATTTCCAAGGCTGACACTTTTTCAATGCCAGGTGTAAAGGTGTCAAGATGGAGGCCATGTTATTTTCTGTAATAATTCATTAACCTAAGGAAACAGCTAAGCTCCAGTACAGAGGTGGGACCCAGGGTTCCTTTAAACACCCTCAGTTTATCCTCCAATGGCCGTAAACCCAGTTTGTTGAGTCTGCAACCCAGGTAGGTCATTTGAGGTGCCTGGAAAACACATTTTTCCCTTCCAAGGTGTAAGCCTGCCTGGGAGAAACATTTAAAGCACTATGTACAAGTTCTCCAAGTGCTCTGTATTGGTCTTCCTGATTATTAGTAGGTGATCCAGATACTATCTGGAGTAGCTCTTGTAAAATGTCCTCCATCATCCACTTGAAAAGGGCATGGTCTGATGATATCCATATGGCAGTCTTGTACACTGATAAAAACCCTTATGGGTATTAATTGTAGCATACAGCTGGGAATCCTCAATGAATTGTAATTGCAGGTAGGCGTGGCTCATGTTCAGCTTTGTAAGGGACAGCCTACCACCTGCCAACTTTGTGTACAAGTCCTCTACGTGAGGCATTGGGTACTTATCCAGCTGCAAGAAATGGTTTACCATTTGGTCAAAATCCTGAAGGCAAACTGAGCCATCAGGCTTCACGAGTAGTACTGCCATGCTGCCCATTCTGTAAACTGCACTGGTTGGATGATTCCTTTGCTTTCTAACTCCTTATTTCTGCCTCTACTTTTGTCCACAGGGCAAATGGCATACGGCAGGCCTGGCAAAATCTTGGGATTGTTTCGTGGACAATACATAAAGTGGCTTTGGTCCCTCTGATATTCCCAAGCCCTTCCTGAAGAAGCCATTTGCTAGTTGAAAAATGTCGAGCCAATCTAGGTGAATCGTTCTCAATCAATTCTGCACCAATACGCTTGTGTCCGAGCCTTTTACTACCATCAGGACCATCAAAGGAATCATACAAGTCAGGCCTTGTAGGATTCCTTTGTTGTCTTGAGACTGTGTACCAGCAGCAATAACAATGCCTTGCCAGCCCAGACCCTGAAAGGCTTTTTAAGTCACTTGGCCAAGGATTGGCTTTGTTATGGTTCTCTGCTGGAGGCTGGCCTAGAGTTCCTCTGTTCAGGATACGCCTTGTGTAAGGTTCTGTGATTGCCTACACTCAAGTAGTGTTCCGCAAGCTCAGTCAGACAAGTGAGGACGTCCACTTCCATTGGGATGCCTTGTAGCTCCCATGCTGCATTTTCAAATGACAAAGCCACTTACAGCATCTGTTTGAAGTCCAGTTGGGCTTCAGCTAGTAGGTGTTTCTGCATGGTTACTTCATTAATCCTACATACCAAACAGTCTCTCAGCATCTCAGTCAGGGTTAACCCAAAACCATATGCCTCTGCTAGTCCCTAACCTTGTCAAAAATCCCGATACTGTTCTCTAACAGCCAAATAAAGCCCAATAGCCTCTCAGAATTAGAGGTGGTTTGGGGTCGTAATATTCTATAAACAACTCCATCAACTCTTGGAAGGTTTTAGTGTCTGATACCTCTCAGAAATTTAATCCCCATATAACCAAATATTCTGCAGGTGTACAGTCAGAAGAATTACTCATTGCTTTTCATCTGCCCCAATGTCATTCACCTGGAAAAAAGTTATAGTATTCTTTCCACATACTGGGCCCAGTTTTCAACAGCAGATCAAACAAGCCAAGCTTCTCAAATAAAGGCATGATGCCACAAATGCTTACCCCAACAGCAAGCTGACTGTTGCAAGCAAATGTTCTTCAGGCTCATACTGTTTTCTTCTGTTGCACTGATGTCCGTCCATCCATCCTTCCATTTATGCTCAGTACACTGGCTGAGACCAGCCAGCTCAAAGTCAGTCCCCTGAACTGAAGAGATTCTCAATCTCCTGTTTATATTGGCTTTCCAAAGGTTTCCTGATTAGCCCAGGTTAACATTCCCAGAGATCTCGTAGTCAACAAGGTCCACCTGGTTCCAATCACTACAGAACCACTGTATTTGCAACAAATTATCAAAAAATATCTAAATATTGAGAACAATTTTTAGAAATGACAGTTACCTTCCACCAAGCAAATCTTTCAAAGTGACATCCTGAGCAAGCAATGTTTTGATTTTTCGAAATAATCCAAATTTTGAGAACCACTTTATAATCACTGACTAGGTTTAGTCATTGCTAAGTCATCACAGTAATTATCTATTCTAATTTTAAAGCAAAGCAAGAAAAGTATTCACTTACTGAGGACATCCACAGTCAGGATCTCATCTTTGCAGAGCTTTTGACAAGTCTGATTGTCAGCCAGCCTCCCAGAATTAAACAATCTACATTCTATACACTCCCTGCAACAAACAGTGACATGGATTTATTATTTTTGATTTTCACAAGAAAAATAAAGGCACTCTGCCATCAGAGACACCTTAATGAAGGACTGTATTCGATGCTAGCCATCTAATTGTATACAGAAGCAACTCCTATGGGTGTAAGCCATAAAACTCATCAATATTTCTCATGAAGGTGAGAACACAGGTATCAAACATCGATTGAGTACAGTCAAAACTTGGATATTAACAAGGGTGGGTTGTAAAGGCCAGATTTTTGGAATCTAGAGCAAGCATCTTTTCCCTCTGACAGATTCCCCATCTAGATGTCAACTTAACTGAATGTTTAACTTCCAAATGTTCATGGAGAACTTACCGGTAGTTTGCAGACTGCATGAGCAGGGTGGAAGTGCTGGGAGGTTAGATTACCAATCCTGAGGGGCTCTGATTCCTAGTTGTGGGGTTTATCTTGGGTGGGGTGTTAGACAGAGGAAAATCACTTCAGCTCTCTTTGGTCTGCAAACAGCGCCATAAATATACACACCACCTCCCTGAAGCTGCCAGAATTCAACAAACCTTGGAAAACTGGCCAAGTTAAATCAGAGGCTGCCAACCTCATTAACTGTTGGCATGATTGGATTCCACCACTTGTTCAGTTTCCATCAAAACCAAGTACTGGATGACTATGGTCAGGTTTGCAATTTTCAAAAGCTTTAGTCTTTGACAATATCCCAGCCCACCTACAACATGACTACATATTGGTCTTTGCATGAGTGCATGTGTAGAAAATTTCATGAAGAGATCCATATCTTTATAAGAATGTGAAATAACATATTCAAGTGGTGTATATTAATAATGTTTACATTAATTCATATTATTGGTCCCGCTTGTACAAGAAACAAGAATGAGAGGGCAAAGATTTAAACTGATTTTCAAAATGAACAAAGTAGTTCAGGTATGGAATGCACTTCTTGCAAGTCTGGTGGAGGCAGATTCAACTGAGAAATTCAAGAGGGCATTGGATGATTACTTGAATAGAAATAATATGCAAAGGCATGCAGAAAAAGTAAGAGATGGCACACACAAATAGGAAACTAGTTATTCAAACTTCAGTTTCTCCATTCAACTACACCTTTCCACTGACCACACACTGATGTACTTAGTTTCATTAACTGAAATTTGTTGCCCTGTGCTTGGGAATTTTTTTGTGATTAGTTCAGACCTCAATAACCAAGGTGGGCTTTAGAGATATTTATATCAGCTTGGTTTGTTTTTATACTTGCTCTGAAATGCATGTAGCTGAAGGTGTAATCTTAAAATTGAAGGCGCAATTATCTGACAGCTGAGGCAAATCTAATTTTTATTTTATGAAAAGCTGGCAAGGCTGGCATTTTCTTCCTACCTCAGTTGCCTGGGAAGAATTATACTGATGTAAATGGGCTTCCACCAAATTTCTGACAGCTGAGAGCCCCTACAGTTATAGTAGTTATTCAACATCTTTAAAAAGATATTACTGTAATTAATATATAATGAGCAAAACTGAAAGAGAAGCCACTCTCATTCTTTGGACATGACTTACGAGGGTCAATTGGTGTGGTGAACCTTCTAGCCAATGCACAAAGTTGAAACTTATGTTGAACTATTCTGAACTCTGCTAGAAGAGTTGGAGGCCAATGCTTTCCCAGAATATTTTTCATGCACATAGTTGTGAAATGAATACACCTGCTAAAAGACTTTAAATATCAATCAATGTCACCCTCGAGGCACTCTTTTCAAAATTATACTTCAAGCTACTCCAAATTAAAGCAGTGCAGCGATCATACACAATTGATGGGTCAGACTGCAAATGCCTCAGATCGAATCGTGCTGCTCTCCGTGCTGATTATGACTTATCAAGTTTCACTCTAGTGTGAGGCTCCAGGCCTTTAGAAGTGGTAGGAACAAGTCTGGACAGCAGACCAAAGGACAGTTTAGGGAGGTAAGCTAATTTATAATTTTGCATGCTTCTCTTAAGATACATGCATGGAATTCCTTTCAAGAATGCTGCTCTTTCTTTCGAGGCTGAGCACATTTCAGAATGCTTGTGATGAATGGATTGTTTCACATTTCTCAGCAGTGTTTCAGCAAGAGATATATGCCACGAGGCATCACTGAACCATTTCTTACAGTAACATTGGTGAGCAACTCAAAATGAATACACTTTCTTTTGCAATTTTCTTTTCTTCCTTCTATATTTCTATGTATTTCAAAGCATGAAGATTGAAGCAAGAGTAGGTAATTTGACCTCTCAAGCCTTCTCTACCATTCATTATGATCATAGCTGATCATCGAACTAAATGCCCTAATCCCACCCTCCCCCATATCCTTTAATCCCCTTCACCACAACAGTAATATCTACCTCCTTGAAAAGACAATGTTCATCCTCAACCACTGTCTGTGGTAATGAACTCCACGGTTTACCCCTTATCTTTGAACTATTACCCTGGTTCTAGGCTCTCCCACCTTCAGGAACACCCTTCCTGCATATAACCTGTCTAGCTCTGTTAGAATTTTAGTTTTCTATGAAACTCCCTCATTGTTCTAAACTCCAGTGAATACAATCCCATTCATCTCAATCTCTCCTCCTGCCATCCCATGAATCTTTGCTGCACTCCCTTTAAAAGCAACCTGTAACCCCTCAATACTCTGCCTACATGGTTTTTCTTCATGTTGGGTCTTGACTGAGAGTCTGAAAATATGTAGCTAAGAAGAGCCAACTTAGCAAAACATGATTGTACACAATTTTAGGGATAATTTGCTGTCAAGGTTGACTAGTTGAATTCACTCTTACTCATTAAATGAAGGTGTTGTAGCCACCCCCTCACAGCTCACCCCGCAACCCATTCTACTATCCCCAACTACTGCTCTGCTGAGTTCAGTCAGCAAGTTAAGCACAAACTAGTAATCAAAAGTAAATTTACAGTTTTGTAAAGCTCAGTAACACATAACACCATGTATCTCAATGTCAGATTAACATAGGCTCCATGGAACACTTTGATTTTAATACCTACCATTTCTATGAATTGATTTAAGTGAAGCACACGTTTACATTATCAAAATGTAAACCATGATTGTGAAGCAAAAAGTAATATTTGCCTAAATTGGATTAACCAGTTATAGGTAGACCTTTCCACTTATAAAATGTGTTCAAATCAAACAATCTTTTGACTACAGCACAGGTGATGATTTCACACATTTGACTAAACAGACTGAAGGGGTTTTCTTCATACCTTTTCATGCCACAGGCATCAGGGCAGGTTGGGCACTTCTCACAGGTATCCCCAAATGCTCCAGGTTCAGTGCATGAACATCGGCCACATGCACAGTTTCCTCTACCGCTACACATTTGCCCATCATCTGACAGGCACGAGTCCATTTCTGTCGAACAATTGCAGTTGTCTCCAATCCAGCTGGCATGACACTTGCATTCACCACAATGACAGTCTCCATGCCCTGAGAGGAGGAAGTCAGAATGAAATATTGTACCCCATTGATAATAACCCATTAGATAGAATGAGTCAAATTTGACACGTCACAAATTTTATAGCTACTTTTGTAGTCACTGGAGAATGGGCATGCACATGTTCAAAACTAATCTTGAAGTTGAGAGAAAACCTATCTGAAGGAGGTTTATGATAAATTTGTATTCAAATAAATTATAATTATTATATAAATATTTTACTTTTTTCAGAATATCACGCAAATTTTAACAACTGTAACAGCAGGATATTATGCAAGTTAGAATTCCCCACAGACCTCATGAGGTGGCTTTGCCTAAACAACTAGAGACATAGTGCTGCTGCTAAGAAATATAAAAAGCTGCTATAAAGGCATAGTGCACAGCACATAGCCCTATCTTCAGCCACTAACTTTTGGGATGATTCTCTATTACTAGGCGGCAACACTTGTATCTAAACAAACAGCATAAAATGATCATACCAGAGAAAGTTATTCATAGGAAAAAATTAGAGGTAAGCTAAAGGGTTGTGAAAGTTTCAAAAATCAACAAAAGATAACCAAAAACATAATAAACAGGGAGAAAATAAACTTTGACAGTAAACTTGCAAGTAATATCAAGAAGATCAGCAGGAACATATTTACCTGTTAAAAGGAAGTGAGGAGCCAAAGTGAACACAGACACCATACTGAATGAAGAAGTAGGGATGTAATAGTAGGGAGAAAAAAAAAATTTGCTCTGATCTCCAGGATTTGTAGTCCTCACTTTCTCCTATGTAATAGGGAACCTACTTTGCATCAGCCTTCAAAGTAGAAGACACTAATAGCATGCCAAAACTATTAAATATTTAAAAAGGGACAAAAGGAGAGCAATTAGTTAATCTATTACTTGAGACAAAGTGCTAGGGAAACTAATGGGGTTAAAGACTGAAAAATTCCCTGGACCTAATGGGATGCACCGTAGGATATTAAAGGAAGTAGCTGCAGAGATGGTGATTGCATAGATGGTAATCTCACGGGACATCTTTGAAAATTTATTAACTAATATGAGCCTTGAAAATTTGCCTGGAATCAGCCTATGTCTGCAGGTAGCACACGTACCACTAAAACAGAGAATGTAGCATCTTTGGAGACAGAAACTCAGTTAGCATTTTGGGTCAATAACCTTTTGTTAAAAGAATCAATGACCTGAAATATTGGGTGTGATCTTCCATTTTTCTTCAATATGTGGGGCAAACGTGGTAGGAGGCAACTAAGCACCTCTGTCAGTGAGATAACTCACTGGACCACCTGCAAAGCAACTTAAGAACAGACGAGCGAGAGAGGGCAGAATGCTCACTCTATCACGGACCTCGAGAATATAGTTTCAGGTGCCTAGAGTCCACTGGATCAAATCGGAGGCCTCAGGGAGGAACCAGCAGTGAGAAGCTTTTCTTTCTTCTTATTGCAAGATGGGATCACAGGGAAAGATTAGTGCCAGAGGTACGGGAAAGGGGCTGCTTTCAGAGACCACCGCCTTGCCTCCCATCCATACTTCTGATTGTCCCCAGATTGTGGCACTGGAAGTACTACCTTCAACAGGGCAAGGAGTTTGTCTCGGTATCCCATAATCAACTACCTTTCTCACTTTCAGGAAGACAGCTAATTAGGAAGGTAATGAGTTGAGGCCCTTGAATGGCTTAAGACGGTTAATTTCTGACAAAAAAAAGCATCCCATGGACTCCAGCAGAGGTGGCAAGGATGGGTAAGCTTTTCTGCAGATCAAACTCGCCTCATCTCCCTTACTCATCACACTTCTTGCCACATCCAGGGATGGAGAAATTACATTCCTTACCTGCACCTGACATGCTGAGCATTTCCAGCATTTTCTGCTGCTTATTTCAGGTTGACAGCATTCATGGCATGATGCTTAAGGCTTCCAAAGTTGCCTACTTCAAGTAAGAATACCAGCAACTCTTTTGAGATGAAACAACTTTGTAACAACGTAATTGACAACCCATCCATCAGCTTTAACATTCATCCCCTGCACCACCAGTGCAAAGTGGTAGCAGTGTATCATGTTTACAACATGTACTGCAGTAACTTGCCAAGACTCTTTGACAGGCAAGGTCAGGCCAAGTGTCATAATTCTAGTACTTTTCCCAGTTCCCAGGCCCCTTATCCATTTGCTCCAATCCCCATTTATTATCCACCCTGTCAATTATGCAACTTATTTCTTTCCTTGCTTACAATATTCACTAATCAATTTACCAAAAAATTAAGGTAAAATGATAATGACCATTATTTGTATCTGCTTATGAACATCAAGTACGTAAGCAGCAATAATAAAAGCTGCAATTGTATAATGCAATGTCATGGTGCAGGAACCCTATAGGTGATTCCACCATGACTGTTATACACAACCTAAACAATAATAGCAATGATGATTGCTGATTGAACATGTACTTAATATTAAACAAATATTTCAGAATTACAATAGTTCTGTTTTGATTTAAAAGTTTATTTCTGTCACTCTATATATTGTTTCATTAAAACTGTATTACAGATTTTTAAAAATAAATATTTGTTACTATATAGGAAATATTGCTGCTCATGCAGATGGTCCTTGGTGTAAGCAAACCAGACAGCCATTAAACAAACCAGAGTTCCAACTAAATTTAAACAGCATCATGTAATTGTTAATTTGACAGGAAGATATCCCATTTATTATTTATAACAAAGTGCAGATGGGAAACATTGATTTTGGCAAATGCTTCAATGCTCATTAATAGATTCTACACATTGCTGTCATTATGTACATATGCTGCAAATTCATTCATATTTGTGGAAAATGTCAAATATTTACATCTCAGATAAACTTCACACAACCTTTTCCATTTTGTAGAAGTAAAAGAAAACAGCCTGCATGCATGATATTATTCAAAATAATTATTCCATACAACTTTTGTAACTGAAGTTTATTTTGTCAGTAATGTCACTGGGTAGAAAGATCAAAGATCTCCAAAGAAACAAATGGAAGGAATAAACAACATAAGTTTTCATTGACAGTGACAGGTCTTGGAGCCCTCAGGTGTCTTTGTACAATACAGCTTTTAAGAGGCCAGAATATAAAGAATGGTTCACAAATGTATGTGCTTCCTTGCTAAGCAAATCTGAAGATTCTGCTAATTGCCACTTCTAACAATAATATGTATTATATATCCATTATGTAACACAATTTTATCATAATATTTCAATACCTCAATAAAATCATAATAATGAAGTGGGAAAAAAAAGATAATCAAACAAAAGAACAAGATCAATGGGAAAGACACTTGGGAAATGTGTGCACTACAAAACAAATTACTGTGTCACTGTGAGCCCAGTACAGACTCTTGTCCTGGCAATTTCACCCCATAAAGTTTGATAACAATAAAATTTCTAAAGATGACAATATAAACAGAAGTCCAGATATGGTTGCAGCTTGGATGCCAAAGGTCATCTAGCCCAGCATATTTTGAATGATTATTAGATTAGATTACTTACAGTGTGGAAACAGGCCCTTCAGCCCAACAAGTCCACACCGCCCCGCCGAAGCGCAACCCACCCATACCCCTACATTTACCCCTTACCTAACACTACGGGCAATTTAGCATGGCCAATTCACCTGACCTGCACATCTTTGGACTGTGGGAGGAAACCGGAGCACCCGGAGGAAACCCACGCAGACACGGGGAGAATGTGCAAACTCCACACTGTATGTTGTACGCTGTAAATTTAAAGCTTATTCCCACAATTTCCATGTAAGATATTGCATTGCATTTACATAAGATAAATGTGAACAGCATATCTATGAGTTCTGGGTTATTTATGAATTACTTATTGTCAAATATGACTAGAAAGATGCAGTGAAAAGTGTTTTGTCGCTACAATCTGGCGCAATTTTGAGTTGCAAAAATAACAAATTACATAAATAAAAGTTCAGCTTCTATACACAAATTCAAGGTCTCTGCAAGGTGTCCAGGGTCTCAGGAAGTCCCTGCTCTGGGTGCAGCAGCAACAACCGCATACTGCAGTCAGGAGTCCCCACTTCAGGCACTGTCATGTCACAGCTGAAGACCCGCCTTATCTCTCTCTCCCTCCTTTCTTCGCTTTATCTTCTGACATCTTGGAGAAGCCAGAGCGGAGTGGCAGGTGTTGGCTTCAGCTGTGGTGGTGCCTGGAGTGAGAACTCCTGCCTGTGGGAGGCCCAAAGGTTCGAAATGTGAGGGAAAAAAAAGGCAAATTAAGTTGAAAAATATAAGTAAACATCAATAGCAAAAAAAAGAGAGAATGAAGACAATATCCTGAGAGAAGCACCTTTAAAGTACGTATTTTAATGAAGTCCCTTTGTGGTAAAGAGCTTTTGAGCTTTGCTTGTTAATTTCAATAGATTTTCTTTGCAAAAGTTACAATGGACAATCAAGAAAACTCCCACTAAAATAAATTTTAGTCTCACAGTGTAGCTGCCCTTTGATAGATTTTAAGCAGTATGGGATGATGTAGCAAGCTTTATGAAATCTCTCAGTGGCAATAAAGATTCTATCTATTCTGACACTTGCAACACTGGTGACTCACTGGACAGTGAGTCCATACTCTGTTTTATATCATTGCTGTTTTTTAGTTTCTTGCATTTATTTTGATGAGGGTTAAAATTTCCAAGCGTTTGGATCGTCAACACAGCATGTCATCAGAATTTCCCTACTTTAAAACATTAAAAAAATTAAGACTGCTATTTATTAATGTCGAGATACATTCAAAGAAAAATATGGAGAAGCTTAACAGTATTTAGTTTTGTGGTAGTAAACCTTAAATGACTCTCACTGTTTTCCCCACAGAGCATCCAATTGTATCTAAAATTATTCCAACGATCTCACTTAACATTTTCTGGTCAGATTTTCAACTAAGAGCACTTGTGAGACAGTTGATGTGAGTCTGCAAGTAGAAACTGCTACTATTGACCTTCAGGCACCATCATAGTTTTCTGGCAGGCTTCTGAAATAGCAATAAGCGGAACCACAAAGCTGCCAGGAGGACAGCAGTTGCAGATTTGCAACTTTCTATGAAACTGACCCAAAAGAGAGACTTTAGAAAAAATAGTCTCAGAATTGGAAGCCTGGAAGTTCCAATTTCTTTAAAGCTAATCTTTCAGCTATATTGCTTTGGCTGCTCAATCTGGACCAGCGATTTATTGACCTCAATGAACTCTGATGCCTGTGGCCCAATATTTTGCAATAGGAGAGCTGTGCTCTCCCAGCCCTGTTCACAGTACCTTCCAAATTCAAATTCTCTACAACCTAGAGAAACAAAAGCAGCAGGTGCATGGGAATATTATCTGCATGTTCCTCTCTCAGTCATGCCATAACATCTTGACATGGAAATGCATCAATTTCTGAACTGTTATGTCAAAATCTTGGAATTCCCTCCCTAATCATGATGACAATCTTTGCAGATCCAGTCTTGTAGTTACGTCCTTGAGGAATTTTGCCTGATTAATCATTAGAAATGTGACTGAGCCACGCCTGGTGAGGTTCATTGAAGTTACCCACCCATAGTAATCATGCCACCCCTCAGTACATCTGCCTAATGATTTTTCAAAATGACTGTCTCACCATTCAATATTTGTCTGTAAAGTTTGATATTTTGGTCTCAATAGTGGAAAGTTCCTCACTGCTGATCTCATGTGATTCTCCCAACTTTCTCACCAATGACTAAGTCATTCAGGGGCTGGGAAGATTCTGCCCTGAGAATGTGACTGTATTAGTCTGTTGTTTGACTCATCTGGGGACAGCTCTCAAATTTGACACAAGCCAACAGATGTTAGTAAGGAACTCTTTGTGGGGTCGAACACATTTGTAGTAGTCTTTGGATCCTAGGTTGATGCTGGGTGCCCTATCCAGTATCATTTGCTTTTTTCAGACTTTGTAGTAATTTTGATACAACTGAATGATTTGCTTGGTCATTTCATAGGGCAGTTAAGAGTCAGTTACATTGTTGTAGGTCTGATGTCACATGTAGGCCAGACCAGGGAAGGCTGGCATATTTCCTTCCCAAAACTGTGCTAGTGAACCGATGGGTTTTTAACAATGGTTACATAATCACCATTTAAGCTTGATTTTGATTCCAGGTATTATTGAGTTCAAATTTCACAACTGTAGTAGGATTTGCCTGGGGCTCTGGATTACTAGTGCAGCAACTCTACTCTGCACAGCCATCAAAACCATTAGGTACATTACCTCAAAAATCAGATCTCTGACAGCAATTGGCAAATTTAGTCATGGCAGGAAAGAATCTAATTATTTGAGTAACTGCAAGCTTTTCTGTGAAATAAAATGTTTGTAAATAAATGACAGTTAAATAAATACTCCTCTAGCTTACAAACTGCATCTGCTTCTGCAAGTAATGGTAAATAATACGGTTAAAATGGAATGGGTTTTAGCCATTATCTGATTCAGATATAGCTCAAAATATAAACTTACCCAAATCCCAAACAGCAGCAACTTCCTTTCTCAAAACTAGATTTGCCAAATGCATTCCCTAGGTGAACAAAATCAGCACACAGTTTCAAACTAGCAGTTTTGAAACTAAATCGCAAAATTACACTGTATTACCTAAAAGGATCAGCACCAAGATGTCAGCACAGTAAATTTACTCCCTTATCTAAAAATTTAATTATAATGTGCCAGATAGTTTTGCACGTTCACTGAATAAAAAGGCAAAGATTTACTGAAATGAAAACAGCAGCTTTCTGCTCTTTGGAATTTACTAGTGACTTAAAATGCAGACTGCTCCTTTCCTGAAAGAAAAGTTGGAAAGCCCACACTATTGTAAAACTGATAAAGAATGGAATCTAAATTCTAACATTTACTAATTAATTTAAGGAACTACATGCCTCAATCTCAAAAGTCTGAAAAGAAACCTCTACTCATCCAAGCTGATGGCTACCCTGCTAACTTTTCTTTTCTTGCTCAGTGTTAGTTTTCCTTAATCTTTTCTCCAGTGCTTTAAACTATCCTTTATATTCTTTAACAAATTGTTGCCTTTGGTCCCCACCAAAAGCTTTGTGCTCTCACTGCCAGTTCCACCTGCACCCTGGACACAATGACAACTCAACCCTGTTTAACCCTGAACTAAGGACTGGAGTATTGTTAACACAACAGTAGCTCCCAACTTGGCAGGATTCTGAAACGTGAAAGTTTGTACTAGAATTCCAAAAGAAAAAGCATAACTTGAACAAGAAAGTAAAAGGGAAATCTGAACTTGACAGAAAAGTTTTGATTGTACAAACAGGGCATGTTGAAAAATTTTCATAATGAGTTAGACTTAACTGCTGATTTTCATTTGGCGAGGAATATTCATTTCACACCTGAATTCAGAGAGCAAAGAGTGGAAATATATTTTGTACCTTTTGATAAAATTGCTACAATGTTACATTAGCTTAAAGTTGGACTGTCTTACTGCAAAGCTTATTTGTGTAGAAGACTAGATTTGTACTTGTTTCTTTCAGACACATGATAATTAAGATATAGTAAAAACATGTTCTCAATGACTGAGTTAGAGATGGAGGCTTTAAAAAAAACAGAATCAAGACACTTATGTGGAATTATACTCAGCTGACTGCAGTTTGTCTTCAGACTGTTCTTGATATTGTCATAGATCCCATGATTCCTATTTCTTCAGCAGATGTCTCATTAACTTTGTGAACTCCAGTGCAACTGCATACAACAGTTTTAGAACAGCTGCCAAATCACCAAATTGCAACAAAGACTGAACATACTATTTTAAAATTCACTCAACTATCCAAATTGGAAGAAATCAACATCTTTATAACTGGATTGAAATGCTGTAATATCCATACAAAAGGTCAATGGTTCGAAACTGGGCAGAAAGTCACCAACACACTCTTCAGGCATAGTGGTAGTGTCTCTACCTCTGAGCTAGGAGGCCCAGGTTTAAGACCCACTTGCTCAAGAGATGAGTAAAAATATATCTGAATAAGTTAGTCAGAAAATATCTATAACTGTCTTGAGCATGTCATTCAACATAATCTACTACTTCTCATTCATTCCCAATTGGGAGAGCTAAATGAAAACTAACACTTTCGACTTATCAAGGAGAGCAACAAATCTTTTACAAATATACTGAAAGTGAAATGGTGAAAATGGGAACCTGGACCCATCAAAAGTAGATGCACTCGCATAAATGATACATAATGAGGAAAGAATAAATTTGTAAAATTAGTACTTTGCATCAATTTTCACAGTGGGGATACAGGGTGAATACCATTAGTACAAATAAGCTAAAATAAGTTAGGGAGAAGAATTTCATGTAAGTAAACCCATGGAAATGGAGAAAATAATGGAACTTTAGTCAAATCACCAGGACCTATTGATTTCCATGCCAGCAGAAAAGTTGAGAGATATTTTTGAAGTCTCCAGATTCAGAGTTGTGTCTTTGTTGAAAAATTATAACTGGCGCTCCATCGTTTAAAAAAATACTTAGAAAAGGCCAGGTAACTACAAGCCTCTAAGTGTGGGAAGTTACTGGGATCTATCATTAGAGTTAGAGTTAGAGAGAATGAGCACTCAAACAATTTGCAGTTAATCAAATAGTCGGCACACATTTCTGAAGCGTGGATCATATCTGACCTTTGTACAGCAGACAGAGAAATCATTCATAGAAATTATCTTGAAGGACTTCCAGAGGTCAACTGGTGAAATTTCACATAAGAGATTATTAGCAAAAACGAGAGTTCAGAATTGGTTGTTTTCTTGCAATGGGGTGTTAGGAATGGAGCAAGGTATACGGATTAAAAATTCATTCTCTAGTTGATGGGTCTTGACAAACCTGTTCAGCAAGTAAAAATGCTGACTGACTTTATCAGAAAGTTATCAGGATTTGAAGGGATAAATTAAGAGGGCAGATTGGTCGACATTCCTTCGAATTTAGAGAGAAGGGATGATCTAATCACACTGTTCAAAATTAAAAGGGATTCTATGCTTTAATATATTGAGATTGTGATCTTAAATTGGCTTTTAAGAAAAATATATGTTGATAAATTGCACTGAGTTCAAAACCTGGCTGTGTGGAATTGTGGCCAGATTGTAACACATGTAATGGACCAAAAACCCAAAAGGAATTGAGTTATGATATTCTAAACTGACGTCAAACAGGAACAGGAGATTTTAATTTCATTAATGAATTAAAGCCTAGGTCTCAAGTGTGAATGTAAACTGTGTAATAATCCACTTTGCCACTTGTCCTTTATTTTCAATTATCAGACAAGCTATTTAAATTGTCTCAATTTCTCTTGTTTCCTTTCTTACTGTTTCAGAAACAAATTTTCAACTTAGTTGACAAGTAATTTGCTTGGATTCAGCAGGAAGCATTAGTCCAACTCTTCGCATTTTAATAAAATGCACCTTCTAGCTAAACTACCGAATAGTACGGTCAGAAAATCCAAATTTGATATTCAGCTATTTGTGGCATAAATTGACTAAATAATATCACAAATTATCCTCTTGGAAATGTCTAACGGATATTGGGGACTGAAGATTTAACAATTAACCACAGGCTGGAGATTATGTGCCCTCTTGAGGTGTGCTTTTGGTAGGCTGTCATGTCATTAGGCTGGGTGGTTAACCCACCACCTTCCTATGCATTTCTGAAATTGCCTGTTAAAAGCTCAACTGATCCTGATAATGTGCTACCCATGCCAAAGTATGGTCGACGTGGGTAGCTTGGTGGGAGTGGATAAGCTGTTTGTGTTTATAAAACAGCAGGAATTAAGGAGGTTACTAATTTCAAGGGTGCCCTTTGTGCATTGAACATACCCTCCCATTCCTTCCCAACTATCTGCTCTGAAAACCTCAACCTCACCACTCCATGAACTTTCAAAATCCTCCCCAACTGAGTACTCTAGCTTTGCCTCACTAGAGAATCCATGCTGTCCTCTTTCATGGCTATTCACCACTACCGAGCAGTTGGTGCTTATGGCTAATCATACTGGTCAAAATCAAGATGGGACTTCCTCTCCAGTGAGAGATGAATGTTGCATTTCAAATTCACAGCTTCTGACTTCTGACGCCTCTGCTCCACTGTGGTTTGGCTGGGAAACAGCATGCTTCCAAGAGGCAATATGGTTTGTTTTTCTTCCCTTATGGTGTGGTGCAATATCCAATAGGAGAGCTAAGGAAGGAGCATTCACTGCACACAGATGGTAAGCAGATTGGGTTGGCAAAGTCAAAACTTGGCATGGAGATGATCTTGCTATTGGTATGAAAAATGAATACTCAAAACATAAATGAATGATTTGGCACACGTTACATTGTGCTTCAAAAACAACTTTTCATATATTTAGAACAATTCTAACTAATTTTTTTTATTCTTTACATAAATCATTTTCCTTCCTGCAACTCAATGTCTGCGGAACTTGGAAGTTTACATGTTCAAGTATGCATTTAGTTATCTATTTATGGATTGCCAAACTGATGCAATTGCTAAGACTGTGTTAGTTACAACAGGATCTCAACAGTAAAAAAAACAAGTTTTTATTCATTCACAGGATGTGAGTATCACTGGTCAGGCCTATTTAGTGCCTATTCCGGAATCAAAGGTCTGGAATCACATGTAGGCCAGACTCGGTGAAGACAGCAGTTTCACAGAATCCCTACAATGCTTAAAGGGACCATTGATCCAACAAGATCTGCACCAAGCCTTCAAAGAGCATCCCCATCAGACCCAGCCCTCTACCCTAGCCCCATAACCCCGCATATACCATGGCTAATGCACCTTGACAGCACATCCTTGGACACTAAGGGACAATTTAGCAAGGCTTTGGATATCTTTGGACTGTGGGAGGAAACCAGAGCACCCGACAGAAACTTTCTTGGTTAGCTATGGTTGGTTTAGCCTTCTCTCAGAAACTTTCTTCCTCAATGGGTTGTGTTTTTGCCGAGAGTCATGAATTACCTCTTTAAACGTCTGCCACTGCTTGCTCAGTGTACTTCCTGCTAATCTAATTGCCTAGGAGAAAGTGAGGACTGCAGATGCTGGAGATCAGAGTCTAGAGTGGGGTGCTGGAAAAGCACACCAGGTCAGGCAGCATCCGAGGAGCAGGAGAATTGACGTTTAATTGACGAAAAGAGAAGTAGGATAATTGTAGATGGATGAAGTGTGAACATTAGAGAACAGACAGAAAATGGTTGATCTAAGCTTTTTATTTAAATTGGCTGCTGGGTATATGGGAAGCATCTCAGCCACTATTATAGTACAGCAAAAGGAAACCATTCTTTTGTCAAGCTGTTTTTCTGAAAGTTGAAGTAAAACCTCAGACTTTAGTATTTATCTATTGTCTGGCAGCCTGAATTAATGTCATGCAATAAAAATATTTTCCAATGTAATGAAAGCTGGTATTAAGTTGTGATTAAGCAAAGTGGAATCCTACTTATGAATCTTACTTCAACAGTCTCCAAAATTTTCAAAAATATTCTGTTCTGTAGATGTTCAAGATCTACATTACAATTCTACACAAAAAATATCGACAATTCATCACAGTTATCTTCACTTAGTGTGAGCAAATTTATTTCATTTGTTAATGCTACATGTGAACAACTGCAATTGACCTCAGGCATATAGGATTAAGAGAGCGGTTCCAACCTACTAGAACCTGGTTTATAGTGCCTGATTAAAATTCTGACTTTTCTCAGAAGATCTGGACGTGTAGAATTCTGCACTCAGCAGTTAAATGACAAATGTTTAGAGAACGTGTGCATAGAAATTTTTAAAAAGAAAACTGCAATGCTAATTAACAGTAAGTAGATTTTAAAGTTTATCCAGATGGTCAAGTTTGGCACCCCAGAGAAGCTAAACTGCATGTATTGTCACATTGAGGCAGTGTGAGATCACCTCTCGCATGAACTCCATTGTGATGCCTTCTGTTCTTGGAAGAAATTAATTCTCTCATTGCAATTTCTGCCTCCTATTGCATCTAATTTTGCAATAATCTAAAATAAGGGGACATATACTAGGAATTAGTATCAGGCCATTCAGAAGAGTGCTGAAAATGTGTTGCTGGAAAAGCGCAGCAGGTCAGGCAGCATCCAAGGAGCAGGAGAATCGACGTTTCGGGCATGAGCCCTTCTTCAGGAATCAGCCCTTCTTCGGGCTCATGCTGCCTGACCTGCTGCGCTTTTCCAGCAACACATTTTCAGCTCTGATCTCCAGCATCTGCAGTCCTCACTTTCTCCATTCAGAAGAGTGGTCAGGAAACATTTCTTCATGCAAACAGTAGCAGCAGTGTGGAACACTTCCATTAAAAGGCAATTCACAGAATCTGAATTATTGTGCCTGCACACCTCTCCTTCTGTGGTACAACAGTATCAGAGGGATAAATTTTACTAGTGCCACACTCTTACCTCTTGCCATAACCCTGCATATTCTTTCCCTTCAGATAATAATCCAAATCCCTTTTGAATGTCTCAATTGAACTAGTATCCATCACACAGACAGTACATTCCAGATTTCAACAACATGCTGCAAGAAGAGTTTTACTCTCACACCTGTTGTCAGTGATCTTGAATCTGTATTTCGTGGTCTCTCTCAATCCTTTCACCAGTTTGAACAGTTTTTCCCTAACCACTCTTTGCAAATCTGTTATGCTTTTGCATAAGCCCTGAAGAAAGGCTTATGCCCGAAACGTCGATTCTCCTGTTCCTTGGATGCTGCCTGACCTGCTGCACTTTTCCAGCAACACATTTTCAGCTCTGATCTCCAGCATCTGCAGCCCTCACTTTCTCCTCGATGCTTTTGCATTGGTCAATTGAAGTCCTCTCAGCCTTCTCTTCTGCTAGAAGGATCCCAGTTTCTCTTAATTTACTTTCATATCTGAAATCCTTCAGCTCTGGAACCTTGTCAAACCTCCTCTGCATGTTTTCCAATGCCTTCACATCCTTCCTAAAGTATGCATTCAAAATTGGATGCAAAATTCCACCAAGGGCAAACTATTAGTTCAATATAACCTCTTTGCTCTTGGAAGCTACATCCCTTTCATTAAACTCAGAATACCATTTACTTTACATAATTGCTCTCTGAAGATGTCCTGCCATTTTTAGTGACTAATGTGCACATACATCTAGATTTCTCAGGTCCTGCACCCCCATTATATTTGTGCTTATTTATATTGTCTTGATGTATGGTGTATTGTGGAGAAAAAAATGTGCATAACCATGTGTTCTCCACTGAAAATCCTTGAAGTTAAAAGAAGGGCTTCACACAGTTAGTTCCTACATCTCCTCATCTGCCACTTTCTCACCACTTTGTTATTTGGGTTTGCCAAGGGCACAATCATCCTGGAGACCCTCTGTAGTGGGCACTGAAGCATTAGGTGAGTCTAAACAGAACTTCAGCTCAGCAATCCAGTGGCCTCTATATTGCTGCACTCACTGAGGCACGAGGGGCACTGTAGCTCTCCATGGTTGGGTTTTGTGGGTTGGTCACAGATGTCACTTGTGTGGACGACACCTTGGTACTCAACTGACTGTGTGACACTCGACTGACTGAAAATACATGAGTCAGAGAGCTCCTAGGAAGTGAGCACATACCTACAAAATTTGTAGTGGTTACACACAATTGCAAATTGAGAAAATGAAAGGCTTTTGTTTCTGTTCAGTCATTTCCCATTGTGCCATTTGAAAGCCAGTATCTAAATGAGCAGCATATTCTGTACAATCACTGCTTAGATTCTGCCTTTCATTAAGCTTGTCAAATTATTAGCTTCAGGGTGTCATCGAGATTCTGGGTGCACTTTCAGAAATATCATCTGCAACTTGGGACAATCTTCTTTCCCTGTAAACTTTGTTCTAGGTTCATCAGTAATGGGTAAGGTGGAAAAGTACATCCAAATTGTATCCAATGGTGACATAATCCCCTGATAAGAGAACAACCTGCATGGTTGATCAGTGCTTGGTTTATGCAGGTCACTGGATGATTCTGGGAGCTCCCAGCACAAATCAAATGGTCCTTCTACTTGTGCAAATCCAACAATGACACTGATTCATAACGCTCTGGCTGCCTGTATCTCAACTTCTACAGTGAATTGCACCAATTATTGGCTCTTTTGAACAGGGTATTGGTGATTGCCCTGATACACCTGTGAGTGGTATATTGTAAATTGCCATACAAGTCTCTTGTAACAACCTGGAAAGATTCACAAATGTAAAAATTCAAACTCTATTCTGACTTTTAAAGTGCTAACATTGGAACTCACCCCAAACACATAGGTCTTCCTGACTGACAGCTTTTAGTTAATTGACAAAAGCCAGTGACATCCTCCACAGTCTCTGACATTCTTAAATTTGTCTGTATTATATTTGATTACATTGCAAGCTATGGATCTCACTAGCCCCTGGTTGCCACCATCCTAACCTGCCTTCACCTCTGGTGGCTCTTGTCAGTATTCTGGTCTTTGGTTTACCTGACTGTCATGGACTGTTGGTTTCTTATCTGCTGCTTCAGAAGCAACACTGGCTATACTTAAACCAGCCTCTCTGCCTGAGATTAACTGTAAATGTTTCCCTGTTTTGCTTTAGAGTGTGTGTACAACATGCTGATAGATTAAAAATAGGTTTCTGCCACCTGCCATTAGAAAGTAAAATCTACTTTCAATCTTCTACCAACTTAATGGTAAACCTACATCCTACTTTCAGGAATTTAACATTCTGGCTTCAGTCTAATTAAGTTTCCTCCCACTCCACCATGTCTCCACTCTTACAGGCCCTATCCAATACTGCCCTCCTTGCTGGCAATGTAGATGTGCTAGCGCTTCCAGAGATGGCAAACTCTTATTGACACTACTGATATTGACTGTAATTTTCAAACTAAAATTTCTTGCTCCTTCTTGTGAAAGTTATTCTATTTGAATTATTTGCTCAATTTCTAGCACTGTACATTAGTTTCCCTAATCCTGCTTTCTTTAGTCTTACACTATTATCACATCAGTTTACCATTTGCTGTTCTCCAGCTAATCATTTTACAGTTCAATCTTGTTAATTTCCAAAATACATTTCCTCCTTTTCCCTCACTGTTGCTTCATATAAATAGTTCATCTGTAATATGCTTCAAATTCTATTGAAGAGTTACTTGTGAAATGATTTATCTTCATTACCAAACAGATGCTTCCCCATTTGCTGATTGCTTGCTGAGTTGGTTCTTACTGGAGTCAGACTAGATTTCTACTGTTGAAAACTGACAAGGCAGCAGCACTAGCTGAAATAGATCCAAGGATACACAGGGATTTGAGAATGGAAATTTCAGAGGGACTGGCAATAATGTTTCAGTCTTAGATTCATTAGTGGTGTCAGAGGGTGTTGAAAAAGGGTGTAAGGGTATAAATCAATGACACAATAGTCAGCCTGACTTCAGTAGGTAAGGAAATTTCTAGAAACAATAATTTGGGACAGAGTTATTAGTCAAGTTGACAAATGTAGGGTAATTAAGGAGACAAAAAATGTCATAACGGAAGATAATGTTTAATTACCTTCCTGGAGTTGATGTGAGGTAACAAAGGGTTGGTTAGGGCAATGCTACTGATGTGGTGTATACAAAGGCATTTGATACATTGCAACACAACAGAAATGTGGACATATTTACAGCTTATGTAATGAAAGGGACAGTAGCAACATGGATATCAAATTTGCTCAGTGACAAAAGACAACCATTTTTAATGATTATTTTCAGGCTAGGGAAGGTTTATAGTGGACGCCCCCAGAATTAGGTGCTGTGATCCTTGCCCTTCTTGAAATATAATGATCTAGACTTTGGTATATAGGACTTTCTTTCAAAACTTTTGGATGATACTAAACTTGGAAACAATGTGAACTGAGGAGGATAATATAGAACTTCAAAAGGACAGACAAGTTGATGAAGTGGGCAGATGAAGTTCACTAGAGAGAGATTTGAGGTGATACATTGTTAGGCTGACCATTGAAAGATATATAATGTACATAAAGGTACAATTTTAAAGTGCGTCTAGGCACAGAAGAACCTGTACATAATTCATTGAAGATGGTAGGCTAGAATGAGAGCACAGTTAACAACAAAAAGGCTTTGCTGATTTTATGCTGACACCAGAAGATCTTCAGCTAGAGTACTACATCCAATACTGTGTACTGCACTTTAAGGATGAGAAGGCATTAGAGAGAGCTCAGAAGAGGTTTATTGAAATGGTTCCAGGGATGGGAAATTTTAGTTATCAAAAGGTGTCACGGTAGCTCAGTGGTTAGCACTGCTGCATCACAGCACCAGGAATCCCGGTTCAATTCCGCCTCGAGCAACTTTCTGTGTGGAGTTTGCACATTCTCCCAGTGTCTGCGTGGGTTTTCTTTGGGTGCTCTGGTTTGCTCCCACAATCCAAAGATTGCAGGTTAGGTGAATTAGCCATGCTAAATTGCCCATAGTGTTAGGTGCATTAGTCAGGGGTCAACATAGGGTAGGGAAATAGGTCTGGGTGGGTTATTCTTTGGAGGGTCAGTGTAGACTTGTTGGGCCGAAGGTCCTGTTTCCATACTGTAGGGAATCTAATCTAATCATAAGTACGTAAGATTCGGCCCATTGAGTTTGCTCCACCATTTGATCATGGTTGATACTCCTCACCCTCATTTTCCTGCCTTCACCTCCTTAGATTCAAAATGCTAAGGCTCTTCTCCTTGGAGAAGAGAGGATCAAAGGAGTTCTGACTGAAGAATTCAAAATCATATGAAGTCTGGACAAAACAAATAGGGAGTGAATGGTCTCACTCAGCAAAATGACTGAGAATGAGAGGGCACAGATTTAAATTAATTAGTAAAAGAAACAAATTGAAATGGGGAAAATACTTTCCTGCATACAGCAAGTGGATGGGATTTAGAATACACTGCTGTGTGTATAGCGGAGGTAAACTGAACTGAAGAATTCAAAAGTGAATTAGATGGTTATTTGAAAATAAACAGCTTGCAGTGTTACAGGGTGAAGGACTGAGAATGGCACTAAATGAAATGCTCATTCAGACAGTCAGGGCAGCCATGATGGGTTGAATGGCGGCCTCTTGCACCGTAAAAGTTCTATGGATTTTTTTCAATTCTCACAGACACAGTCTAAGTTGCTGAGCGCATTCCACTGCTGCAGTATGTGCTTCTTAAACCAAGTTTAGATTTATAATAAACTGTAATTTCAGTATGAAGGCTTAAACGTTTTTGGATTGACATTGAAGTTGTGTTAATATTCCCAAAACCTGACCTCTAATTATTGCATGCATTAGAAAAACAGGAATATTTCCTTGAAGCCATGTGATTAGCAGAGATGTGCAACAGTAAACCAAATACAATTCAATTAGGTTACATGAATGAACTCATGCCAGCCTGAATATTTGTATGCGCACCTAGATGAAAAAATATGTAGAATCCCAAATATAAACTGATTGGGATGTCTTGCAATAATGAATGAATCATAAAATCAATATAAATCTGTACATGTTGGACTTTAAAATCTGTAGTATAGGCATAACTCTTTCTACATTGGAGCATATTAATAAAACCTGAGGGGGATTTGGTCTGAAGTAAATGACAAACACTGTGGCAGAGAGTTTATAATATCCAATGACAAATGTCTGCAATTAATAGGAAATGAAGGATGTAATATTTTTATTGAAGGTAAGCACATCTCATTTATATCACAGACAGATGAGTTTCAGGCTATCAATTTAACGTTCATAAGTATCTTATTATAACAAGTTGCACGACATTGAAGTTAAATACTAGTTTCATTATTATCAGAAATCCTGACATGGTGGGGGGAACAATCTCAGCAATTCCTACTGTATTGTAAGAGGAGGGCAGTAGCGGCAGGTGGTGGTGGAGTGGGGGATGGGTGGAAAGATATTCATGGCTCAGTAAGGAAGTTAAAGGTAAGAAAGACAAAAGCAAAAGATTTAAGATATTGTGATTTGTATTAATTCACAGGATATGGACATCACTGGCTAAGTTATCATTCTATGCCCTTCCTCGTTGCCCAGAATGCAATTGAGATTCAGCCGCATTGCTGTGGGTCTGGAGTTACACGTAGGTCAGACCAGGTAAGGATGGAAATTTCTTTCTCTGAAGGACATTAGTGAACCAGATAGGTTTTTCCTGACAATCAGCAATGGTTTCATAGTCATCATCAGACTTTTAATTCCAGTTTTTTATTGAATTCAAATTCCATCATCTGTCATAGTGGGATTTCAACAGAGATCCCCAGAACATTACCAGGGTGTCCAGATTAATAGTCCAGCAATAATACCATGGGGCCATTACTACCTGTAAGGTTGAGTGGCAGGCTGGAAAATTGGTTATCGTTAAATGGTTCCCAAATGGTTACTATGAAGTCATAAAATGAGCAAAGGCAAATTATGAAAGAAAACTTGGGCTAAATATAAAAACAGATAGATGCTTTTGCTATAATTATATAAAAGTAAGGCATCAGCTAAAGTGAATGTTGGTCCCTTGAAGGATAAGACTGGGGAATACAGAAATGACAGTGTCACTAAATCAACATCTTTCTTCAGTATTTACGATGGACAATATGTGTGCCATTTCAATGGTAACAAGTAATGTACAAATTATAGAAATGGATGAACTTGGAACTTGGCAGGCCTCATCAGTAGGACATGTGCAAAAAGTTAGCAACAGTTCAAGACAGCTTGCATGACCCAAAGCTATACTGCCCCTTTTAAAGGAAACAACAACTACATTGGAATCAAGTAAAGGGATAAGCAAATATTTTGGCCCAAGTTTATAGCACTTGTGCTAACAATGTCAACATTCAGTGCAGACAGCCACAGACAACTTTCAACTGGCACCAGTGGCTCCAAAACTACCATTACTGTGGAGCTGACTTTGTAGTTAAAATATCCAAAATTGCAAAACACACGACAGTGGTGCCATTATACAATGAAAATCTCACTGACATAGCCCTATACTAATTACACCGTTAAAATTTATGGAATATGCATAGTAAGCCAAATTCACCTAAAACAAGTAAGTAAATTCAGAGCTCTCATATCAACAACAAACATCAGGAAAATGTATTATAATATCTCCTACTGTGTGAGACTAAAGGCACTTTATATTACTTCAGTTGTGATTCTAGGAAACCAGGGTTTATAAACTAGCTCCTTTCATTTAAATTATTTTAAATATGACATCCGTATCACAGTGTTTGTCTTGGAATTATCTTTTTTGCATCTGGATCTACTGATGCAAGAACTAAAATTCAGCAAAGTGCTGGGAGCGAGCAGAGACCCAAAATCTGAACTATATCATCAGTCTAAAAGAACGGAATGAAAAGAACACAACTGCAGTAAATAGATCATATCAGCTTTTTGGATTAGCAACAAGAACTCTGTTCTTATAGTTACAAATGACTCATTGCAGGATTAGAGAGATCAGTCAATGTCACAATGATGTACTCTAAATAACTAAATGACAAACATGTGTAAATTTATACTGTGTTTATTCACCACACCCAGGTAAATGCACAGAAGTGGAAGATCCTAGCAATGTACCTGTTATCTATAAGCTGTTCCAATGTAATGCTAGACAGCAATTATCAGTCTTTACACCTACCCGTGTCATCTCCTAAAGTAGCTCAAGTTTGCTGATTTAGATACTACATTAGAAGTTAGTGTATAAATGTACAATCTAGAGACTGAAGAAACAATGGAGCAAAATCCTAACAAGAAATCGGTTAACTAATAACTCTGAACTTCAATGCCATCATATTTGTTATGTTCCCCTCCAATATTTATTCATGGGGTGAGGCGACTAATGACGTCATGAACTGCCAGCCATAATATCACTGAAGCGATTATCTTCACTTCAATGCATTTCCACCATATACAAGGTTCAAAGTCCGGATTGTGATTAAATATTCAGCAACTGGAGGAACGGAGCTGCAACAACAATCATGAAAGTCAGAAGATAGCAGTTTGTTCAATTAGCACTAATATCAGAACTTAGTATTCACTCCTCCACCAATGAAGCACCATTATGCATGGCAGCCTCAAACTGTAGGCTGTCGGAACATTCTTACAAATACAGGACACCTGGTTCAACAATCTTTGATCTTCCACTATGAAAGACAAGAGCAGTAATACCATTGGAGTCTAAAAGGTTTCCTCACATAATATCCAAATTGGACATATATTCCTTCAGTGCTGCTTGGTCAAAATCTTGGAATCACTGATGCAACTATTTTATAGGAATACCATTACCACAATAGAAATGCTCACCGCCACCACCTCAAGGCAACTAGGGAAGACAATAAATGTAGATTTGCATACAATGTGGCATCCTATCTGATCAACCTAGCAGTTGCGTGGATAATTGACCATCAAAAACAATCAGTTAATTAATTAATTGTTTATAGTGCTATAGAAAGTATAAATTTAATCAGCATGGAAGAAAGCAATCACTAAAAACGTTGTGGTGCCCCAGAGAAGGACTATAACACTTAAATCAGATGCCCCAAAAGCAGCGGAGAATGAGATGTAAATTTAAACTCAGGCCAATCTGGTATCCCCAAGTTTGGGAAAGTAGTAAAATAGAAATGGGACAGGCCTCTTAAAGAAGGTAGGCAAATACTTTTTAAGGCACTAGTGAGCTAAGAGGAGGAATGCTTCCAATAGCCTTCAAACATATTTTCTACCAATTGTAGCCTCTCTTCAGTGCTGTGAATGGTTGATCGCACTCTTCCTCAACTCTTAAAATTCCTTTCTAAACACAATTTGCTATCTCTATCATATCTCTCGAATCAAAGTAAAAGGATGGTGCAAATATATGAATACATAAGGAAAGTGGCATTTTCCCAACTAGACAGAAATTACTAAAGTCGAGAGATTTATAGGCTATTGAACAGCACTGATATGTTTACAGAGCACCTTTAAAGTTATAAAATGCCTAAGTTATGTCACAGAAGCATATGAAGTATAATTATATCCCTATGGTTGGAGCTTCACTGCACTGTTGTCCCAGTAGACTGATACCAACATTCCATAGGCAGGCAGACAATTGGCTCCTTGGTTTCATAAGGAAGGAAGAGGAGACAGTACTCCCTGGAAAGATTGCAGCATTTCAGATTTTTAGATGACGCATGTTCTACACTTGAATCCACAGAAAAATCCATGTAATAATTTTTTGACATAATTTATGAACCTCACCCTGAACTCAAATCTACTTTTGAAATGGAGCAATTATTTCCCTTTAGTTGATCTGCTAGATGATAAATCTGCCAGGGAATTCTTGACTACTGTCCACTGCAAATCTACCTTCACTGCCCAATATGTATGCTTGAAATCTTGCAGTTCCATACACAAGATTTTCTTCCTCAGTAAAACATTAATCAGTTCCAAATTAATTGTACTGGCAACCAGTTTAAGACTGACATTAAAACTTCCAGTGTAATGCCTTTGCACATACTACTTCCTAGGAATGGAAAATTGTTGACATTTTCTATAATTTTGCTATTTATCACAGAATCACTGCAGTGTAGAAAGGCCATTCAGTCCATCATGTCCACACTGACCCTGTGAGGAGCATCATGTTGGAGGTGGTGTGGGTGAGAGGAGTGGTTTGCTGATGGAGAAGGTTGGAAGCTTAATCTCCGGTGTGTTCAAAGACCAGCTTTTCTATATGCTTTGTAGAAGGACTCAGCAGTGACATGGAGCTCAGTTGATGTCAAAACAGAAGGGCATCTACATACTGAAGTTCTATGACTGAGATTTAAAGAGTTTTAGTTTTGGCTTGTTGGCATTACCTTGTCATAATAAAAAACTAATGTTGTGCAGTGATGTGAGCTCATGACCTTCTGTATCACTTTAGCACTAGTACTTGTTCAACAACCTCTGAAACTCCAGTCAGCAAAAGCTGCTATCCTATAGTGCCTGAGTGACTTCAAAGACTACAATAACAAGCACTTGTGAAAGGGTCCTCATTCCCTCTACTCGAAACATGATGTCTGGTTTGACTAAAACCAGATTCTAACTGCAGTAAGAACAAAGTTTGCACTGATTGGAAATTTCACTATGGCTCAAGAGAAAAGTAAAATTCCATGACAAAAAACAAATAATGGGCAGAAAGAGACTGAGTTCCAACAACTTATTGAAATCAAGAACATGCATAGCTTCTTCAGTACTGTCAGGATGATGGTATGTTGTTGGAGGTGATTCTGAGGGATAGAATTTACGTGCTTTTGGAAAGGCAAGGACTGATTCGAGATAGTTAACATGGCTTTCTAAGTAGGAAATCATGTCTCACTAACTTGATTGAGTTCTTTGAAGAAGTGAAAAGAAGATTAAGGCAGAGTGGTAGACATTGTCTACATGGACTTCAGCAAGGTGTTTGACAAGTCTCCGTATGGTGGACTGGTTAGCAAGGTTAGATCACATGGAATCTGGGGAAGCGAGCCAATTACATACAAAATTGGCCTGAAGGTAGGAGACGGAGGACAGTGGTGGAGGTTTTTTTTTAAGACTGGAGGCCTGTGACTAGCGATGTGCCACAAGAGTCAGTGCTGGGTCCAGGGCTTTTCGTCAAATATAAATTATTTGGATGTGAACATAGGAGGTATGGTTAGTAAGTTTGCAGATAACATCAGAATAAGTGGTGTAGTGGAAAGTGAAGGTTTTCTCAGAATATAACATGACCTTGATCTGATGAGCCAATCTGCTGAAGATTGGCAGATGGGATTTAATTTAGATAAATGTGAGATAAATGTTGCATTTTAGTTAGGCAAACCAACTTACACACTTCTTCGTAGGGCCATAAAGAGTGTTTCCAAACAGAGACCAAGGGGTGTAGGTGCATAGTCCCTTGAAAGTAGAATCACAAGTAGATAGGGTGGTGAAGGCTATATTTGGCAGGCGTGCTTTTATTGGTCAGTGTACTGAGTATAGGAATTGAGGCATCATTGCGGTGTGATCGACATTGGTTAGGCCACTTTTAGAATACTGCGTGCAACTCCAGTCTCCCTGCTAATAGGAAAGATGTTAAAGTTGAAAGGGTTTAGAAAAGATTTACAAGGATGTTACAGGATTGAAGGACTTGAGCTACTGTAGAGGCTGAATAGGGGCTTTCTTCCCTGGTGAATCAGGAGGCTGAGGGGTGATCTCATAAGAGGTTTGTAAAATGATGAGGATAAGGGAGTCCAAAGGTAAAGGATACAGATTTACGTTGAGAGGGGAAAGATTTAAAAAGGAAATTAAGGGCAACTTTTTCATGCAGATGGTGGTGCATGTAGGGAATGAGCTGCCAGAGGAGGTGGTGGATGCTGTTCCAATTACAACATTTAAAAGGCATCTGAATGAATACAAGAATAGGAAGGGTTTAGAGGGATACAGGTCAAATACTGGCAAATGGGACTTGATCAATTTAAGATATCCGGTGAGCACGAACAAGTTGGACCAAAGGATCCATTTGTGTGTTACGTAACTCTATGATGTCTGAACTGCGTAATGTAGAAGACAAACATTAGCATTAAAAAAGTTCTGCAGCTCTCTCCATCTCCAGAAGAAAGAACTCTATTATAAGAGAGGATTGTTTCTTCTGTGCACTTTGCAGAATAATACTTTCGTTGAACGATTATGTTTTTTTGATAGACCTTACAAATAAGTATGCTGATGTTTCTTGCTATTTTAAAAATAATCTTTTGCAATGATTTTATAAATTTCAAGATATGTTAATGCATTTATCCTTCTCCACTCCAAACATGCTACAAGATCTTCCATTCAGATAAATTATTAGTCTGCAATCAGTTTTGGTACACTATAATCTTTAGACACTGGCTGTGTATCAAGTTTGTATTGAGTGCATTAAATATTTTTTCTACCTGCGGAGAACACAGCATTGTAAAATACTGTCACAACTGAACATAAGGAGACCAATTTTATATTCAGATTTCTTTTATAAGACTAAATCAACTGTATTCATTAATTATGACACCCTATTAAGGTCACTGATTCAAGCAAAAATCTGTTTCAACGTCAATATTTTCAAACCCTTCTGTTTTAATGTGTGTGGCTAAATAGAAATGGCAGCAATCCATTAATTTTATTTCCATTCCGTGGCACGGTGGCTCTCTGGTTAGCGCTACAGCCTCACAGCACCAGGGACCCAGGTTCAATTCTGGCCTTGGCCAATTGTGCAAACTCCACATAGACATTCTCCCAGTGTCTGCATGGGTTTCCTCTGGATGCTCCGGTTTCTTCCCACAGTCCAAAGACGTGCAGGTTAGGTGAATTGACCATGGTAAATTGCCCATAGTGTTAGGTGCATTAGTCAGAGGGAAGTAGATCTGGGTGGGTTAGTCTTCAGAGGGTCGGTGTGGACTTGTTGGGCTGAAGAGTCTATTTCCACACTGTAGGGTATCTAATCTAATACTAATGGAATCAATTATCAGGAATTACTAATGGAGAATTAACTACATAACTGATACTTAGTATGCAGCATTGATTATTGTTTTAGCTGGAAAACTTTTTAACTCATCAACTGCTTTGATTTCTTTAATGAACTGAAAACTGAAGTCAACTGCACTTAAGACTTCAACACTGTACGCGTAAGGTTTACAAACAGCATTTCACAAAGTTTCACAAAATCTTACTATTTAAATTAAAAGCTCTGCTGAACAGTGGGAAAGATTTTATAAGGATAAGATTTGAGCTAATTGGGAGAAAACAATGGAAAGTGGCCAGAGAAAAGACAACATGTTAAGAGGTACAGGTAGAATAGGGGATTACTTATGCCCATGGACTCTGAGACCACTATTCCACATGAATGATTTAGATTCTGAAGCTCAACGAAAACTACTAAATTACTAAATAATACCCAATTAGGAGGAATCGTAGATTTCAAAGCGGCAGCTAGAAACTACACAATTTACTAATCTAAATAAGTGTGTGGCAAGTAAACTCTAACGTGGAGAAGAAGTGTAATGCATTGTATATAATGAAGAAGAATGAGCAACACATCTATTTCATGAATGAATGTTCAAATGCGTCACACCCAGATGAATCAAGTTGGGGGGATTGATTTGGTTCCCCTCTATTCAACCCCCATATTCATTGCTTGCAACAAGTGTTATTTTATTTTCTCAACACACAGTTATAATCACACTTCCAATTAATTGTAGTACTAGTCAAAATTAAGGAGCCAATTACCAAGTGTTCTTGAGTGCTTTGAGAAAAATAATAAAACATGACATCAAACACACACACAAAAAAGGCTTAAAGTTTAAGAAGAAGAATGCTTGGTACAGATAGGAAGAAAAAAGATTATGAAATTTTAAAATCCTTACAACAGTTCTCAAGGTGTTAGATTTTTAACCAAGACCACAGCTGTTAAGATTGACTTGTACCTTTAGCAGCAACAGTATGTATAGATATCTTTGGGAAAATAAACATTCAGCCAGAATTCAATTTGCTTTTTCACTGAAACCAATGCAGAATGCTGGAGAAACTAAACACATCTGGCAGCATCTGTGGAGAGAGAAATAGAGTTAATATTGAGACCAGAATGACTCCTCTTCAAAAAGGAATGACGCATCTTAAAAACCTTAACTCTGTTTCTCTCTCTACAAATGCCACCAGACCCACGGAATTCCTTCAGCATTCCGTATTGATTTCAGACTTCCAGCATTGTTTTTATTAAAATGCTTTTCTTCACTAAGTGCTGTCTTCCAAAATGACGAGGAATCAGGGAGATAGTGCCTTCTTCTGTTATGAAATATAATTCCTTCTTTACCGTGATCTGTGTCTTTTAAAAATATATAACTTCCAAGTGAGCCTTTAATCTCCCAATATTGGAATCATAAAAGTGTCAATTAAAACAGGAGGTAGAGATCCTGATGCCTGACTAAGTTGCGTATTTTCAATGTCTTTAAATAGAAACGTTAGTTTCAGTTAAGAGTTTTGTTTATTCCACATTGGTTTCCAGGACTTTGCCTAAATGCAGAAAAGAAATCATGGCAGCCATTTCAGGTCTGTTTTTGTCTCTGTTTAAAATCATTTTGTTCGCAGAAGGTCTCAAGTATAAATGATGGAAACTGAATATTGATTGTCCTTTTATTCAAATCAATATCATAATAAATGTGAAAAGGTTTAACAAGAAAGACTCAGAGGCTTAATAAATGCAATAGCTCAACATATTGTTCACTGCAGCTCGGCACTGCAGGATATCAACCAGAATGATTTCATAGATAAAGCATATTGGCAAATGATGACCTAGTGGTACTATCACTAGAACGTTAATCCAGAGATCCAGGTAATGCTCTGGGGACACAAGTTGGAATCCCACCACAGTAGATGGTAGAAGATAACCATAAACTAATTATTGGAACTAATCTCATCCCTATCTGTCCGGCATACATGCGACTCCAGACACACAACTATGTGGCTGACCTTTAACTGCCCTCTGGGCAATAAATGCTGGCCTAGACAGTGGTGCTCTCAACCAGTGAATGAACAAAAAAAAAGAGAAAGAACATTTGGAATAAGTATCTAATAATAAAGGGTAATTAGGAATGGGCAACAAACAACATCCAAATCCAATGACAAAAAATATCAAGAATTGCTGCATTATGGTTGTCCCTCACTTTTGCTTAGAAATGAGGCTATCACTGCAATCACTAAAGTGAGCCAGAGACGTATAATTCAAACTTGCATTCTTACCAGAAAACAAAGAGACTTGAGAGACCAGCCAATAGAAGCAGTTTTGTATCATTCCATTAGAAAACAGCTGTTAGGCAAAGTGACAAAAGGGATCATATCTTTGTGAGAAAAAGTCAGTATTGTTGTGATTGTGCAGCCACATTTGTGAGCTGTGCTATTACCTCTCTGCAATCTGAAGGTAATGGACCTAAGGTGAAGTATCTGCCTAGCCCTGTTCCTCCTCTGGCCTAATAAAATGAAGCGAACCAAAGGACTAGTGAGAAAGAGGAACTAAAAGAAATTAGTATAAAGAAGAATGAGTAACATTAAATAAAAGTCTTGATGAAATTTATGAGACTAAAAGTTGGTAAATCACATGGACTAGATCTATGTGCCACAGTGGTAAAAGAAGTGACTGTAAAGATTGTGAACATATTGGTGGTAAAGTTTCAAAACCGTAGATACGGGAACAATTCCTGCAGATTGGAGGAAGCAAATGTAACCATGCAATTTAAGAAAAGAAAGGAGAGAGAGAAAATGGGGAATTCCAGATCTGTTAGCCTCATATCAGAAGTAGAGAAAATGCAAGGGTTATTAAGGATGCGATAACTGGATATTTAGAAAGTAATGATAGGATTCAGCAGAGTGAACAACTGTTCCCTTTCAGAAATCAAATGTTTGACAAACTTGTTGGAATCCAAGAAGAGTAACCACCACACAGTTCTTGTGGAGACGAAACCCTGCCTTGATATTGAGAATAATCTCCATCATGTTGTGTGGCACTATCATCATGCTAAGTGGATCAGACTTCGAACAGATCTAGCAACTCAAGACAGGGCATTCATGAGGCACTTTTGGCCATCAACAGTAGAACAATTGTATTTCAGCACAATCATGGCCTGGCATGTCCCCCACTCAACCATGACCAAAGTACAGAATCAAGCCTGGTTCAATGAAGTGTGTAGGAGAGCATGCCAGGAGTATCACTAGACATACCTAAAAATGAGGCGACAACCTGGTGAAGCTACCAAATAGGATTACTCGAATGCCAAACAGTAAGTAATAAACAGTGCTAAGCAATCCCTCAACCAACAGATCAAACCTAAGCTGTAGTCCTGTCACATCCAATCATGAATGATGGTGGACAATTAAACAACTCACTGGAGGAGATGGCTCCATAAATATCTCCATCTTCAATGATAGAGGTGCCTACACACAAATGCAAAAGATAAGGCTGATGCATTTGCAACAATCTTCAGGTCAGAAATGTCAAGTTAATCTTGGTCTCTTCTAGTAGTCCCAGCATTAAATACCAGTCTTCAGCCAAGTTGATTCACATTGTGGTACTAAGGAATGGTTGGAGGCACTGGATACCGCAACGTCTATGGGCCCTGACAACATGTCAGCAACAGTACTGAAAGCTTCTGCTCCAGAACTTGATGCTCCTTTAGCCAAGGTCTTCCAGTACAGTTACAACACTGGTATCTACCTGACAGTGTGGAAATTTGCCCAGATATGTCCTGTACATAAAAAACAGGACAAACCAACCCAGCCAATTACCAACTCATCTGTCTACTCTTGATCATCAGTAAAGTGATGGAAGGTGTCATCAACAGTGCAGCACTTGCTCAGCAATAACCTGCTCAGTGATACCCAGTTTGGATTCCACCAGGGCCACTCAGTTTCTAACCTCATTATAGCCTTAATTCAAACATGGACAAAAAGAGAGCTTAATTCTAGAGGTGATGCGAGTGTGACAGTCCTTGATATCAAGGCTGCATTTGACAGAATGTGGCATCAAGGAGCATAAGCAAAACTGGAATCAATGGGTATCGGGAGCAAGCCCTCCAGTGTTTGGAGTCATACCTGACACATAGGAAGATAGTCATGGTTATTGGAGGTGAGTCTTCTCAGCTCCAGGACATCACTGCAGGCGTTCCTCAAGAGTATTATCTTCTTCGACGCAACCATCTGCAGCTGCTTCAATGATTCTCCCTCCGTCACAAGGTTAGAATTGGAGATTTCACTGATGTTTTCACAATATTCAGCACAATTTGTGACTCCTCAGATACTGAAGCAGTCTATGTTCAAATGCAACAAGTTCTGGACAATACTCAGGTTTAGCCTAATATTGGCAACTAATATTTGTGCCAAACCAATGCCAATCTATGACCATCACCAATAAGAGGCACTGCCCTTTGACATTCAATGGTGTTACATCACCAAAATCCCCACTAATCAACATCCTGGAGGCAACCATTGACCAGAAACTAAACTGGACTCGCCACCCTGGCTATGAGCATACGAGAGGGTAGGAATACTGTGGCAAATAACTCACCGCCTGTCCATTATCTACATGACACAAGTCAGGAATGTGATGGAATACTCTCCACTTAGCTGGATGAGTGCAGCTCCACTAACAATCAAGAAGCTTGATACCATCCAGGACAAAGCAGCCCATTTCATAGACAACACATCCACAAGCATTCACTCCCTCCACCACCGAAGTTCAGTAGCAGCAGTGTGCACAATCCATAAGTTGCACTGCAGACAGCACCTTTCAAACCCCAACCACTTCCACCTGAAAAAACACGCAGCAGATACATGATAAAACCACTACCTGCAAGTTTCCCATCAAGCCATTCATGTCCTAACTTGGAAATATGTCACCTTCCTTCACTGTCACTGGGACGGTATCCTCCCTAATGATATTGTGGGTCAACGCACAGCAGGTGGCCTGCAGTGGTTCATGAAGGCAACTCACCACTACCTTCTCAAAGGCAATGAGGGATTGACAATTAATGCTGGTCAGCCAGCGATGGCTACATCCCACAAATGAATACAAATTTTTAACTCCAGAGTTTTGTAAACTGTGAGAGGTTGTGTAGATATTTTTAATTGACCTGTTCAATGACATCTGGTATAGACAGGACTTGAACCCGGACCTTCTTCTACAAAAGGTGCAGACAGTACTACTGCACTGCTTGGAAACCAGTGCCAGGGAGCGCTTTATTTCTTTTTATACAGGATCTGCTTTTATTTTTAAAAGAAAAAAAGAGTAGGGTCTGCTTTATAGATATTTGCTATGCAGCCTTTTCAGAAATTCTATTACGCATACCTGGAGCATGCAAGACTTGAACCCAGGCCTCCTGTCTCAGAAATAGGGACACTATCACTGCACAACAACCTCAAAGTATTTCTTTACCGTTGAGAGATTGGAAAATGTTGATGATCATAGAAACCTAAGTTCATGACTTACTATTCATGTTCATAACTTACTACAGGCCTGTCAGGGTTAGTGCAGGAAAACTATTTCCCTTGGTTGGAGGAATTGGAACCAGAGTCTCAGAATAAGAGCTAGGCCATTTTGAATTGAGATGAGGTGGAATCCCTTCACCTTTCAGGGGAATTGTAATTCTTTGGAATTTTCTTTCCCAACAGGTGCGGAGGCTTAGTCTTGAGTAGATTTAAGATAGAAATAGACAATATTTTTAATGTCTGAAAGTCTAAGGAGTAGTGGGCAATGCAGGAAAATTAGGTTGAGCCTGTACACCAGTCATGATCTAGTTGAGTGGTGAATCAGGCTCAAAAAGTCAAATATCCCACTTCTACTCCTATTGTCCTATAAGTATAATTACTCGCACAGTGTACAATTTTTTAAGAATGCCAAACCATGTCCTGAGGGTTGTATTACACAGACACTAACCTCAAATCTCAGCAAAACTCAACTATTTGATTACTGTCAAATGAACATAATTGCCTGGTAAATTAACTATCATTTATAACAGAAATACAGTTGTAAGTTCGCAGTGCAAGGCTGTAGAAAAGCCAGACTGAATTAAAAGAATAGCATATGGGGCCTTTTAATGTACAACGGTGTGTTTCAAGACAAGAGATAGGAATGTCAAGGAACAAAAAATGTTTTGATGAATGAAATAGCAACCTCAGAACACCTCTAGAAGTGAAGTACAAACACTAGTTCAGACTTTAAACACGATTTTAGCTATGACGATTTTAGACCATGTCAGCGGCTCTGATTAGAAGTCAACACCTACAACAAAACTAACCATAACATGACATAATTTGGTAATAAACATGCCGTAAGGATGTTAAAAATGCAAAGTACATATGTTCTCATGAATGAGTGCACTCTTCTGTCACTGGTTCAAACCTATGTTGTACAGAACTGCCTACAAGATCTTTCAAAAGTACTTAATGGCTAACAGTATATGTATCAGTAAACATTTTCTTTAAACACAAATACATCCTATTGCTTTATCTTCTTTCTTTTGATATTATTGGGATTTTAAGACAATAAATGCAAGTTTGCACATTCTTGCCACATCTGCATGGGTTTCTACCGAGTGCTCTGGTTTCCTCTCAGTCCAAAGATGTGCAGATTTGGTGAATTGGCCATGTTAAATTGTCTGTGGTGAACAGGGATGTGTGGGTTAGGTAGATTAGCCATAGTAAATGCAGAGATAGAGTAGGGTTTGGGGTTTGGATGGGGTGCTCGAAGGGTTGGTGTAGACTTGATGGGCTGAATGTCCTCTTTCTGCACTGCAGAGATTATATAATTGAAGTCTTGCTCCAAATAACCTTACACAATTATTCCATCAGGAGATAGATTCTACAACTCAAACATTGTTATGTATAAAAAATTTGTAAAAGTTGCTCTTTACACCTTCTGTTGATAATGATTTTCTCGTGCACGTTCTCAGCATAAGGTCAGCACTGAGTTTATTTGGGAGGCTGTAAATTAAGGTTGGTTACTGATGATGGATTCCAATGAATTACCAAAGGTATTTCTGAATTTCAGATCATGTAATCTTTCCTGTAGGCATAGTTAATGAAAAAGAATAGGAAAGCTGAGTGCGAGTTTCAGGCCGTTTACGAGATTTGTATTCTCTTCTTTTTCTCAATAAAGTAAATGTGGTTATAATGCTCATTGGAAGAATGACCTCCTTCTGCACTGTAACACTGCTGTGATTAACCCATGAGGCTCTTCTCTCAATGACATTTTCCTGCATAGAGCATCATAACTTAATCATCAGCTTTCTCCACAGATACCTTGTGTTCTGCTCTGCATAATCCAAAGCCTGTGTTTTGTAAAATTCAATTCACACCACAGTGAACCCCTATAAAATTCCAAATTAGTTATCACAGCAACAATGAGTTCCAGCCATTGAAAAATGTCCAAAAAGAGAAGAGATAATCAGATAAGTGAAACAGTGTCTGTGGAAAGGCTGCCATGTATCTTAGCACTTGCATATTTTAGAGATACATTCAAGGACTTAAGTATGTAAACATTAGAGGTCAACAATGTAAATGTGCTTAATCAAGTTAGTTTCTGCCAGAATAAAATAGAAATCAGATTAAAAAGATTTGTAGTGATTCTATAAATTAGTCCATATGTGTACAAGTTGGTGTATATATAAAGTGTTGCTACAGTTAAATGCATATTTTTCCATGCCCAATGTAATGCACCACATACATGGAAGTTAGGCATGATTGAAGTGATCATCAATACTACATAACTGCACAACTAGGAAGAAATGACAATTTTCCCTACCCTTGAGTGATGTGGGCAATGAAGAGAAATTTTGGAAAAAAAAGAGATTTTTAACTTTGAGCAAGAGAATGTCCGACTTACCCCTTGAGCTTTCAATGGCTAGGACCTTATTACCATACATGATGACAAGGACCTTATTACCATACATTTGCAATCATTACTAATTCAGCTAGGCACATGGGAAGAACTAGATATCAATTCTCAGTTTAAATGATCATCGGGTGGATGAAGCTTGTCACTGTCCTCATTAAAAAGTGAATACACTCACTTATTTTGTCCTATTTTTTTCAAAAAAGAAAAGGTTGTGACAGAGGTGTAGAGTAGTCTGCTCCTAAGTCAATAAAGTGAACAGCTCAAAGCCTTGGTTTTGTTTTAAAGTTGGAACAACAGAAGCAGCATGAATGGGTAGGGGTTAAGTTCCCTTAGAAACATGATTTTTTAAAAACATTTAGCCTTCAGTAGCAGTTGCTGGGGTCTTGAAGCTGGATGTGGAAAGTTTTATTTTTCTCTCTGATACAGCGAAAAGCTGGGGTTTTCTTTCTGCTCCTAGAATTGCAGGGAGACAATCTATTTTATTGAATTTGCCTTTGCCAAGAGAATGTTTAAGGGATGTTACTATAGTGGAACAGTTAACTAGTAGTAGTTAATATATGTATTATTTTGTTAAGCATTTCAATAGTTACAGTTAAGCCAATTATTTTCCTTCTGTTTAGTCTGCATTTTATTTGTACCATATTCATAAAGTGTGTTTTATTTCAAGCCTGGCAGTTTGACCAATTGAATTGCATCCAGCACACAATGCCTTACACTTATCTTTAAATTAAGAAACAAAGTTAGTGTCTCGCCTATCTTCTTAATATAGTTTGAGGATTTGGTCTGGTCCATAACAGTAGAGCATTCAACACCATCATCTATACAGCTGTTGGGTTACAAAGCAAACAAAAATAACTCTCAAGTAATAAAACAAAATTCCTCAAAGATTCACCACCTTTCCACATTGTCTAATTCTGCCCACTTCACTCCCTTCAGTAAGGGAAGGCTCATCTGTAATTTTGTCACCCCTGTCATCAATCTGCTTTATGGAGTCAGGCACACAATTAATTTGCTAAGGACCCAATCAAGGTCAAATTTGCAACATGGTATTTCATAGTCAGAGCAAAGAACACCCCACACACCAACATTGCCACATATAAATGCCAACTGACTAATCTGTATGGCAGGTTAGCTTGCCTTATGAGCTGAGGTCGAGGTTTTTGGTCTGATTGGGGTGTGAGGGTATAGAAGCTGGACAGTTTGTTACAGGGAGCCTAGCAACACCACACCCTGCTCCCTGCTCCCCTCCCCCCCCCCCCCCTCCAAACCTCTGATCTGTAGAAGTGATCGAAAGCTCCCTGGCACAGGCTATGATCATTTCAGATTAAAAACTATTGTGGTCCTACCCAGTCATTAGGACTCATTGTTTTATATTAAGTGGGTGTATCAATGGGGACAGCCAGGTGATTGAAGCAGCAAGTTCAATTTTTCCATTTTGCAAGAGACTTACCACCAGTTGCCTTTATTCAGTTTGGGGTTGAGGGCAAGCCCTCACACCTTTATTTTCATTTCCTCAATTATACTTAGTCAACTCTTTCAAGGCATGTGGACAAGTCTGTGCTTAACCAAATATGCAAGATTTGTTCAAGAATGAAGCCGGATGCACTGAATTACATGCTTAATGTTCTTTTGAAATTTGGGATTTGATACATACTGTGGCAGCATAAATAGACTGAAAATATAATCCAAAATAAGATGGACAATGTTCAGCATACTTAGAAAGAATTATTGATAATTTAAAAAAGATCATTATATTATTCCTTTCAGATCTATTTGTTAGCAGTTCATTTGTTAGTTCATTGCCAAAGCAACAGTTCCCGACTAATTTCAAGCCCTATTTTCTAATTCAGACAACAGATCATATGGCAGATGATTTGATACAGCCTATTATTTTCCTTTGAAACAATTAGTTGAATTATAGAATTATAATGAGGACAGTGATGATTTTCAGGCTTCTGCCAATACTCTTCCATATCATATATCTCTGGAGGGATAAGAGATCCTTCAATCACCACGTCAAGCTTAGTTTGAGCGTCAATGTGTGACTAAGTCATGTCATAACCTCTTGCCATAATAGTCCCTAATTTAATATGCAGGACTATTAACTGCATAGCTATCTTGAATTCTAATTTGAAATGGTCAAATTAGGAAATACGCAAAAGCCAACATCCAAACATATTTGAAAGAAAAGCACTATATATATCAAATATTTGGTGTGCTCCCTCAGAATTATCTTGATAAAAAACAATTAAAAATAAACAAAAAGCACAGCTCTGAAATGAAAAATGAACAATACAGCAATGTTTACCAGTAGTTGTATTCTAATAGTTTGCATGAATTAGATTTTTGCTGGTAGCAGAACACAAAGGCACTTCTTTCAGCCTCAGACCCCTCATAACCTTACTTCCTGCTAACATCAGTTCAATCTTGAGGTTATGTTTCGATGCTTTATTTAGACTTTCTTCGATACAAACAAAAGAGATGGAGATACAAATTTGGATTTAGTTTTGAAAATAATATAAATGAAGTTATATATCAAACTAAAATTAATTCAGGCTAAAGTACTCAATTATTGAGATTAACTGGAAACCATCTTGTTAACTGGAAAGCATTGTCAAGTTAAAAACATCGTAGTGCTTCATGATTTCTGTGTAACTGGGTTATTCAATGTCTTAAAATGTACAGAAAAAACAGCTACTTAAATATAAGATAATAATTGGTCTTTAAATGAAATCTCAGTCCTGATACCACACAAGTGATGGCTTCTACAGGGCAACTTAGAACACAACACAATATGTACTTCCAAATCATTTGATTTTCTAATTTACTTTAAACAGACCAATAAAGTCACTATATGTTGGTTTTAAATATAACTATAAATTAACACTATACTATTGATCGGGTTAAGTAGATTTCAACTTTCACTCTTCTGAAAAATAGATTTTCAAAAGTATATATCTTGAATTAATAGTGTTGCAACAAGCATTTTTGCAGCTGTTCTAAGTTTAGCAGCACATTTTGGTTCTATAATTTGCATAAGGAATTTTGTGCCCCATTCTTATCAATAATTCTCAGGTAAATTACATATTACCTTTCAGTATGTGTACTTTTCCTTCAAGAGGATCTTCCTGTAGTCTGAACTGATATCAGAGCTGGCCACAGTTCAGTGAGAATAAACTCGCAAGTTGCATTTCAATGTTTTATAAAATTTGAATGAGAGAGAACCTTGGTTAGGGTCTGCAGGATTGTGAAGTTTTCACTGATTTACTACAGATTTTGGGTTCAAATCCAAATTCTCAGTCACAATATCTACACATTGTTTGGAAGTGCAAGTACAAGAAGCGGGAAATTTCCTCTGCAAATATATAGCAGATGGCAAGAACATTAAATTACAGAGGTGAGTGTGATTCCTCAGTTTGAGCATCTGTAGCTAGACATATAAACAGACTGCTAAAGAAACTAGTTCTACAAAATAAATTCATAATTTATCCAAAATATCATCCACAATGTCACCAATGCACCTTAAAAATTTCTGTGCAAGTTGAAAACAGACATTTATAAAAAAAACAAGTTTTTTTACTGCAGACAGCAAAAGTAAAAATCACAAAACCTTAAGATAAGCCAAGAACAAGAAGCAGCAATGATTTATCTGAATACTGCTGCCTTATCTAAATGATTTCAGCTTGCAGATGGAATGCAGACTTCTCTGGCTGCACATTCAAGCAGAGTATCAGCATCATGTGTGGTTAAGTGCAACCCCTAGCTAGCCGATCGGAAGCACAGGCTCTCCCTCTTAAAAGAGTGCATCTCTCAAGCAACTGGACTCCAATTATCATTGAAAGATCTGGATGGAAAGGCAGGCACAGCAACAAGCCTTAGGGGCCTTCAGGTGTTCTAGTGCTGCATTGGAGACACGAGTAATTTAGCCAGAAAGAAGAAAGATGTATCTTTCCTGAATGGGTTAGAAACACTCAACATGTATAATGAAAAGGGAGATAGCCACAGAGGTCAATTCCTGGAATTCAGCTGCAATATGGGAAGATGTTCAATATAGGAACATAAGAAACAGGAACAGGAATAGGTATCTGGCCTATCCAGCCTGCTCCGCCATTCAATAAGATCACGGCTGATCTCTTCATAGACAACCCTTTGGGTGAAGGAGTTCATCCTTAACTCAGTCCTTAATCTGCCCCCCTTATCCTGGGGCTATACACCAGAGTTCTAGTTTCACTTGCAAATGGAAACAACTTCCCTGTTCCTATCTTATTTACTCCCTTTATACGTTTCTATAAAATACACCCTCTTTCTTCCAAATTCTAATGAATATAGTATCAGTCTACTCAATCCTCATAAGGCAAACTTCTCAATTTTGGAATCAACCTAGTGAACCTCCTCTGCACCCAAACCAGTGCCAGTACCTCCTTTCTCAAGTAAGGAGATGAAATGTGTACACAGTACTTCAGGTGTGACCTCACCACACCCTGTACTTCACAAGGCCCTCAAGATAAGTGAATATATCTGCCGATGACATCTCCTACATACTGCTCCCCATCTCCTGCTGCTCAACGCACCACACATTCATTACTCACCCATAATTCAAACCCAATATTCAGATGCTCCATATTACTTTCACAAATGTACTAATGCTGGCAGCTGCACACCCACCTCTCACAGCTTCCACAACATTTATGTTATCTACCTATAACTGGTAGATCAGCCAAAAATAATGAAAATACACTCACCAGCTCACTGACATCCCTTTCTCTCTCTTGCAGGACAAGGTGGGCTATTAACATAGGGTGTAGAAAAACTGACGGTTAGGCATGCTTGCATTAATTGAGCCCTCTGGAGGAGATGGTGCTCTGCAGAGAGACTGAGGTTGTTGGATCTGACATCACTAGAGGTTTCAGGGAGACAGTGAATTTGAAATGACATGCCCCAATTGCATGCGTTTTTGGTACACGGGCATGTAATGTTGGCCAGATGGCTAGCCAAACAAGTACCCACCTGCTCTCAAGTTCTCTATCCAAATTCAGAATAGGTGGACAGGAGTCAAAATTAGCAGCCCACCCGCAATCCAGAAAAAATATTTAGGATCAACTGAGCTCATTGAGAACTCAACTTGCGCTGGTAAAACACGACCCATACCAAATACAGTTGGTACAGTGGGCAGTCCATGTTTGTTTTTTAAAAAAGTATAAAATGGTGTTGGGGGGAGGGGTGGCTTGGTTAGGGAAACCTCCCGACACCCCCTGTGTCACATCCACAAACATCTACTCTGTGCACCACTAATATCAATACACACTGTTGCTGCTATCTACAAAGATGCATTACAGAAATTCGACCAAAGATTCTTAGACAGCGCCTTCCAAACCCACAACCATTTCCATCGGGAAAGACAGTAGCAGCAGATACAGGGGAAAACTATCAGCTGGACATTCTCCTCCAAGCTAGTCACCATCCTGACTTTACCTTGTCACTGGGTCAAAATATGGAATTCCCTCCTTAAGGGCATTGTGCATCTACCTACTGCACATGGACTGCAGCAGTTCAAGACAGCAGCTCACCACCACCTTCAATGGCAACTAGGGATGGGCAATGAATGCTGGCCCCACCAGAACACTCACGTCCCATGAGTAAATAAAAGGATAACCTGACATCAGGATTCACGCTCTCTCCTTCAAGAGCCTGCCTGCAGTATTGAGTTTATACACTGTCAGCACATCAGGAGCTGCCAGCCAATCAGATTTCTTATTCATGCTTGGGATGTGAGCTTCACTGGTTGGGCCAGCTTTATTTCCCATTTCTAAATGCCCTTGAGAAGGTGGTATTTTCTTTTTTAATACAAATTGCTACAGTGAGGAAACAGGCCCTTCACCCCAACAAGTGTACACTGGCACTCTGCAGAGAAACCCACCCAGGCTCATTCCTCTAGTACTCTACATTTACCATGGACTAACGCACCTAACCTACACATCCCTGAACACTATGGGCATTTTAGGATGGTCAATTCACCTGATCGTGGGAGGAAACCGGAGCACCCGGAGGAAACTCACACAGACACAGGAGAGAACATGCAAACTCCACATAGACAGTTGCCCGAGGCGGGAATCGAACCTGCGACCCCGGCACTGTGAGGCAACAGTGCTAACCACTGAGGTAACAGTGCTACCTCACCACTGTGAGCTGCTTTCTCGAACAGCTGCAGACCCTTTAAGGTAGGTACATCCAAAATGCTGCTGGAGAGTTTGTTTCAGGATTATGACTCAGCAGCACTGAAGGAATGGCAATATATTTCCAAGATAGGATGCTGAGGTTTGGAGGGAAACTTCCAGATGGTGGTATTTGACTGGCAGATCTTGATGGCATGACACCTTTTGCAATGAAGTCTGACTTCCTGCAATGAGGTAATTTAGCCCACTGGCAATGTTCTTTGACTGCCAGGTAGGCTTCTTTTAGGTTATGCTCCTACTCAAATCCCATTTCCCCATCATTCTGCTATTTGATATGAAACGTAAGTTGCAAATGGTGTGCCCCCCACTGTTCTTCACCCAATCCTTCCTTTCTGCTTGTCTGCTATCAAATACCCAAGAGCTACTGCCTCAGATTGAAGCTATACCAGCTCTCTAATAAAGAAGAACCACCCGTTGATCTGATAGCGCAGCCACCACCAGAGATACTAAACTGTGAAAACTTTCAAGTTGAGCTCAGCATCACTTTCTGCACATTGCTTCTCCTCTCTATTGTCTGTGTGCCACTTCCAAGTATTGCTGCAGCCCAGGAGACAGATACATTATGCCTCACAGCCTCCAACAGCACTATAACACTTGTCTCAAAAGGACTGCAACTATTGCCAGTGTTAATGAAGCAAAGTTTCTCCCCAGTAGGTTAACCAACCACTCCGACATCTTTGTCAATAACAAAGCTTGCTTGAAAATCCGAATGTTAATAAAACTCCTTCAACAACGAAGAATAATTTCACTAATTCTGCATCCCAAAAGCAAGTCAAAAGCACCTCTCCAAATGGACAGTTAACTTTTTAATCTACTTACGGGGAGACCAGCATGCAGCTGAGTACATGTTCATAGCGCGTGTTTAAAAGATATTAAGTGACTTGGACTACTGTAGATGATATGGTCGGTCATTCATCAAATCCACATTAGCAGTTGTTTAACTTCATAATCTGCTCATTTTGAAAGCTTGCAGCATCCACATATCACACTAGTACCCAGCCAGTTTCCTGAAGAAGGGCTGTACCTTGGATGCTGCCTGACCTGCTGCGCTTTTCCAGCAACACATTTTCAGCCCCAGCCAGTCATAGCCAATCTGAGGTTTATGCTGATGGTGGCCACAACTGTCTAGATAAATGTTTTTCAAATTCAGTTTTTCTGTAACATTAGCATGGTTTTATTTGACTCAATTTCATGACCTTCGTATTTAGATAATACAAACTCATTTGTTTAAAAAAAATGCTTCACGTGCTATGAACTGGCAGTAATTTACACAAACAGCAATAACAGTATTTGGTTGATCTAGTATTCTATCAGTCTAACCATTTGTTGCAGAAATCCTCCACATTTGAACACTTCCAATGATTTTGTTTCTATACACTATCGAACAGATTATCCTTGTTACTCTTAGATACAGATGTCCCTTTCTAATGGATAACTTAAATGTGTTTTTCACGTACTACATTCATATTCATTAATTTAACTTTTGTTGAATTAGAAAATGACAATATTTTGATCCAGATTTTATGTTTGCTTTCTTCAACCTTAAGTGTCTCACTTTTTTATGCAAGTGCCTAATTCCAATTTAAAGGGATAACTTCCACATTAAATGAAGATTTTTGGCAGAGAATTTCATACACTAACTATTCTGAATAAAAACATTTTTTTTCTGGTGTCCCATTTCATGTTTGTTTTTGCAGTTGTGTTCCCCCTTGTCTTACCAATCAATGGAAGTAATGTCACCATTAAATTTATTGTAACTCTTTCTATCTTGAAGTTTATCAAAACATGCCTTCTCAGTCTTAAAGATCCTAACTTCTCAAATCTCTCTTCATATAGGAAACTTGTGAAAGTACACCTCACAGTTTTATAAGTTTCTAAGATGAAATGCTCATTACTGCACACAAGGTTTCAAATGCAGCCTCAATATTCAGAGTTTCAACTTTGGCAGTGATGAGTCTATCACTTTCAAGACCGTTTTAAATTCTCCCTAAATTTAATTCCATTTAGCATATGTTTATGATGTACACATTTTGACCGAAATGCAAAACTGTTCATTGCACATTACAAATTTTATTTGCCATTAATTTGCCCAAATGTGTAGCCAGCAGAAATCAGATAAACCTTTTGTTTTACCTGTAATCTCTATTGTTCCTCCTATTAGGAAATGTTACATGCTTATATTTAATTCTGATGTGAGTGTTTACTATAGGAATAGTGGAGATCCAAAAATCTTTCCTCTAAGACACTAAACTCATTATTGCATCAACATGGAGCTCTTAGATGTACAATTGCTTATTTTTGTAATAAACTTGTTACCTGGTCTATCCTGGTTTTTCTAAACTTTGGTTTAATTCAATGACAGGGCGGTGCAACATCGAGAGCCGAAGGGCCTGTACTGCGTGTTATGTTCTATGACATTAAATGCAGGATTAATGCAGAGATATGCAAGATTTATAATGGAGAATTACACATAAATAGGTAAGTGGAACATCCCTAAAAGGTTTACATTTTTGATGACAGAATCAGCTGCACCCAAAGCTAGTTGATTTTATTACTATGGTATTGCTATACCTCTACACTAAATTAGAAAGTTATTCTTCCTATTATTTTTCCCATTATTGATATTAACCTAAACGGGGTTTGTAGCTGCTTCTCATTGCATTCCCTGTCTTGTCAATATCAATACATTGTGCTCTTGACTATTTGAGTGTGAAATGTGAAGTTGGTATTGATTGTTGAGTCCAACAGCTTTACCCTATCTTGGGGAGCCATTCTTGTACATGTCAACTGCCAAAGCATATTCTCCATTCTCTGCCTCACCTTTCACAATCATTGATTCATATGAGAAGACTTTAACCTGCTGCAAATACAAATATTTTAAAATTTTGTTCCAGTAGAAACAATTACAACAGCTTTCCTTTTAAGTTACTATCCATTAAATTATGTGGCAGTGTTTCATAGAATTCCCACATTACATTCTACCTACCTCCCAGTAGACTTGCACCCGAATGGAAGACACTGGCATTTAACTCCAGTTTGATTCCAGATCAAAGAGATTAAAAGATTAACTGCTTTTGATATGGAGTTATGAACATAAATGTTTGCCTTTATAAGAAATTAGGTATTTCACAAGATTAAAATCTATTGAATGGCATTCGTTTTAAAGCAAAACATGGTGAAACTTATTATTACAACCTCTAGTTTCAGGCGTGCTTCCAGAGATTAACCCATGACAAATACCAGATGAGATGTTATTGTGGGAGTAAGGGGATGGTGGGGAGTGCAGAAGACAGGACTCAGCACTAATTTGCCATAGGCACTAAATTTCTGAAAAATCGTGCCAGATTATCCATGTCACTCAAAATTCCCAGATATAGATAGCTATCTTTCCCACAGAACAAAATAATAAAAGGTTAATGCAAACAGAAATCATACTGTACTGGAATTAAACATGTAGAATTTGAACTTACCTGAACAGAGTATGCCCTTGTGCCTCGCGCATGAGAAGTCATCACATTCACAGAAAGTCCCATAAATCCTTCCAAACTCACTCTCATAGCAGACACACTGGTTGCAGCTGCATTCCCCTCTGCCACTGCAGATCGGTCTTCCCTCTGCTTCATGGCAGAACGTCTGGAATACATTACTGGTTTCTCCATCCTGGCATTCACAATTGGCTCCCAGAAAGCCTGGATCACACTTACAGATCCCACACTCATAGGTTCCATTACCATTGCACTTGGAGCTGCTGGCTTGCATCCCACTTGTGCAGTCACAGTTGCAAATATAACCAAACGTTATACTCAGTGAATCTTTGAAGCCAACTGGCTTAATGGTGAAGCTATTTCTGGTCTGGGCTTCCAGGCAGCTCCTAGCTTCTACAGTGACATCAAAAGACACCTGAACAGAAAGAACATTATTAAAGAAAGCAACACTAAAGAAGTTCAAAGATACAACAAACTTAACACTGTTGCACTTAAAAGCAATGATCTTGGTCAATGCATCTCAAGGAGTGAACAGCAAAATTGTATAGCCCGAAACTGAATGTAGCAGATTATTTACACACAGTCCAGAACACCACACAATCTTTCCAAAATATCTTATGCAAATATTTCATTATACTTTGCTCAAAACAAAAGGGCTTCCATTGAAAGGTTATGGAGATATTAATTATGTTAATCACTATTTTAAAAAACAAAGACCTGCTTGAGATTTCTACCAGGCAGACTGCCTGCCTTCAAGCCAACTATATCCTATTGAATGTAATTTTTACTGCAGCCTCTGGATGAAGAGCTAAATTATCCACAAATATTTACAGGTCTTTCTTTAATCATGCAGGTCAGGATCTGATACTACTTTTGGGCCTGGCAGTTAATTTTAACATTAACCTGAGTGGGCAAAGCCTCTATAGAGTTAACCTTACAATGGTTGAAGTGAATATAAAAATTGCTATTAGCAGAAGAACAGCTGGATGTCCTATAGATCCTTTTATATTTCACTATACATCGAGCCATCATTCACGCTCTTGTATTATATTGACGGTTCTGTCTAATCCTTTATTCATGTGAGTGTAACACATTTATTCATGCTCAAGGAAACACAGGCAAAGCTCATTTTCCTAAAACTTCCACAGCTGTTTCCAACATGTACTTTAACATGGTCACTACTGTTTTCACCAAATACTATTTAGGCTAAATTTGGGTCACTGAAAACTAACCTTATTTTAATCCAAATCTTATATATTTGGATTAAAATACACCAAAATACTATGGCGCAAACAGCCCTCAGCATCATGGTACTAAATTCATTCTGACATTAAATGCAGGATTTGCAACCAACCATGAACAAATTTTAGTCTGCATAAATACAACAAGCCATGGCCACATGCTGTGGTTGCTCAATGCTTTTTTTATTCCATTGAATGATTGTGGGAGGAATTAAGAAGGTCAGAAGTACTGATGTTTACCACCCATTTTCTAGGCATGAACAGGCTTTGGAATTTTACTTCGGATACTTCAGGCTGCTTTTGAACAATTTCTTTATATGTGCTAGCAGCCGTTCTGCTTTTATCACTGCATTCCTCTCTCACGCCTTTGAGCATGTTGTTGCCTCCCACATCAGTACTCAGTCAGGTTTCTTCTCCTGCTACAGTACCAAAATAGCCAGAATCAACGTCACAAAATCAATTCTTCCTAATTATGACAATAGCCTCCGTGCCTTTGTATTTCGTGTCTCAAGTTAAAAAGGCCAGAATCCAAGACGTATAAGCCACTTTATCAACCTGCCCTGATGCCTTGACGGATTTGTATACATAAACCCAGGCTGCTCAACTCCTACACCAACTTTACAATCTTTCCTTTATTTTATATTATCTCTACCTAAACATTTTGCTGCACTACATTTGATCTATTCTATCACCATGTCTATGTCCTCTTGATGATTATCTCTCCCCTTCCAAGGTCATATACTTACAAGTTTTGTATTCTCTGAAAAGTCTGAAATAATGGCATGTAAACCCAAGACTAGATCATTAAGAAAGAACCTAATACTGACCCTACAGAGTCCTAACATTTACTAATGCCTTTCCAAAAGCAACCAGCCATTCTCCACCAATCCCTGTCACTCAGCTGTTTTCATACTGTCAAGATCCTTACTGTTCCATTAGCTTTAACTCTACTGACAAGACTATAGTGCGACTTTTTACCAAACATTTTTTGAAAGTCCATATACTTCACACTAACCACACTCCAATGAATCTTCTCATATACCTCAAAAGCGTCAAGCTAAATAAATGATTTGTCCTTAAATTCAGGCTAGTTTTCCTTAATTAATCCACATTTATCAAAATGACTGCTAACTTCTATCACTGAAACATTTCTGAAAGATTTCCCACCCTCCAAGATTAACCAGAATAGTATGTAGTTGCTGGGCTTATCTGTACACACTTTTTTGAACAAATGTGTAACATTTGCAATTCTCTAGCATCATTCCTATCTTGAAGAAGAATTATGTCCAGTGCCCCTGCAATTTGCAACCTTTCAGCTCTCAGATGCAACTCATCCAATCCTTCTGATTAATCTGCTTTAAGTGCAGTCAGTTTGTTACTGCCTCTTCTTTAAACCGATTTTTAATCAGTCCAGTACGAAGTTTCCTTCCCCTATGGATTTGGCACCATCTTTTCCCTTGGGAAGGACAGATGATAAATACTCATTTAGGGCCTCAGGTATGCCCCTGCCTCCATGCAAAATACACCTCTTTGGTTCTAAATGGTTCAATTTCTCCATTTATTTTACTTTATCTTTCTATGTCTCTTGAAGGTTTTTGGCTTGCTTTTATATTAGCCGTCATTCTCTTTTGATACTCGCCCCCCTGGCTTCCATCCCCTCATTTTTCACTTTCCCTCTGAGCTTTTTCTTATTCAGCCTGGTTCCCAGTTAAACAAGCAAGAGAACATCTGTTCATATGTACTGAAATAAAAGAACGAATTGTGGATGCAGCAGATCTGAAACATAAACAGAAATTGCTGGTGAAACTCAGAAGGTCTAGCAGTATCTGTGATGAGAAGGCAGAGTTTCCAGTCTGATGACCCATCAGAACTGTTCATTTATAAATTTGAAAAACAGTCTGCAGCATTTAAAATAACAAGACTATGCTTGCTATTTACTATCATGTGGCAAAAACAGAAGGTTATAATTACAGGATTAGTGCTGCATGATTGGTTTCACAACTTTTTAAAATCAATGACAGCTTCATATGCTTATAAACTCTGCAGTGGGACTACAAACTCAAATGCTTGTTTTATTAAGGATTAAAAGTCATTAAGTGTAGTGAATGGGTTTTTTAAAATGATGACCATATTTTCTAAATAGTGAATTTTTCAGGTCCTGAAGTGTTCACATGGAGAACATAGGATGGCACAGGAAAAAGGGTGGTGATTGGGGCATGGTTGGCATGAATTAACAACAAATTAACATATGGCTATAAAGGGGCATGGAGACTATAGTTTGGCACAAAGACATGGGGAGCCATAGGGAATCTAAGGAACCATGAAGTGATGGAGAGCATAAAATCACAATGTTGGGGCACTGGATTACATAGAGGGGTGAAGAGAAGGGTAAATATTGAAAAATGAGGGCTGCTTTTTGTTTCATTCTGTTCTTAATTTCTTCAACAATGTGCTGAAGTACTAAGGCAGTCTTTCGCCCCACCTACCTTCACAGATAGCAGCCTCCAAAATCCTTCCAGCTTCACTCACCATGACTCCCATTTTCAGCTAAGCCCCTGATCAACAAGTGGAACTTTTGTTGAACTTTTACAAGGTACAAGGTTGCAGCACTGGGAACTCTCAAATCAACATTCAGATCCAGTAAAATAAATTTTGAGCGAGAGCGAGTTGAAAAGAATACATTGTATTTCTCATCTGGGCAGCCAGACAAACTAAACAATTCTGCAAGGTACAAAAGGTAAAGGCAGAAGCAGGAGCCCTTGGAGACTTTGCTTTCAGGAACTAGAGGATAGAATGCAAAGGCCATGGTAAACAGATGAATGCTCTTCATTCCTGATGAAGGGCTTATGCCCAGAACGTCGATTCTCCTGCTTTTTGGATACTGCCTGACCTGCTGTGCTTCTCCAGCAACACACTCTCAACTCAGAGAGATGAATGCTTACAGGACACGCCGAGCATGTCTACAAATCAACAAGAAACAGTGCATGCTCGTTCGATAATTAGAAGAAAGGAGTTGAATGTTGCAGGATTCATAACACTTATGGAGTGGTCTTTAAGATAAATGAACTTCATGGACGTAGTGAGAAGTATTTCTGGAGCACTTCATAACTTGAAAATTTATGCACTTTACAAATGCAAATCATTAATAATGAGAACAAAATATGAAAGGGACAAAAATTGTCAATTTAATTTGAAACTATGACTCAAATTAATTTTGTTTGATTTAAATGATCTATTTATTTGAATTGAAATAATTTTTAAAAATGCTTTTTATTCCAACCATTTAATCTGATTGATTGCATAACAGAATGAATGAACAGAACTTGCAGATCTGCAGCATTGTGTGTGTTATCTGGCATAGGGGAGGTACACAGGAGAGCCATGACAGTACGTACGTACGTACACACACACAACACACACACAACACACACACAACTTCTGTGTGGGGAAGATAAGTACTACTTGAGGCAGGGTAACGTTGGCATCACATAGCTGCATCTGTCCTTTCATTATGGATGATCATCTTAATTTAAAACTGTGTAAATTTTATGAAGGATGGCTTAAAAAGAAAATACCTAGACACTCTTAACTATCACAGAATAACAAGTGACCACTTACCGTGTCTCCAATTTTAAGATCACCACACTTTCTAACACCAGGGCGTGAAACACCATCCTGACATGTGGCTGTCAAGGAAAGTTCAATGTCTTTTGGTTGGTCCCCTACTGTCAGTTCAACCTTGGACCGAATACTCTAGATCAAGGATAACATATATTCTTTAATGCACTTATATGAAAAATAAAATATTTTCTATATAATGAATGCATTAATCTCAGTTCATTTAATATCACAGATCATGTAACTAAACACTTATAGAAAACAATCATCTATAAAATTAGGTCTGCCAAATTTGACACTGCAGCCATTTGTACTGCATGTGTGCCAACAGTGGCTGCAGGGAGAGACAGTTATGATGAAAATTTGTGAAGCTAATTTCACCATTCATCCTGTTTTAAAAAAGACTTTCAGCATCTGGAAATAAGTCATAAGCCAAGCAATTGACAATTCTGGGGGGAAATTAGGCAAACTAAGGAAATATGCAAAATTAACAACCATCATGCTCAAATAAATGCATGCAGGCAAGAAAATGCAACTAAATGTCTATGCATTTTCAAAGTGTGTGCATGTTTTTGTTGGTGGGGTAGGGCAGTACTGTTGGTAGCAGTACAGTTGGTAGCAGTAGTGGTGGTGCTGTGTCATTTAGAAGTAGGAGTCCAGTCTACGCAGTTAAAATGGTGAAGCCTCCACAGGTAAACTGAAACCATTGGTATGAGGACTTTTGGCCACTTAAGGGCCTCAATAGGCCAATGACATGCAGGCCATTTGCTGGCTTTTATCTATTCTCCCTGTCTTCACACCCAATATTGGGGCAGTATAAAATCCATTATCAATCATATCTTAAGAGATTCATAGAACATTAGAAGGCTAGGGGAAGAAATGAGCTGAGATTTCCATCTGATAAACAACAAAAGTATGTGCCAAAACAGGAGGAAATGGAGCAGAAACATAACTAACATGCAATTTGGGAATCTAGGCACGCATTGCATTTAAGCACTGACAATGGATCACTTCTACAGCCAGTATTTTCAGGTTCAAAAGTTGATGAAAATATAGCATGTACAATTTAGATAGGAAAGGATTTAGAGAATAAAATGTAGGCTATAAGGAAAACATTCGATTAACAGTATATCCTCTGCAAAATACATTCAATTTATGCATAATGACAGCCCAAAATATCTAAATAACCTAAGAATCATAAAGTGAAGTCTATAGATTTATAAGTTTAAGAGATACTTCTTTAATTAACAATTTAATTGACAAACTGGATCTATAACTCTAAACATTCACACTCTTAAATACAAAATATAAACATTTGAGGCATCTCTACCACTGAAATGGAGAAATACCCCTAAATATAATGCTATATAAGGTTTACATTAATTTTCTGGCTAGCCTGAATCTTCAACAGAATGAAACTGTACAAGTAATCCAGATAAACTCTTTCATGCATCTTTTGCTCAATATACAAACAAAACGAACTTAAGCCTAGAGTTGAAAAATTCCATCCTCCAAGGATGGCAGTTTTGCAGATTTAAGGATGAAATAGGCCCTTAAGTGGTTCTTAACTGGCCATTTACCACTTATGGGACTCAATTGGCAGTGAGGTGGGAAGGTGGAGCTTAGGTCTTCTCAGCTAGAATTTAATCCCTGTGGAGATGGGGTCCTTCCACGCTAGCATTCTGACTAATGCATGTGCCTTCACATCTCCAGGCTAGCTGACTCTGAGGGTGGGAACATTTCATCCAGCAAGTCATATATCACTGTATCCCTGGGGTATCCAACAAATGGAGGTATAACAAACATCTGCTGATAAATTCAATACCCCAATGAAGGCCCTTCCAATGCTAAATACAAAGTTGCTTATCATTCTATTCACGGCCTTCCATTTATCATGACGAAAAATTCAAGACAAGTCGTAATTTAAAAAAGGTTTTTTTTAATGCTCCTAAGCAAAAGGAAACTTTTACTTTCCTTTTCTGTTCAGCAAGAACTGTTTTCAGTGGAGTTTACAAGGCACAACAGCATCGTATTGCGATGGATAACCAATTCTCTCACTTTATTGTCACAGTATAAAGAGAATGCCAGAGGCAGTGGCTTAATAAAGGTCGATATTAATCTTGTCAAGATAATTTGTTTTGACAAGAGGGAACATTATCTTCATCCATGATGTTACAATAATTTTAAATGAGTGTTGAGATGCACATATAGGTTGGAGTTAAGAAAGGTCATGATATATTGGGATGTTTTCTCTGAAACAAAAAGAAGGAAGGATTTATATAGGGTGAGGTGATTTGATTGGCAGAGACACCTGACGTGTCATAACAGCCAAAGCTGTAGAGGAGTGAGATGGTGGGTTTAGTTTAGTTATTTCTTTCATGACAGACACATACATGATGTACTGAACGGACTCCTTATGAACTACAACTTTCTATAGTATTATGAATTTCTGGCTCAGATCTCTTCTTGGTTCAACAAAAAATGCTGAATCAAAATAGTTACAGCAAAGCATTCCAGATGTATGGAATCCATCCCAACCTACACCCTGACACAGGAACTGATGGGAGATAGTTCCTCACCGGAATGCTGGCGAGGGGAGGTTGTTGTTGTTGTTGTCATCGTCCCAGGCTGGAAGCATGTCAGTCTAGCTTCATATTTTCATACACTGAAGACACGAAGCCTGTGACAAGTGAGGTCAGAGTGATGGCATTCGACATTATGGCCACATTTAAATAAGTGTGGCATGAAGGAGCCCTAGCAAAACTGGAATCAATAGGTATATCTGTTGGTTGGAGTCATATTTGGCTCATAGGAAGATGGGTGTGGTGGTTGGAGACCAATCATGCCATCTTCAAGACATTTCTGCAGGAGTTCCTCAGGGTAGTGTCATCAGCCTAACCATTTTCACCTGCTTTACCAATGACCTTCTTGCCATCATAAGGTCAGAAATAGGAATGTTCACTGATGATTCCACAATGTTCAGTATCATTTGCGACTCCTACAATACCGAAGCATTTCAAGCTCAAATGCAACAAGATCGGGACAAATCCAGTCTTTGCCTGACAAGTAGCATGTAATATTTATGCCACACAAATGCCAAGCAATGACCATCTCCAATAAAGAGAAAATCTAACTACTGTACCTTGTCATCCATTGGTGTAACCATCACTGAATCCTTCACTATAAAACATCCTTGGGGTTACCATTGACCAGAAACTCAACTGGACAAACTGTAGCTACAAGAGCAGATTGGTGACTAGGAATGCTGCAGACAGTAACTCGCCATCTGACTCCCAAAGACTGTCCACCATCTTCAAGGCACAGTTCAGACGTGTGATGGAATACTGTACACTTGATTGGATGGGTACAACTCCAACAATACTCAAGATGTTTAACACCATCCAGGACAAAGCAGTCTGCTTAATTGTCACTACATCCACAAGCATCCACTCCCTTCACCACCACTGACATTCAGTAGCAACCATGTGTACTATCTACAGGATGCACTGCAGAAATTCACCACATAAAACTTTCAAAACTAGATTTCTCTCAAACTAAGCAAGCTCTCCACTTGATCAGTAGAGAATAAAACAGTACCATGATTTCATATTTTCATATCTGCTTGGTCATCTCATAATCATGCATCTTTTCCAGGCAGACTGTTTCAGGCATGTGGCAAAAATATGCATGTCTAAGTAATATTACAGTGGAAAAATTTTGCTTACAGTTCATTACAACAATGCATATATTTGAAGCACCATTTGATTCCAATAATCAACTTACACTGTAAGCATTGACAATCAGTTGAATTATATTCTTTGAATCCTTGTCAAGAATTTCTACAGTTGTTCCAGGGATCAAAGCAGTAAAATTCTTCAGAAAAAAGAAACATGAATAAACATCAGATCATTTACAAAGTGATTCACTAGAAGAAAAACACAACAAACTATGAATTGTAAAATCTTTGAATCAAAAGGCATACAATACCTTATAAAGTATGTAATGGGACTGAGTAACAGCAAATATCAAATGGATGTTGTTCTCTGCCAACTTTTCTCCAAGAAGTGCAAGTGATGGGTAATCCTGAAGAGAACGTGAGAAAAAAGTAGAAATACATGAGAACTTAATATCTAGGTGCCAGAGTAGACCATTCAACCCAGTGAGTGTGTTGGCCGTTTTATACGATCAAGATGCATCATAGCCTCAACAACTTTCAATCCATCTCTTAAAACGAAAGCCTCACTCCTTAAATTTAACTCAACGTCACAGCATAATGGGATAGTGGATTCCACAGATTCAAAACCCTTTGATACAAGTAATTTCTCATCTTTTAAATCTGCTACCCCTTATTCTAAAACTATGACCTCTCATTTTAGATTACATGAGGAAACAATCTACTTTATCATTTCCCTTTAACATCTTGTACACCTAATTAGATTCCCTTTCATTCCAAACTCCATACATACAGAATAAAAACAAAATTACTGCAGATGCTAGAAATCAGAAACAAAAACAGATCTGGCAGCATCTGTGGAGAGAAATCAGAGTTAATGTTTCAAGTCCAGTGACCCTTCCTCAGAACTGGAGTAAGGGAACCAAAATTGTATGCATTACTTCAGGTGCAGTCTCATGCATGCCTTATACAGTTGCAGCAAAACATCCTGATTTTCATATGCTTTTCTTTTAGCAATAAATGCTAATATTAAATTTGCCTTCCTTAATTACCCACATACAGTACCAGTTTTCTGCAATTCATGCACGAGGACACCCAAAACCCTCTTCATCAAACATTCTGAAGTTTCTCTCCATTTAGATAGTAAAGCGCCTTTCTATTCATCTGACCAAAGTGGAGAATCTCACTGCTAAACTTAGTCTGCCAAATTTTGGCCATTGACCTAACCTATCTATACCCATTTATAAATTTCTTATTTCTTCAATGCAACTTACATTCTCACCTATCTTATCTGCAAATATGGCTTTAGTACTTTCTACCCATGCATGCAAGTCATTAATATAGATTATAAATAATTAGGACCCAGAGGACTGAAACATGTATCACCCGATTAGTGATGTCTTGCCAACCAAATAAAGACCCATTTATCCAGATGCTGCTTTCTGTTGGTTATCATGATGTGGAGGTGCCAGTTTTAGATTGGGCAGGATAAAATTGAAAATCACAACAACAATTTGTAGTCCAACAGGTTCATTTGAAAGAACAAATTTTTGAAGTGCTGCACGTACATAGGACACAGACTTTATAAGTAAAAGATCAAAGTGTCATACAACTGATGCGATGTATTAGACAAACCTAGATGGCCGTTAAATCCTTAATCACCTAGAATGGAGATGCAGGTTTCAATTGATTAATATGTAAATCCCAGAATTTCTTTCAAGGCACAGCCCCAAGTTAACTTAAGGTTTTATCAGTGGATAAAAAAAAAGTGACATCTCAGCTCAGACAATGCATTAAAGGTGTGAGGTTAGAGTCTGTCTGTATCCCAACCTAGAGTCAGACTGGTTTTATTTCCAAAGTAGGTATTAATAAAATGTCAAATTGACTGATTGCCTACAGATTATGTACTTTCTGTTGATTAGCCATTCCTCTATCCAAGCTAACAATTTACCTCAACCCCATACAATCTTACTTTCCATATTAAACTTTGGTGTGACACCTTATCAAGTGCCTTCCAAGCTTCCATAAACAAGCACAAACAAAACTAATGATATTAAATAATCATTCTACTTAGTGAGCAGTACAGCTCCATAAAAACCTTTTTAAAAGCACTATGGGACATTAAAATAAGCATAAGCATAATCAACACAAAATAGTCATGGCTTGTCGGACTCCAGGCCATTGAATAATTTACTTTTTAAAAGGCAAAACTATTCTTCATCCATTCCATATACCCTAATGATATGTCATTTTTAAAAAGTCAAAATGTAATAATTCCCAGATAGCCAATTGTTTCGAGCTCCCGAAACCTTTTCATGCACAAGTATGCAAACAAATAATACAGGTACCTACTGAGAAATTATAAAATACATCGAGGTTTTGCAAATAGCTCCAACATATTGAACATAATTCATTCATAAGCGGAAGAATGCAGTGAAACAAAAATATCCCTTTGGAAATCTGATTCCACATGTTTTTATCATTAGTTTGGCATTTTTTAAAAGGAAACATATTGGATTGAATTTTAATCCACACCAACTCAAACACAACCATGTGCATTATTTGTGTTAAGATATTCACTTGATACCTTACATACAATTTTACTATTAACCTGACATAATTGTGTCAATATGCTGGTCAGGAAATAACCCTGGAAGATTGAAGAGACCATTTCGACAACAATCACAGATCAAGAGTAAACTATTACAAATGTAAAGGTTAGGCAAAGTTTACAATTTGTTTTTCTATGTAGATTGCAGCAGAACACAAAAAAATTAGTCTGGACTTTTAACTGCTTAGATAGTGGGAACAAAAAAAAAACACCTTGATGCAGGAGATTTTGTCCTAAAGTGTGCCTTCACATTTAAAATAAAGTATCTTAAAAATTCACAACCACCATGCCAATCAAAGTTGGCTGTAGCATATACCACTACCAGGATCCACTATACAGCATCTCACTGCAAATGGTGCCTCCCAAACCCAATACATCTGGAACAAAACGTACAACAGGTGCACAGGAATACAACCATCTCCAAGTTTCCTCAACGTCACAAATCATCCAGACTCCAACCTGTCATCCTTCCATCATTTGTTGGTTCAAAATCCTGGAAATCTATGTAACAGCACAATTAAGGTACCTTTACCACATGGACTATAGTGGCTCAAGATGGCCTACTGCCTTCTCAAGGGCAACTATGAATAAGCAATAATGGCCGTCTGTAACATCCACATACCAAGTATTAATGAATAAGGGAAGTGAGCATAAGGAAAATGAACACCACCATTGTTATCACTGCAGTTGACAGTAGAGCACAGAGTCTGTTACATTGGTGTTTGAACGTGCGTCACTTATCACAGTGGAAATCACCCAATATATTGTGTAAATGGGGATAGTGGTAAGGGCATTTTTGAAAAGTGTGGACTGAAATGAGAGTGAAAATTTTGTTACAATGCTGCTGTTTTGAAAAGCAAGTAACCCGACATCTATGCCAGGCATTGTAAGGAGCTGTTTGAAAAGGCAGGAACTGGAGATTGAATTACCAACATAATGGGGCCAAGGGATGTTTGATGCAGCTCTTGCAAGTAACAAGGAGTTGATTGATAACTGGTCACGAAGTTATAGATCAATCACAGCGACCTTTTTGCCTGCCAATAACAGTGACGCGTTTTCAGGTAACTGAACAGCTTGGAGCTGGGAACAAGCTATAGAGATACAGACAGAATGATAGAGTTGCACACTTAGGTAAACCTGAAGAAACTATGATTTGGAGATGCCGGTGTTGGACTGGGGTATACAAAGTTAAAAATCACACAACACCAGGTTATAGTCCAACAGGTTTAATTGGAAGCACACTAGCTTTCGGAGCAACGCTCCTTCATCAGGTGATTGTAGAGGGCTCGATCGTAACACAGAATTTATAGCAAAAATTTGCAGTGTGATGTAACTGAAATTATACATTGAAAAATTGATTGTCTGTTAAGCCTTTCATCTGTTAGAATACAGTGATAGCTTCACTTCTTTCATGTGTAAATCACAAAACCCTTTTTTTAAAAAGTTGCATTCT